>NW_008705512.1:3615992-3692307 GCF_000326865.2 Helobdella robusta
CTACAAACATATTAACGCCAAACATTTGGTAGAATTTATAGAATACTGTAAAAATTATGGTCTATTACCAACATTATATATATATATATAAATAAATGTGCATTATGTTGATGTATGTATACAAATTTATAATGAAAAAAAGTTTTAAAAGTAAGGAAGTTTCAGAGTTTGAAAGTTTCATCATAGAAACAAAAGCAAATCATATAATACCCTCTTCATCTCGTACAAAATACCTCGTTGTGTACCAGGTACACAGTACATATACATACCATACACAAGTGCATGTTTCAATTCAACCGCATCGTCCATTAATTAGCATGAATAACATTGCATTGAATTGAAAAGTTGAATTCAACTGCGATTGCAACAATAACTATCGCCGATCTAATTAACTAGGGTTTTCAACTCTCAGTGATGGTATTATTAAATAAATAAATGAGATGAAGGCAGTAATAATGCGATTAAAACTAACAACAACAACAACGTAACAAAACAACGTTGCATCAAAAAACACATTAAAAAAACATCAACAACACAACGAAACATCAACAACATCAAAAAAAGTCAATAACCGTAGCTGCAAGAAAGTAAGAAAATCATGACGCTGACGTGGAAAAAATTGCGAAATCTAATCATCATCCTGCTTCGTCATTATTGATCTTTTCTCACCCTTTTATCTCTCTTTCTCTCTCTCTTTCTCTCTCTCTTTCTCTCTCTCTTTCTTCTCCTTCTTTATCTCGATTTTTTTCTTTTTTCCTATCTCTCACCCTCTCTCTCTCTCTCTCTTTCTCTCTCTTTCTCTCTCTCTCTCTTTTACTTTTATCCAACTCTCGATGAACTTTCGTCAAGTAGCAATCAATAACACCAAAATCATAAACATAAACCATGAAAACCGTTAGCCTCCTTAACAATCGTCGTTGTCATCATCGTCATCATTATCGTCGTCGTCATCATTTTTGCCTCCATCATCATGATCATCAACAGCAGCATCATCATCATTGTCATTATCATCAGCAGATTATCATTATCGTCATCACGACATAAACAAAATACATTTGAAAAAAGGACCAACCAACCAATAAGCCAACAACAACAATCACAACAGCATAGAACCAAAGACATCAAATATTAATTTAATAAAAAATCCCTCGGCAGCATCCAGGTTAAAGTAAGTTAAGCCTGTGGCAAAATATTGCGCGCTATAAAAATAATAAAAAAATGGCAATGACAATAAATAATAAATTTATAACCGCGAGGTTTGCGTTGAGAAACATTCCGCTTTGCTGAACATCAATATTAAACCCTAAATATTTTAGTAGGTTTTATTTTATCTCCAAATTTTTATTTTTCAAGATGTTTTTTGTGGTCCTCAGGTTTCTTTTTATATTGTAATAATTTAGAGAAAATGTGGTTAACAGAAATATTTTTTTAAAAAGTTACAGAAAAAACTGAAAAAATGGCTAAGTAAGCTAAGTAAAAAAATATGCGAACTCTCTGAAATTAAACTAATCTGGATGGAGAAAGTTCTCAAGAGCTCTGTTTTTATTATTTTAGCTAATTAAATTAGTCAAACAAACACACCTGAAAATGTTATCAGACATACATATAACAGCATGCACAAACACACACAAACACAGAAACACACAAAATCACACATTCATATAAACGAGAATACAAAAAAGTTAAACACATAGTAAAACAACAAGTATAGTGTTATGTGTTTGCCTTGCTTCAAATTGCCGGTTGGCCCATCGGTATATAAGTGGAGGAAGTTTTTTGTGTGAGTATGTTTGTACTTTTGTTCGTATGTGTTTGTCTGTGTGTGTGTGTGTGTGTGTGTGTGTATAGCTATGTTATGTTTGTGTGTGTGTATGCGTGTGTGTGTGTGTGTGTATGTGTGCGTGTGTGTGTGTGTGTGCGTGTACGGGTATGTTTGTGAGGTTGTTTAAGTAGTTCCGAATGTTCGCAAAATTAGAAGCTGTTTATTTTTTCAAGCGCAAAATACTCTCTACACACATATATATATGTTGGTACCAAACATTCGGTAGAATTTATAGAATATTGTAAATATATATATATATATATATATATATATATATATATATATACGTGCGTGTCTTTGTATTTGTTTGAATGTTTTGTTTGTCTTGTGTGTATGTGTGTGTTTGTATGTGTGTGTGTGTGTGTGTGTGTACTAAAAGCTGCGTGTTAACCAACGATAACACAAAAATTGTACAACCTCCAGAATCTCATGCCTTTACAAGGGGCACTTAGCTTTTCATTGCTTACAAATCACCTAATTGAAGTTAACTTATAAATTACTTTGCGAATCTTATTAAACACTAACTTAATGTAATTTAATGTCACGTAACATTACTCAATGTAATGTAGTTTTACTTAATGTTGTGTAATTTTATTTAATGTTGTGTAATTCTGCTTAATGTAATGTAATTTTACTTAATGTAATGTCGGTGGATTGCAGGTGGTTAGTATTCAGAAAGTGTCTGGGTTGGTTGCTGGTAGCATTTAAACGATCATTCAGTTTATTTAACTGTAAGGTATATAGTTCAATTTCTGCATTTATTTCTTTAATTGAATTTTTATCTATCTCAAACTTTTTTTAAAAAATGAATATGAATAAACTTAGGTAAACAAAGAATTGATGAAGAAATAAATTTATTTATTTTTTTTTATCCCTCTCTCTCTCTCTCTCTCTCTCTCTCTCTCTCTACGTCTCTCTTTTTCTTCTTTTTGCTTCCTCTCTCTTCTTACTTTATCTTTTTTTGAGTTATTTGAAAAATTATATTTCAAAAAAAATTCTAAAGACATATTTCGATAATTCATAAAAATTTTCAAACGGGTTTGGCTTCTGGAAAGAGTTTGCAATTTTTTTTCATCATTTTTTTATGCTTCCCATTTAAGCAGAAGTGTGGGTGGAAAATGGAAATTTATTGTTCATGTTTTTTTATATCTATTTTCATTTCTATGTTTTATTTTATTTTACATGTGTATCACACCACACACACACACATACACACACACGCACACACACACACACATTGTGTGTGTAGTTTGTGTGGGGTGTTTGTATGTGTTTGTATTTGTATGTACTAACCGTTTTTTTAACTTTTATTGGTATGAATGGATGAACAAACAATTATATTTTAGCTCGCGTTTGAAATTTCTGGAAAATGTAAAATTTTCTAATGTTAAACATCCACAATTTTTTCATAAAATTCCACCATCTCGTCATAAAGTGACCATGAATGGTCAAGTTACGCGAAAACAACGGGAAATTGTGGATTCTTAAAGAATTTGTTTGTTTCAAGGGTGTTTAAAAGTAGAAATGATACATTAAAAGAATGATGACGACGAAGACTATGATGATGACGACACTGATAGAGTTAGTGATAACAATGATGATGGTGGTGGTGACAATGATAATGATGATGACGATGAAGATTATGAATGTGATGACGATGATGACAATTAAACAACACTCTGGCATATGATATTAGTAACGATTTTTTTAAATGTATTTTCCATACAATTCTTGCTAGTGTTTTTCGTGTTAAAAGTTGTTAAAAGTTAAAGAGTGTTTGTTTATGTGTTTATTTTTTTAAACTTGTGAGAAGTGTTTAATTATGTGTTTTTGTTTATGTGTGTTAATGTTTGTATGTGTAATAGGAACTGTGTAATAGATTTTAACCTTTTTAAACTTTAATAGATGTTTGTTTATGTGTTAGCGTTTGTATTTTAAAAAACATTTTTTGTGTGTCTGTCTGTTTGTTTATGCGTTTATGCTTTATAGATGTTTATTTATACATTCGTGTTCATTCAAGGGTGAATATGTTCGCCTGTGTATTTGAAGTTCGTTTCGTTCACTGCATTCAAAATTATTCAGATAGATAGGCCGATGATGATGATGGCGATGATGACGACGACGATGATGATGAAAATGATAATGATGATGCTGGGGATAAAGAAGCAATAAGAATGGTGATAACGGTGAGGATAACAATGAGTGAGCAGATGTTAACAAATAATATTGATCAGGTTAACGGTGATATTCATCACGCTTATAATAATAACGCTATAGCGGCTGGAATGGTGGAATAACGCTATATAATTAATTATTGTTATCTTGTTATATTTGTTATAATTAGATATAGTTATATATAGATTATATTGTCGGAATTTCATATATGGAAGTAGCAGGAGAAGCGAAGTTTATAGAGAGGTTTGAAGTGAAGTCGTAAATGTGATTTGTGAAATGTGATTAAACCTACTTGGGTTAGTTTGGTGTCTCTATTACTGTTGGTATTCAAATAAACGTTCAACAAAGTTTGTCTTTAAAGCAGTTGTGTTCATCTATCGGAAATCTTGAACTTACAGAATAACGATAACTTTAGACGATCGTTGGAAGCTACAACACTGGTGTTGGAAATATAGAGATCTTTTGAAGTCATAACATCGGCGTCTGTAACGAGCGTTAAAGTTTATAACAATAACATTGAAGAAGAAGAGGAGGAAAAAAAGAACATAATGAATAAATAAATAAATAATAATGATGATGATAATAATAACCATTTTTGTTATTATTGTTATGAATTTGATAGCGCTGTATGCATCTGTGTGCCTGCCTGTCGGCCGGGAATGGCGGGATAAATTAATGATAGCTGTGTTTCTAATACCTCCTTAAAATATAATGCTCTTGTTAACTTTTAGCAAAAAATTTAAAAAATTTTTCTGGAGAAAGGGAGAGGGAGAGAGCAAGAAAAACAGAGTAAGAGAGAGAGGGAAAGAGTTATTTCAAAATAATAGCAATTCGTTTAAGATATTGTAGCACGAAGAATCTATAAATTAAGAATGAAGTTGATGAATGGTAGTTTTGGTGGGTGTTGATAGTTCTTTTGATAGTTCCTTGAGATGTTTCATGTGAAATGTTTTTCGGATGGTGTTTGCAAAAATTGAGAGCTGGTGGAGATCATTCATATAGCGACCTATTAAACGTAGAACTCATCTGGAGTATGCGATGGAAAGTGTTAGACGACACGCACATATTTAGTCATTTTTTAAAATATTTGGTTATGTTGATGTGAAGAAAATTATGAATTCATTCATCCATTCGTTCACCCTTCCACTCATTCATTAATTCATTCATTTGTTTATTTGTTTATTCGTTCATTCATTCATTCATTCATTCATTCATTCATTCATTCATTCATTCATTCATTCATTCATTCATTCAATTCATTCATTCATTCATTCATTCATTCATTCATTCGTTCGTTCGTTCGTTCGTTCGTTCGTTTGTTTGTTCGTTCGTTCGTTCGTTCGTTCGTCATTATTTCACTCATTCATTTGATCCATCTTCATTGTAAACAAAAAAAATATTTCTGACATGTTGAAAAGAGGCACCCTCTCTTATTGAATTGTTGGGTGAATGAGCTGATTGATAGAACATGATGCTAAGATGAATGTTCCGTCTTTATTATATGTAACCCTCTTGCTTATTTGGACCGTTGTGGTTGTTGTTGCTGCTGCTGCTGTGGTTGTTGTTGTTGTTGTTGTTGTTGCTGTTGCTGTTTTTGTTGTGGTTGCTATTTTTGTTGTGGTTGCTGTTGTGGTTGTTGCTGCTGTTGTTGTTATACTGAAGGTTGACAGTTCTAAAATGTCAGTGTTATTATTTCTATATAAATATTAATAATGGATTTCAATCATAATAACAGAATAGAAGGAAGTGGTAGTAGCAGCAGTAGTAGTAGCAGCAGTAGCAGTATTAACAGCAGTAGCAACAGCAATAGTTGTTGTAACATACGGAACAATAGAATGACAATTAAGCAATTAAAAAATACTACAAGTAGTAGCATGGTAGTTGTAGCAGCTAGCAGCAGCAGTGGTAGCTACATAAACTGCAGTAGTAAACTGCAGCAATATTTAAATAGTAGTAGGTGGCAGTGTAGTAGTGGTAGAAACTGTAGTAGTAGCGGTATTAGTTTTACTAGAGTAGCATTCCAGTAGAGTGGAAAGGGCATTGCATAACCTGGCATCATCCAAGTAATGTGACGTAACATGTAACGACCTACATAGAATCGTTAAAATTCCACTGCTGCCGAGTTGTGTTTTTGTAATGTTGTTGTTGTTGGTGGTGGTGGTGTTTGTTGTTGCTGCTGTTTTTGTTGTTGATGTTGTTGTGGTTGGTGGGCTGTTGTGTTTTTGTGGTGATCATAATTTGGCAAAAGAATATAAAAATAATTTTACGAATTTTTCAAGTATACGACGTGCGTGTTTTCATTCATTGATCATCACATTAATGTGTCTGCTTGCTGAGTATGTAAAGCTTTTACTTGGAGGTTTGTATCAGATGACCAAGCAACATTTTTTCTCTAATCTTTGTTGTTTTTGTTGTTGTGATAACTGCTTGTTGTTGTTTGTTTTGTAGTTTCTGTGGTCGTTGTTGCTGTGGTTGTTGTAGCTGTGGTTGTTGTGGCTGTAGTTGTTGTGGCTGTGGTTGTTGTGGCTGTGGTTGTTGATGTTGGTTGTTGTTGATGAAAAAGCCAACGCATTACAAATCGACACACGTCGATTGCTGGAGTGGTTGAATTTGGCCTTTCATTTGTACACTTGGTCTATTTGTTTGTATGCATTTATTTGTTTGTATGTTTTGTTTGCATATGTATTTGTTTGTATGTTTTGTTTGTATGTTTTGTTTGTTTCTTAAAGTTTGTATAAGTTTGGTGGGTTTTTGATAATTGTATGACTAAATGTTTGTATGCAACTTCAGTTTTTGTATATATTAGTGTGTTTGAAGGTTTGTATGCTTAATGTGCATGTTTGTTCTTATTGTACGAGCTTGTATGTTAATATTTTTACGCTCAATGTCTTTGTTTGTATGCTTTCGTAATTAGTTGGTTTGTATGTTGAGTGGGTATGTGGCACTTGTGCTGAACGGTATGTGGTTGTTGGTAAGGATTGGTCTGCTCCTATTCCCATACATGTTTCCATGATCATTATTCCACTGTACAATATTTGTACGTGAGTGCGAATTTTATGCATAGCTGCCTTTTTATGCATTTGGAGATATATTTGCATTTTGTGTTTGTATTCATTAATACGTTTGTAATCATTGTGTGTTTGTATGCGTTCTATGTTTGTATACATTAATATGTTTCTATGCATTAATATGTTTGTATGCATCAATATGTTTGTATGCATCAATATGTTTGTATGCAACAATAGGCTTGTATGCAACAATGGGTATGTATGCAACAATATGTTTGTATGCATTTTGAGATTTGTACGCCCTAATATGTTTAAATGCATTGTTGTTAAGATATGAAATTATACAAATATTTATATGTATTACAGTGTTGAATTGATGCCGATCACATATCATTGCTGGCATTTCTGGATGTGAGTGCTGCTTACCGGATACAAATACAGATACAAATACAGATACAAATACAGATACAAACACAGATCAAATACAGATACAAAATGTTTGCGTGTTTGACCATGTTTTAATGCATTTTTGCATTGATGTGCATTAGTAGACAGATTGGTGTGCATGTTCTACCACTCCAAATTTTATAAACATGCTTGCTAATTTATGCATTTCAAGCACAGGATGCATTATTTGGTGTCGCAGATGTTTGTAAAGCGTTTGTATTTTATTGCAGCTATTATAAATTCATAATTGTCAATTTGTTTGAGAATATATAGAAAAACAAACAGACCCACATACATACATACATACATACATACATACATACATACATACATACATACATACATACATACATACATACATACATACATACATACATACATACATACATACATACATACATACATACATACATACATACATACATACATACATACATACATACATACATACATACATACATACATACATACATACATACATACATACATACATACATACATACATACATACATACATACATACATACATACATACATACATACATACATACATACATACATACATACATACATACATACATACATACATACATACATACATCTTATGTATTTCAGGAAAGCCAACAATTAAGTAAATTCGTTTCAGTGTATGTTTTCGAGAAATTTTTTAACATTTTTTCCAACTTGTGAAACAAAATAACGTGTTAATGATATTTTTCTCAACACATTTGATGTGGATCACTTCAATTTTGACACATTTCGGCAGTAATTTTTGATGAAATGAGATTATAATTGTCGGTATGTGTGTGTATGTATGTATGTATATATGTGTGTGCGTCTGTTAATGTTTTTGTGGGTGTGTGTGTGTGTGTTGGTGTACTTGTGTGTGCGTGTGTGTTTGTTCTTCCTCTCCATCAATTCATCACAATTTGCATCTAATTGTTTATTTAACCATTCCTCAACAAAACCACATTTGAAATTCACGCGCTTCTGAGTCGCAAGCACTCAAAAATATACCAAAAAAATATTTAAAACTAGACAGCATGTTGTTATCGTGTCATCATCCCTAAAAGGCCGAATTAGTGGATAGATGGATGGATTAAAGGATAAATGATCTGATAAAATATGAATGAAAAGATTATTGTAGATAGTTTTTTTTTGAGTTGCAAAGATTATTGTAGATAGTTTTTTTTTTTGAGTTGCAACCGCAGCAGAGAACCATTCATCTGCAATTATATTAGATGTGCACTTCCATACCGTCTCCCATTGTTTGGCAGATTTTTAAAAAAAATGTTAATCATTATCGTCATCATCATTATCATCATCATCGTCGTCGTCGTCATCATCATCACCATCATTGTCATCATCATCATCAATATCATCGTCATTATTGTCATCATCATCATCATCATTACAATCGATATTGTTGGCATTAATTTATACTAATTCCTTCAGGCTGCGTTACAAATCCGTCCATCGTTCTAATTTATCTAGCGCTTAATTCATTTCTACCATTTTCTTTTTTTTCCGAGATAAAAAAAATGTTGGAATTACTTTTTCTTTTTTAGAGAATAAAAATTTGTCGAAATGGCATTTTTGAAAACGCTACCTAGCGCGCCCTTAATGATGAATAATGATGCTAGTCTCCGCGATATGTATCCATCTGCAACTCTTCTATACTACAACACAAATTCTCAACCACATGTCATTATCTAACTGTTCAAATATGTGTGTGTGTATGTGTGTTTGTGTGCGTGTATGTGCGTGTTTGTTTATCTGTGTGTGTGTGTGTGTGTTTAGGATTGTTTGTTTGAAGTAGGCACGTGTGCATGTTAGCATCTCTGTAGCAATGCATGTTTGTGTGTGTGTATACATTTTTGTATGTATGAATACATGTATGTATGTGTGTATGTGTATAAACGAAATAGAAATGAGTGTGCTATGTATTTTTATGTATGAGTGCGTATATGCGTGTATGTATAGGATGTAATTATCCATGCTTTACTTGGGGGGAGAAACAACTGTAAACATTTTTTAATATTTACGACCAAATACACACATATAATCTTGCCCGCAATCATGCGCGGAAAACAACATCCACATCATCACACACAAAAACACACACAGACACAAAAACACACACACACCACACACAAACACATTAGGTATTTGCATACAATTGTTTGTTTGTGTGCGTGTTTGTGTGTCTGTCTGTGTATGTGTCTGTCTGTGTATGTGTATATGAGTGGTGTGTGTGTGTGTGTGTGTGTACATACATAAAACACTTTCTTGCAAGCATAATATTTCATATTTTCCAGTACAGAGAAGGACATGGGAATACATGGGAGATGATCAAATCAATTTCACGCAGGCTTAAATGTTCAAATTAACCCACGGACAATTTCTTATTTACTGACTTTGCTTGTTTTTGCTCAAAGCTGATCTTGCTGCTGCTGCTGCTGCTGCTGTTGCTGCTGTTATTGTCGTTTGTTGGTGTTGTTATTTCAAATGTTGTTGTAGTAAGTTTTCGTTATTTGTCATTGTGTTATTTAGCTGTTGTTGCAGAATGTTGATGACGCAGTTGTTGTTGTTGATATGAATTGTGTTGGTATAAATAATGTGGCATGTTGTTTTATTGTTGTAATTTGAATAATAGCGTCCAAACATGCAACAATTTTCATTGCAATCTTTCAATTTTGTTATTCTTCTGTAGTCCATTTTTGTTTTTTGCTCTGAGAACCAAGCGCACATCTGTTTTACAAATCGTGTCTTATTAGCTTAGTAGCGAATTAAACTGTTGCGTCAGACACTTCACCCACACGAAGAAAATATAAGTAGCAAGCCCGTGCACCTAATGGTAGTCTCAGTATTGCAGAGACCACATTCGAACCGTCTCAAATCGCGATGGCGTCGCAACTCGCAACACCCAGTGCATCTACCGTCTCAAGTAACTTGCCGACCGATCATTTACCGTCATTTGAAAAAAAAATCTATATTTGCTTTCGTTTTTACAAAATATTTTTATTTAACATCAGCGAAGGCGCAACGTGTGAAAACTTATTTAAGCAAGACTATCACAGAATATAACCTAAAATCGCTACCTTTTCAACCAGCTCAAAAACAACATCACCCCTTTGTCTCGTCAATGTTTTATATTTATAGCCCGGAAGTAGCTAAGTTATTATGATTTTTTTTTGGTAGATGTTAACAAATGTTTTTCATTTGTTGCTATGGCTACTCTATTGTGCCTTTATTGTTCATCTTTTGCCTGTTATTTTAGATTGTTTGACCTGTTAAAAAGAGTCATTTGTTGGTTTGTGTTTGACTGTGTTTGCCACGTACGGATCGTTAAAGTTTCATTACTTCCCAACTGGTTTTGATGTAGTTGTTCAGGTCTTGCTACGTTTGATATTTCGTAGTTGCTTCTGCTGCTGCTACTACTGCCACTGCTGTCGGTGGCTCGTTAATGTCTTTTGCTGTGTTGCGGAGTTTAATGTCTTCTAGTTGTTGCATTTCATTTCTTACTGGTTTATTTTTTTTTTAATTATTTTTTATTGCAGAAAATTTTAATGTTTTTTTTTTATTAATTTTTTTTGGTGCAAAAATTTTGGATATTAAATTTTCAACTTTTCAAGTGCATTAAAAAATTTCATTTCATTTCATTTTTAATTTACTCAGTTGGAGATTGCCGAGTTTATTGCAAGATTTTTCCAAGTAATACTCCATCTTGTTCATTCAACTGATATTAACCACTAGCACAACAACAACAACATTCAACAGCAGCCAACGCAACAACAACAGCTACAACAACAGCAAATACATCACATTCACATAACATTAAGACGCATAAATATAAATGGATAAACATTATTTAATTTAAAAAAATTTAAATAAATAATGAAATATATACTAACATTTTTAAATCCTTAATAAATAAATAAATACATACAACCATTTTGCAATAATCAAGTAGTTTACTTATATTTAAAAATACTTATTTATGTGGCGTGCTATCGTGTTTGCATGCGAGTATATGTATTTATGATCTTCTCTAATTGAAACTCCAGCTGTTTGCCATCCCTGTTCACGTTCACCGTTAAGTTTGTATGTATGCTTGTATGTATCTTTGTATCCTTGATTATCGTATCATATGTATCATTGTATGTACGCATCATTATATAACAGTATATATATAACAGTATCATTATATGTGTGTATGTAAGTATACGTGTGTGTGTGTGTGTGTGTGTGTGTATGTTTACGAGTGTGTGTGTGAGTGTGTGTGTCTGTGTGTGTGGCAAGTTGTGTTTAACTTTGTTTATTTATTTGTTCATTTTCCAGCTAACACAGCATGCAAACATACACGGAGAAGCAATCCATCAGGGAACTAATGAACGGAAGAGCGAGAGAATGAATGGCATGGATGAATGAATGAATAAAACACAGGCGAATCTTAATAAATCATGTTGGGAATGACAAATCCTGGCAAAGCAAATTGACGTAAATAATGATATGTGTGCTCTATATGAGCTTTCCATTTAATACATACATACATACACACATACATACACACATACATACATACCAACAAACAAAAATACACACATACATACATATAAACATATACCCAAATACCACTATAGATGTATCTATTTATTCGTAACTAGTTCCCCACGTGTAAACTTTCATGCCCTTCAGTCGACCAGCATTCCAAACAGACACATTTACATTTCGTCTCCCTTCTGATGTTTATCGCGCTGAAACGCAAGAATTCGTCGAACTTGCAAACAAATAGAATATTAAATGGAAAGATGTCGCCGGACCGATAACCCAAGACAAGCCAGTCCTTATATTCTTACTATAAATATTAACTGTTTCATATTTATACCACTATATATCATATTTATACCACTATATATCATATTTATACCACTGTATGTTTATGTAGATATTCCGTCTTTGTATATATATATATATATATAAATATAATATATATATATATATAAATATACAAAGAGAGTGAGAGTGAGAGAGAGACAATGACAAGGCTTAGACAATGCAATAGACATAATATGCAACCACCAATATTTCTTCATATATATATGTACTATTAAATATATATAAAAAGAGAGACAGGGAGAGAGAAAGAAAAAAAAGAGAGAAACAGAGAGAAAGAGAGAGAGAGAAAGAAAGAGAGAGAGAGACATAGACAAAAACATAATATGCACAGGCACACACTCATTTAGCGTTTTTTTTATCAATTTTGTTATATCATCACAATCTGATTTAGTAAACTGTCGCATAGTCACCGACGCATTTTTGTGCTTGTGCTAACAATATCCGTGTAACTATTGCGGTTTTAAATTTGCATTCTACTAATGTCAGTGCGTCTAAATGTTAGCCAAGAAAATTTATTTCTGACCTCTGGTCCTTTAACGTTTGTTCATTTGTTTAAATGAATTATTGAGAATTTAATTGAAATTGATGTGCTTCGCTTCTCATACTGCAAAACATTTCCATGGTCATCTATTTTATTCCAACAAATACATGGATCGAATTTTTTCAACGAAGGAAATAATTTTTCTCCCAATTTACAGCAAAGTCGAATTAGTTTTTTTTATGTTCTCTTCAAAGTATTTCCTTTTAATTTCCTGTAGAAGCTTCCAGAAATTATCAAACAAGACCGCAGATGTCAATTAACTTTCAAAAAAAGAGGAATTTTTGGACAAAAAAGATTTTCAATTTTTTAAAATATCAATTTAATTAAAAATCAGCTATTTATTCAAAACAATATAATTAAATTATATTATAAAATAATATAAAAACCGATAATATAATGAAATTATTTTAATTAATTTCAAATAAAAACTTCCAGATAGCCTGACGATGAATGTCTCACTGACCATGGACGAACAGGCAGTGGCCACGACGACCTTCACCTTGTTCGATTGCCGGGTTCACGTGAGGTCAGATTTTGAAAATTTTGCATTTTTGAGATTGAAGATTGTTTATGACTATTAGTTATTTTTTCATTATTTTAATTTTTATTGCATCTTAAACTTGGATCTTCACCTCTAGTTGTATAACGTATAAATTAACCACTTTTGTAAAAAATCTGCTTTTGAATGAATATAATCTTTTTCATGCCAGATCATGATGATAATTAAAACTACAAAGATAACAATTTACTTTTTCATAACATTACAAATAAAAACACAAATCTTGACAGACTCATTTCACGTATAACTGAATTCCCAAAAAAAAAATTGACAAAAATAGTTCTAATTGGCACTCGAACACTTCGCGTGGTTTCTGAAGCCAAATGGCGTCGTTAAAACTATTTTTTCTTCAACTTTATGTTAATACGGCTCATTAAATTAAATTTAATACTTTTTTCAAATTAACTAGCAGCACAACTTAATTCAATTTAAAAATCGTTAAAATAATCTAAATAGCAAACTTTGTCGTAATTAATTTACATTCGCCGTTAAAAATTTAATTAGCTTTTAGGTAAAATGTTCGCAAAACTGCCAGAGACGTGTTCATTTTTTAAATTTTAGTACCTAGGTACTATAGCGAAGAACTATGCTTGAAATAATAATGGTCATCTTATGTAACTAATCACTGTCTACGTCCAGCTGCAATTAACTGTCTCAGAAAATAAAATGATGAATGTGTCACAAAATTGCCTCACAACAACCTCGGCGGAAAATTATTATAAATAATGGCATTTTAATGTTATAAAGAGCAGATAGGCAGTGGCTTGTTTGGAATGATGCCATTATAACTAAAAATTCTCCACATCTAGTTAGAGGATGTATCTTAACCCTGAGATCGTTGTCATCAGAACCCAGAGCAGCTCATTGTTATTTATTCTCCGTTTCATCTTTTTATGTGATATTTCAATTTTTCTTCAAGGCATGAAACTCCGTATGATGTTTTATGTTTGATGTCTGCATGAGTTCCAAATTGATATCCCAAGAAGGGAAGTGATATTTATGATGTTGTAGCCTTGATGAGCTCGTATATTTTGTTCATCTGATATTTTGTTTTATGGCTGCAAATCGTTTCATCGTCGTCGAGTGCAGCCACGCGTCGCTCGCCACAAAATTTTGCACTTTTTGAATTATGCACGTACAATGCGTAATGTCGTGATTGATGTCTTCTGTTTTGTGATGCCATTTTTTTCAACTGTTGCCAGCCCAGTGGTTGTGTGGAGATGTCGTTGCTACTGCTGGCTGTTTCGTAAAATTTTGTCCCGTAAGTTTGTTTTTATAACGTTTGTAAAAAATTTTTAACCATTCACAATGGTTCATTCACATTCACATTTACATAATTTTTCCATAACATGGACTGCAGTAATGCAGCATTAACAAATCTTTTTTAATTTTATTGTAACCCGACCCGACATCATCGCATCGATTCGTGAGAGGTGTTCAGATTGCTCGTGGCATTCGCCTGGCTGCTCTGTGTGGCTCTGCATTCGTGTTGTATTGGCATTTGTTGATGTTGGCATGTAATGTTGGTGTTGATGTCAGGATGTAATGTCGATGTTAGCATGTATCGTTGATGTCAGCATGTAATGTTGATGTTAGCGTGTTTGTTGTTGTTAGTGTTAATTGTTGATGTTGTCTGGTAAGGGGTTTTATTGTTCTGTTTTTATATCCAAAAAAATGTA
Organism: Helobdella robusta; assembly: GCF_000326865.2. Taxonomy (NCBI): domain Eukaryota; kingdom Metazoa; phylum Annelida; class Clitellata; order Rhynchobdellida; family Glossiphoniidae; genus Helobdella; species Helobdella robusta. The sequence continues at coordinate 3,631,123 of NW_008705512.1, forward strand.
ACTCGTACTATTTGTTCTTATTGAAAAATAAACAGATTTTTGTATTTAAAAAAACACAATCGAAAATATATTCTCACATTAAAGGAATCGTAAACAAGCAAAACAAGCCGTTTAATAACATTAACGTTCACTGTCTGTTGTAGGTAGGCACACTTGGATGATAATAAAAAAGACCATTTCAAATTTACGACCAAGCAAACCCAATAAATAAAACATTTCATATCGACTTGGAAAATTTTTCAATCAGTTCTTCCAAATTTTTTATTACAAAAAAATATCCAGTCATTGCAGTGCAGTAATAACCAATATCATCTAACCATAGAGCATTTATCTTTATATTTTCATGTTTTTAATAAATTTGTTCACATAAACACCTGAAATCGAGGGATTTTTGAATGTCATTGTGGAACTCTGAAGAGGTTAAACTTGCTAACTAGTTCATAACTAGATCAGCCGTCAAATAAAAATTTATTGAAAGTAACAAACAAAACATGATGACGACCCAACACTGCAGTAACATTAAAATCCGAAGAACTCAAACATTACCGTCGGCAAAATAGCACGCTATGGATTTTGTTTATTGAATTATGGTTGGGCGCCAGATTAGTAATTATTGGCATGGATTGAAAATGATTTAGCAGCCCAATAAAACTTAATAACCAGCAGTGCGAAGATTTACAAGCCAACTTGACATTAAATCCTAACCTCCGATCGTATCTCTCTAAAAATATTTCTTTATGTTTCTCTGTGTGTGTCTTTTTCTTTCTCTCTTTTTCTCTTTCTGTGTGTGTAGATGGGTGTGTAATGTGCATGTACGTACAGTTTGTGTGTGTGGAAGTAGGTTTGGGTTTGTTGGTGTGTCTGTCATGCCATGTTGTTCATTACTCACCAAAATCATCAAAAAAAAAATTCAATAAACAAAGTAATAACGTGCCTAAGTTTTTGCGTAAATGATACTTCGCCTGTCTGCGTGTGTATGTGTGCGTATGTGCCTACCTGCGTGTGTGTGTGTGTGTGTGTGCGTGCAAGCATTGTCAAACGTAAATATACATAAGTTAGCACGTGTGTGTATGCATGACATGTATGTCTGAAATGAGTAAATAAAGGTAATTTTGTCACGTAACTTACAATATGCGTGCGCGGTTATTTTCACTAATGTTGGCGTGTGCGCGTGTTAATGCATTACGTGAGTTTTGAAACGCATCAATCAATTGCATCAATGATGAGTCTGAAGAGTAAACTACAGTTCATGTTTTTTCCGTTGGTTCTTTGTGTACTGATACAAACCCTCCCTGAATATTCTGCCGAAACCAACTAAGAGACCGATAGATTAGTAGAAGGAAGTGCAAGCTGGCAATGTACGTTTTTAACATGCACGTGATGACAAATCTAAATATCTCATACGCTATGATGAGCTTGCAGTTAACATGGAGACAACAGTGTTTATGATGAACCGAGCTTCTGCTAAATTACCTAGATTGTGTGTGCTACACAACATGCGTGTGTGTAAGTTTGTGTGTGTGTGTGTAAGTGCGTGTGTGTGTGGTGTGTGTGTAGTTGTTATAAAGTACCGCTACATTTTTAAATTGTACCCCAAAAAAGTTGTCACACAGTTGAAGTTGTTTGATGTCTGCTTCTGTGTGTCATTGTGTGTCTATCCAATGCCTGTGTATGCCTGTGTGTGTTTTTTTTGCATTTTAAACGGTTGTAATTAATAACGTTTGCTATTGCAACAAATTCACTTCTCATTTCATTTCATTTTTATGTTATTTAAAAGTGGCAAATAATAAGCATGTAACAAAATTATTTTTAAATTGGGATGAAACCTGCTTATAAAGAACGCAATTAAACGAGGCATGTCTAATACAAACACACACACACACAACACACGCATGTCTAATACACACACACACACACACGTACTAAACAAAAAACTGGATTGAAAGTACGCAAACGCAAAGTGTACAAATGATACATGCGTATCGTGTAGGTCGTAATCTATGTACACATGTTGGCACATACCCGTGTCAGCGGCCATACAACTTATGACGCACTTATATTAATAATGCTCTGGACGTGATGCTATGTGCAATTTGTCTGTTTGTTTTATTTTGTCTGTCTTTGTGTGTGTGTGTGTGTGTGTGTGTGCGTGCGTGCGTGTGTGGTGTGTGTTTGTGTCGTTTTGCCAATGAATCAAAAATTTTTGTTATATCATGTCATTAAATGGTAAGTGTTAAATAATATAGAAATTATTCAACCAAATTTGTTCAATGCTTTGAAATCTGTCTAAAGTAAAAAGTAATGTAAAAAGTTTTTAAAATTTAAAATAAAAAATTATTTGAAATGCAGTTTGCAACGGATGTTACGAAATAGGCAATGTGATAAAAATGTTATAACTCAGATGGCACCGTCTCATCAATCGAAGTGATGAAGCACTACAAAAAAATTATTCAAATATTCGAACGCAGTACCCACATCTGCATCCACTGCATAACATATACGAAATATTTGCGAAATCTCTGGTAAACTGCAACAGTTGTAGTAACGTTTTATTAGTTTGGCAGTAATATTTGCAGCACACAGCAAACAATTAACTTGTAGCAGTAGAAGTAAAATGACAACACCTACCTACAACCTACTACCTAGTTACTCATGGTGCTACCAAATTTCCTTTGCTACTAGTCTAGTATTTCTGCTAGTAGTAATGACAGTTGTTCGTCTGCAATTGTTTATGTATGTAATCTTTATTGATGATCTGTGTGGCGAAGAGCACATGTGGCTGCTGGCCATTTGTTACCCTGCTGACATGATCACATTCAATTTATCTGCTTCTTTTAATTAAAAACAAACACATAAATGATTAGTTTTTTTTCTCCATTCGCCGGTTTTGTCTGCCTGCCTTTTTCAACTTTGTTTTTTGTTTGATTAATTAATTTGATGTTTTTAATGTTATAGTTTTTTTTTCATTAATTTTTAGTCAGCCAGTACAATTTAAAATATGAAGAACAAAAAGATTTTTGAAAATTTTATTGTAGTTTAGAATTTAAAGTCCACAACTTTAACTATTCAATATCCTATCAACTATAGATTTAATTCTACGTATATTTGTATTGTATTTGTAATGTATTTGTATTTGTTTTGTTTATATTTCATATAAAAATAAACGTCAAATGTATTAAAAATAAAACTTCAAAAACCTTGAAACGAATAAACTTCAATTTGCAGACATCGATGACGTTGAAGATAACGTCACTCATCTGGCTTGTAGGCAGATGACAAACGTTGAATCATTAAGCCATTTCATCACATCACATCACCATGTAACATCACCGTATCACTTACACCACCTTACTTCACCACATTCTATCGTTTCCATACCACCATAAATCCCATCCAGTTGTTTTTCCTGTCTAACAAGCGAACATGCATGCATGTGGTGTATTGCCCATAATCTCTGTCTACCTGCCAACAGGACTGGGTGTCTCAACGATGTCACTCGCACCTCACACAAAACGGTTAGTGCAATTCAAATACAAATAAATACCGCAAAAAATACAATACAAAGACAGTATAATACAATACAAATACATTACAAATACAATACAAATACAAAGGTACAATTATGAAACAAAACAATTTTAAATTTGAATACAAACTTCGTTTTCTTTTAAATGGAATTTAGAGGTATTTGCTTGAGTTTCTTGCTTAACTTGATTTGTATGTCCATGTGTATACCGTAGTTCTGAACATTCGAAAAATAATTTTTTAAATTATTTTAGTTTTTGATTGGCAAATGAATTACACAGAAGTATACACGTTCATACAAATATTTTAAATCATCTTCTTCAACGTCATCATCGATTGCTATGATTTTACAAGAATATTGACTTAGGCTGACTTCTAAAGATTGAACATTGGATATGATGTTTGGATACGAGTCAGGTTTGCGTTATACCAACGTGCATACATTGCATGCTAAGAAAAATTATTTATTCTAGAATTTATAAAACAAAACAAAATTTACATTCAGTATTTATCTATCTCGTTGAAAGTGTTGTCGGTATATAATTCTTACCTGAAAAACACCTTAATAAATAAATGAACTATAAACTATGCAGACAGCACATACATGTTTCAGATTGTATCAGACTATCAATACACTATTTTGCTGTCAATACATACATCATGCCCAGTCATCATTTGTATTCAGCACAAACACTCCATAAATGTTTGTAGGTTTCCATCATTGTTTACGTTTATGTACGTGTGTATAAACTTCGTGCAGGTGTGATTTGTCTGTGTGTATGTGTTTGTGTGTGTTTGTATGTTTGTGTTTGTTTGTATGTTGGTTTGTTTGGTATGACGTGCGTTTATATCGCTCTTATCGGAAAGGTAACGTGTTCTCTGTGCTGTGAAATGAGATTTTCTTCATTTCATTGTCACAAATTTTTTTTTCACGTTATATTTTCAATTTCATTCTTTTCATGTTTCCCATGAGATTTGGAAAGAAAAAACTTCCATCTTCAACAATAATAATTTTCATTAAAATTTGATGAGGCTCATATAAGTGGATTTTCATTCTTCATCTGAAGTTGCAATAACTTATTCACGCGGGAGTGAAAATGAACTTTCGCTAACAAGAAAAAAAATTTCATCACACTCTGTTACTGCAAGTGATTTTTAATTTAGCGAGATGTGATGTGATATTTATTGAAAATTAAACCGCTATCTGATTCCTCTAATTTCCAGCTATTAAAGATGTATGCATTGGTTTCCCCCACAACACCTGCTACTCCAGCACACAGCATCATCGTCTTCTGCCACCATTCATTCAACACGTTTCTGGGTTTTTTTACTTTTTCTCGTTTTTTTCCCTACGTTAATGTTTCGTAGTTAATTATAATTAGAAAATTTTTTTATTCTACAAATTGAAATTCGAGAAATATTTTTATCTTAAACTCAGAATCTAATCTTGTACCTGCCTGATCAAACGAGAGTTTTAATACTGTTTCCAGACACTGTTTCTTTGGTCAAAAAACAAAAATTTGCCTTAGCTCACAAAGTTAGATAACTAAATTAACCCATCCCTAGTTAATTATTCAAACGATCAGTTTAACATTATCCAACTAAATTTAGCAAATAAAACAAAATTTATATTGAAAATTACAGGCAGTTGCACATGCATTATTCAGGCTGGCATAGGATGAGAAATGAAAGAAATTAAAACCTTGCAAAGAACATTAAATTGTCCAAATAATTCAGGGATGAAATAGCGTGTGCATGCAGTTGTGTGCTGGAGCATGTCAAATATTCCATATACAAACATAAATTTTATTTCTCAATTTCTTTACTTACATCGCTTTTCGTTACGAGCATGCAAGCACCTGTGTGTTTGTTATGTTTACTGAATAGACGAAATATATATAATATATAATATGTGTGTTTGTGTGTGTGTATTAGGTACGTATGTGTGGGTATTTTTCTTGTTTGCTCGTGTGTTCACTAATTTAAGCCTGCATGTTTTAATGTGCTTGAAAGAAAAAACTTTTTAGTCTAACTTGTTCATTTGTTTGGTCACTTGAAATAATGATTGTCCTGCTTATCGATAAATTTTAAGAGCGGTTATGACATAAATAATGAAGTACAGCAAGAACATATGCTTCATAAATCACAATACTTCAATCCCATAGAGCATGCCATACAGCACACCAACACATGCACAAACATAGAAGGAACCAAGGACACGAACATGGCAGAAAAATGTAGAACTGCAGAGCAGTGGAAAAATTTGTATGGCCCTCTAATGCATATCTCCAGCCAGTCATGCATATAATCATCCATGCTAAAAAGGACGACTTTAATATCAGTCATTATTTCTACATAAAAAATCTTCATTCAACTAAAAATTATACCAAGGAACGTGACTTTCTGCGTGGGTTTGATTAAATTTACTGTTGGACTAGAAAGAAATAAAACACTCAACCGGACGCATGTATACAAAATGTATTAGAAGCATGAACAAATAGCCAATCTGGTTAGAAGTTTTTTCAAAAACTCAAAAAAAAACAGCCAGTCATTCTTTACGCAAACAAAAAATAAACCGGTGCAACGCTTAGAAACATCAGCAATTCGAATGACGTACTCACAAACAAACGAATGAGCGGGCATCTGAAGAGAAAGTTCTGAACTCCTAGAGGCATAAACAATTTATTTGTACTTCTGCCGAACAAGGCAATAACATAAAAGATATTTTATTTCAACTTGAACGGGGTAGGTACGATGTACAGCGACCCTCCCACGAAACATTTGATGACGTCAATAAATATTTACATTACGTAGACAATATAAATATGAAATATAAATAAATATGTACGTAAATAAATAAATAAAATGTATAGCATCTATTTAAACATGTTGACATGGCGACAAAGTCTGTCAAATTACTGAACCATTAATGAGATGTTTAATTAAAAGGCGTTATATAAATTTTCATAATGATACAAATAATCATTATGATCTGTTTTATAAATTCTTTTGAGTTTCAAAAAACTGATATGATAACAAACAACCAATGGCATAAAACAATCTCGACAAATTTATAATACAAATAATACTTTTAAACATTTTTCATTGTCAATGACACATAGTCAACTAACCAAAAGGCCACGCTTTGATAAACACGTAAATTATATTTGTTTATGCGAATATAAAAATGTAATAAATTTTCAGAGATTTATAACATTCATAAAAATATTTTTACATATAGAAGAAACATATAGAAGAACAAACATGTATGAACATCCGCATCGCTAGCATGGATAACTAATTTATCTAGTTGTATGCATAATTTTTACTTATGAACTTGATACAGTAATTGACTTGCTAGGTAGAAATTTATTTATTTAGCAATGAGGTATAGAGGTTCAGTGCAGAGAAAGAAATACTTCCAGGAAAAAGTATTTTTTTATTTTGCCAATGGCTTCTTGAAAAAACAATTTTATTTTTTCTCACCATTTTTTTCTAATTTATTTTTTTATGTTTTTTATTTTTTCATTAACATTTTTTTTAGCATCTACATCAAAAACTCTATTTATTTGTCTAGGTGTATATATCTACCGTCCTTTCATTCATTCGTTCGTTCGTTCGTTCGTTCGTTCGTCGTTCGTTCGTTCGTGTATATATCTACCGTCCTTTCATTCATTCATTCGTTCGTTCGTCGTTCGTTCGTTCATTCATTCATTCATTCATTCATTTATCTATCAATCAATCTACCTATCTATTTATCTGTTTTTTCTTATCCATAAATCTTTTTTTTCTATTTTTCTGTATCTATTGTTCTATTTCTGTTTTTCATTTTTTTCTCCTATACGCCAACATCAATCGTTCTCTCTCTTTTTCTCAATCTCTCACATTAACAAGCCTGCCCTCAATTTTATCGCACTCTCTCTCCTTCACGCTTCACGAACATCGGACACAGTAATGAAAAGGTTCCCCGGAGGTTTTGCACATAAAACAAGATGTCCCTTCATCATTCCTTCATTCTATCATTCTTTTATTTGTGTATATTTTTTCATTTTCTTCTTTATACCACAATTCTTTTATTCCATCAGCTGTGTTTTCAGCTTTCTCTATTAGATTTTTATTATTTTTTTCATCTTGTCATTTTTTTCGTCAATTTGTCCACTTCAGGATACTTTCACGCTGATATAATTTTTTCTTCGTTTTTCCAAACATTAGCAAACTCTGAAATGATCAAAAATGGCTATTTTCATCAGCCCATTTTAAATTTAATTATCATTATTATGTTAGTTACTTTGGGAATTGAGAACCAATGGAACTCTTACACTAACGCATGTACGCACGCTTCACATAGATGTTGGTTGTTATATCTTAACATTTTACAAGTTAGTCTCTATGCGTTGGATTCACAATCTTCTGAGGTACAAAAAACACACACACGGAATACTCTTTAACACACATACACATAGATTTTTGGTATTTCTCAGTCATATATATGTGTAATTTAGAATAAAAAATTTTACTTTTATTAGCATTTTGTTCGTAAGCTTTGACCTCCATAACTATTTCCTGTTTTTATTATTCAATATTGCTTCATTTTTAACCTCACTTAATTCTTTTAATTGGAGTTTTGTGATGAGTGATTTGAACAATGTGAATATAAACATTCTATACAGCGAGTTTATTTGATTTGCAAAAATTCATTCAGAAATTTGGCATTTAGGAATATGTATTAAAAATTATTTCTGCTAGAAGTGAAAAAAATTTAAGTGGCCAGTTTTTGTTTGCTAAATTATTCACTTTGTTATTTTTTTCTTGAAAATTTTTAATAAAAGTTGCTAAAATACTTTCATTTGCTAAAACTAAGTTTGGCAAGCATTGCAAACTTTTTCCAACAACTTCACTTGGCGTCAGTTGGCTGTAAATTATTGCTGAACACTTGCAATTTAACATTTGATGGTCAACAATTGGGCTCCAATATTGTTTGTTCCTCTTTTTGTTTTTCAACATACAGTTAACGTTCATCAAGAAGCATTTGCTGTTCAACCGTCTACGTTAATTGCTTGTTGTTAACATTCCTGCTAACTTTTCCCATGAAGAGTTTCAACATTTTGTGAACATTTGCTGCTCGACTGTTCGTTCACAGAACTGGTTCGTCCACAGAACTGGCTCGTCCACTCGTATCATTCAATGTTAGCCACTGTTTGGACGGTGTCACAGTTCAATATTTGTTTCTCAATGTGTTATTGACAATATGTGTGACTGTATTCTTTAATAAATGATTCCAAAGCTAACGGGACTAGGTAGGCATCTAGCAAGGATTGCTATTTAACTCTACACGATCAACATCCTCACATCAAGAATTTCTTCTCCAGAATGGAATTAAAAGATTAATTGAACGTTGGACCTCACCTTAAATTTGACATTTATTGTCTAAATCAAATTGTATGGACAGCCACTAATTGCAGGTTGCTGCGTTTAAGCGCTCTACCCTTCTATGCTAATATTCTTTCTTTACGGCTTTTTCATCGCTACATAGTTGAGTAGAATATTAAAAGTAAAATAATTACTTTACAATCTGAAGTCTCTCTTGAATTATTTATTACACCTAATCACATTTTATGATTGCACCAACATTCATAGCATCGTAGTTCGTACAATACACACACACGCACGCACACACAAGCACATACACGCACACAAACACACATACACACACGCGCACACGCACAAGGATTACGTAAACACGTCCGCGAAATAACGCAACTGCATCTGATTTTTATCAGTTAAGATGTAAAATTGTTTCTTTTTTGAATTATGCTTTGGCAAATTTATACGTATGAAAATCAAATGTTACTCGCGTTCATATACGCTGACTCATAAATTCATAATTTTTATATCATACGTATATACAATATACGTATATATATATATATATCATTGCGTGTATGTAAAAATACATATCCATGTGTGCGTGCGTGTATGCCTGTAGCGTATGTGTAACAACAAATTCAAACACGTCTTAAAAACAAATTTACAAGCTCAGATTCTAATGCGGAAATGCTCGCTGCAAATACAATAATGAAAAATCAAACGAAACGCTCCTAAAAACAGAAAATCAGACACGAAAGACACACAGTCAAACATGTCTAAAAAATGAACAACCAGACAAGACACATTCACTTACTCACACACAAACGCACGCACACACACACACACACTTGACAGCTCTCTCTTACTTGCATGCATGGATATAAAAGCGAATGAATGCCAGGATTATGGCGACGTTTACGATGATAACATTGATTTTTAGGGCACTCAATCTAATTAGGGCTTCTCAGAATCCCACTATAATAAATTAATCCCATCCTGTTTGATCCCATTAGAAACGCACGTGGGACACTGTTGAATTGTCTTACAGTGCACGAGACTTTAAATACTATGTAGATGTTTTTTTTAGCTTTTAACCCATCTGTGAGGAATTTTTTCCTCTATTTTTTGCAGAGACATAAAAATAAAACATCATCATCGCAAATGAAAACACTATTATTCAGATGAACGAAAAGAACTTACTATCCAAGTGTCCTTACGTTAAACTTCTCAACTCCAACAACGTCAACATGGAAGACGTGATGGGTGGCGCTGACATCCACAGTCACAAAATCCACATCGCTAACGACATCAGCGATACCAAGAAAGCCATCAACAACATCAGCGTTGGCAGCGTTCCAAATTTTGTCTCGGCAGCAATTAACGCAGCTTCTCGAACGAACCACGTGTTAGTTCTGGCGGGAATGAACTTCCAAGCGAGATTTCAAATCATAAATCACCAGGTTGTTCGTAATAACTACGTTGTAAATTGTGTTAACAGAGTTTTCTTTTGACTTACGTTGTAAAACTGTTTTTGATACTTTTAAAATGTTTATTGATGCTGTTGATGTTAGCTCTATGATGTTTGGTAATGTTTATAATGCAGCCCATCATTAAAACCGCTGCCAGTGTTTTTATGCGTCAAAAAAAATTTATTGAAATCGTCGAAATTTTTTTTGAAGTGGTGAGTGGTGACGGGGCAATGGCAGACATTGTCCCCAACGTGTTTCACCAATTATATCATCAAAATCGTCACCTGTGACGTCATCAAATTGCTATCGATGACGTCAGAGATTTATGACGTGCGTCAATTTACTTCGTAACTGACGTAATTTGCGCTTCGACGCAGTTGTTGACGTTGATTACGTTCGAATTTATGTGGCCACCGTAATGTATTTATTGTCGTTGTCGTTTCCGATTTTACTTACGTTTTTGTTTACCCTGTTTGTTATTGTTGTTAGTACAATACTGAACTTTAAACTTAAACTCCCGAAAGGTCATCACGATGATAATACAAAACAATAGCGTAAAATGAAAAACTTTACGCTGTGCACAGTTCGAAGCGTGAAGACGATAGATGTATCAACTTTCGTCGCATGGGTACTCCGCTGGAACAATGCATTCACTCAACAAGCGAGGGATCTTCACGCATTTGAACGCAGCCACTGGCAGACGGGCACTTTACCACTACGCCATGCCATCGTTCATATGCATAACGTAAATAATAGCATGATATAAGAAGTAAACCAGTTGAAACAATTTTGATTTATTCATCACTATTTCAACTTCCGTAGCCATTCCAAAAAGATTTCAAGTGCTTGTACGTACTGGCGAACAAAATAATAGAAGTGGACGCAACGATGGATGACGCCAGTGATGTTGGTCAAGAAGATGTAGGCGACTATCATCATCATCACCATCGCCATCATCTTCATCACAATCATCACCAACATCGCGATCGTCATCGTAACAATGGTGACGAAGAAATTGGTGCTGTTGAAATGAACGATGATGATGACCGTACAAAAACAGTCGCAACTTGCCAGGCCGTCATCGTGAGTTCATTTTTTATTTGGTCATCTAAGAAAGCTTTTTATTATCTATTAATAATTACGTCCAGCAAATAATTAATTTAAAAATAACTAACTGCAAAAAGTTATCTGCACATAGAAACATTCTCGAACAGTTTATTTAATTAAAATTGATTAATTACTAAAAAATGAATTAAAAAAAAACCAAAACTTCAGTGAAGACTTCATTGACTGAATTCATTTGCAGGCAGAGTGATCTCCGCCTATCACATACGATGTGTGTGATGCTTTGATTCACGTGTATTTGCGTACACTATGTCTGTCTGTTGCTGGTGCATTGAGAAAATATATTAACCAGAAAATATACAATACGACTGACTTTAACAAATGCACGTTCCAGTTTAGCTATTCCAGCCACTCTCATCCCACCATGCACATTCCTATTCTGTTGGCATGGAAACGATCGAATTATGGCGGGGAAACCAAGGTCGCAGGGCTCAAACATGGCGAAAAATTTACAAAGAAGAACAGATTTAACTACCGCATCTACCACAAACACAACAGGGTATCCAATGGCGTCACAAATGACGTCACCAACGACTCTAACAACAGAACCACAAATGAAATCCTCAGTACTAACCATAGCCTCATTTTTACGCTAAACGATATCAATAATGGTTACAATAATAACAACAACAATGATGATATTATCAACGTTGATAATAATTTTATTTATAAAAACGACGTAAACAGGCATATAAACAACAACATACACAACAACATACACAACAACATAAACAACAACATACACAACAACATAAACAACAACATACACAACATAAACAACAACATACACAACATACACAACAAAAACTACAACATACACAACACAAACTTGGATGACTTCAAATATACTCGAGATCATCATATCCTGGATGATCTAAGCACGTCACAAGGTCATTATTTTCTTATTCCATCTATTTTGTCTATTTTGTTCGAATATTTTACCATAAAACTAATGAAATAAAAGTTAAATTAATAAAATTTATTTTTGAAACCTATATTTTATTCAAACATTAATGAAATCTATATTTCATTCAAACACTCAAGTACAAAACTACCATTTTGATTTAGTTGTTTACCAACAATTTCAAACGTCATATTAAAAACGAAAAACCTAAATAAAATGAGGTAAACAAAATAAATTTAAATGTAAACATAATACATTTTTTAGGTTTTTCTAAAGAAATTTGTAGCTATTACGTTACGCCAATTAAAATATATCACATATGTAACGTCATAATGCTCTCGGTTCCGGTAAAAAGTATAATCAATAAAATAAGATGGGTTAGTTTTAGTAAATCTAGGCAATTTAAACATTCAATTTAAAGTTGGCTAAAAGTTTGATGTTAGAAGTAAAATTGCTAGTGGTTATGTTCGCCTAGTGCTTTTTCACAGTCAATGGTATTCATATAAGCATATTAATAAAAAAAGCACGCACACACACGCACATATACACATACAGTCCAAAACACACACACGTGCATACATACAAATATACATACATGTATCTGGATGTACGTTAGATCTAGTGATTTCTTTACATGATTTTCCAATTCTTGATACGAAGATTGATCCGTATTCAGTGCACTAAGATCACAATTATGTAAGTGTGAGAGTAACGATGACTCAAGTTTGCCCAATGTTGTTGAAAGCTTGTGTCCGATCTTGGAAGGCCTTGAATGAAAGATGTTTTGTTGAAGCACTGGCAAATTCTTCTGTGGCGAATAAATGCCAAACTGATGACGTTGATCAGTTGAGTAGTGAAATAAAACGAATTTCTGACTATTTAGTGCCTGTGCGAGTGAATATCGTAAACAGACAAATGCTGCACCATGGTTTGATAACGATTCTGTAGGAAGATGGAAAGAATCTATAGGAACTGTCCGGAAATTGGGCATCAAAGGATCTCGGCGCTCTCTTTGAAGACTAAATACAAACTTTTTTCTGACAAACGTACGTACGCATTATTGGAACAATATCGTAAATAGTAACGAAATTGACGAAATTGGAAATTCTGTTAAAAAAAAATCCAGCATTGGAAAAAACTAGGTTGTCTGCCTTTCCAAAGGAAAACTAAAATTTCAGCTTCCGAGAGATGCTAACAACGCAATTAAATGCATCCATGAAATGAATGGCGTGAATTATTATTAGGAAAGGAATAATTGCGTGCATGCATGCATGAGTAATTTCTTTTTTCTTGCTCAATTATCTCCACGTTCGAAAATTGTCCATGGCCGATTGTTTGCCGTAAAATTGGAAGGCTGGTTTTTTGAATGTGATTAAGTGTTTGTAATTATATGTTTTTGTTTGTTGGTTGGTTGGCGTGTTTGTTTGGGTTTGTCTGTTTTGGATTGTGTTTGTTTGTTTGTATGGTTCAGGTTTTTTGCTTTTGTTTGAAAAATAAATTGAACTTTCCTTAATTAAAAATTATAACCATTTTTTCATTTTTTACAAGTGTCTATTTGTGAGAAAAATTTTTGGCAAAAATTGTTTTTGAGCAAACAAACAAATGTCTGTACATGTTCTTTGCTGCAGCATTGGACAACGTTCCTAATTTATGTCCGGAGAGTCTTAAAGCAACAACATTTTCTTCATTAATCTTTCATCATTTTTAAACTTGCTTAGGTTGGAAATGATTTTAAGAAATAACTTAAACAAAATAACAAAATTAACGTGTACTTTAGTGTGTGTGTTCGGTGTGTGTGTGTGTGTGTGTGTGTGTGTGTGTGTGTGTGTGTGTGTGTGTGTGGTGTGTGTGTACCAGTGTACCGTACATGTTAACTACACCAATTATAAATACATTCAGAAAAATGGCAGATCTGTTAAACCGCGAATGAATAACATCGCCTGCTAATAGCTGACACCCATCATCATCACACATATTTTCGCACGCAGGTCTCGTGTACAACTGCACTACGATGGCCACGACGTGTGGCAGATGTCGCTACGTTCTCCACAGAGCCTTCAAATGTGGCTGGTGTACGAGCCTCAACATGTGTACGTCTTTGCAACATTGTCTCATGAGTCATAATGCAACCAATGGCAACAACAACAACGACCTTTCCGACAATGATGTTGATGATGACGACGTTAATGATGATGATGATGGTGACAGTGCTGATGATGATAACGACAACGATGCTGATTATGATAATGATAACATCAACCAAGATGTTACCCTTATAAAACCTAATGATTTCCAAACATCAATAGAACAAAAATCATTCGGCGATAGTGCCCTTAATGCGATTGATGGACGGAAAGATGACGTCATGTTACTGAAAAATAACATAAACAACAATAAGAATAACTATAATTTCAATAGCAATAAAGACATTGAAATTAATGATAATTACAATATTGAAAACGGCATAGGATTTTTAACTGGCGATAATGGTGGATCATGTGGAAAGCCTTCTATTATATCGGTCGGTTGGCTGGCTGGTTGGTTGATTGGTTAGTCGGTTAGTTGGTTGGCTTTTCAGTTGGCTGGTGATTGGTCGGTTGGTTAGTTGATTTGTTGGCTGGCTGGTTGATTGATTGAACGATTAGTTTGTCATATGTATGATTTCAACAAGAAAATTTAAATAGAGTGCTTCATTTTACAAAAACAAAACACATCATTACAAACCTCATTTTGATAAAAATTCAACCAACCATAAAAACAACCTCAGCAATTTACCAAAGACTAAAAATTTTTCCACAAACATTATAAACGGCGGCAAAAAACTTCCATCCACCCTTCCACTAACAAAAGATTCAACTAATCGGCAGGTGTCGCCATTGTCGGCCCCCATCGGCGCTCGTACGAAATTCACGATTGACGTCGAAAATCTGGGAGATGGTGATAAAATGAGAGTGATGATTGGAGGCAGGCAGTGTCACGTGTCTCACGTTCTGCCATCTATCAGGTGGGTTCAGCTTCGTTTTATTTTTATATATTTTAATGTTATTATTATTATTATTGTTGTTGTTGTTGTTATTATTATTATTCTTATTCGTATACGTATATTAATTAAGGAAATTATTGATGGATTAATATTTTTTTTAATTAATTAAAAATCAAAAAAAAAAATCGGTTAGCTTGTATGGTGTAATTGAAGGTTTGATGCGAGATGTAAGTTTAAACTTTTGTAGAATAATTGGTTGACTAAATCTGATTTGCAGAAAGAACGTTGCCTGCTATTGTTACAACTTTTAGTGAATGGTTGATTGAATAAATAAATGAATGAATAAATGAGTGAATTGTAGATTGAATAAAAAAATGAGTAAATGATTGATTGATCGGCAAATTGATTAGTCCGTTTATTAATGAAACAACACAAAATGGCCTGAATGGCGTGGAGTTTGAAGGACCATGACGTATGATTCATTATTGGATTAGATGGATGATTGATCTTCAACTGTCAGCACGACTCAAATGCATCTTCATTATTTCACCACACTCATGTAAGGTTCACCACTTCTTCCACCCCTTTTTTCTCTTTCTCTCTCCTTTCTTTCATTCATGCACTTTTTGTCTCTCTTTCTTTTTTTCTATCTTTCTTCTCTCTCTTTTCTCTCTCCCTTCTTCTTCTTCTCCCACTTTATTCTTTTTTTCAAATTGATTGATGAGGCAATTAGGTGATGGTCAATGCCATTGGTGAAGCCAAAATTGAAATTAATTTTCAAGATATTAAGTTATGGCGGTAGTTATTGTTATAATTTAATGAATGCCTTCCATCAACAACGCAACTGCAGCGAGATGCCGAGAAACTTTCATCTGAAATGACGCCAGACGTCAGAGTTATCAAATTAGCTTCGGAAAAACGAGATGAACTCCCTCAAAAATTAACAAATTTCAAGTGTCTAAAAACATGTCGTAAAAACGCAATAAAATTAAATTAAAACTGAAAAAGAACCGCCAAGTTCGGTTGCACTCAAATGGAATATTTTCCACTTAACATCCACAACAACAATTGGATTTAGGCGAAAACAAATCTAGAAGTGAAGCGCTCCCCAAGAATATTCAGGCTTCCAAAAGTATCAGCGATGTTTATGCACGTTTTCGCAGTTCTTGTACAACCTGTTTTCATGTACCAACGAAATGATGACGACGACGACGACGATGGTGGTGGTGATGGTAGGGATGATGAGAAGAGGGAGGAGTAGGAGGGTGATGACTATGATGTCACTGACCTTGATGATAACATGTTATTTAAAAACGGATGTGACGTGGGAAAATAAAATCTGTAACCTTCCATTAAAGTAAACAATCACTTGCCAGAGGTTTCTCGGTCATGCATTTATATATTGTAGCGCGGAACAATTTTTCCTTCAATATTTATTTTTGTTCAATTTATTCAAATCAACAAATCAAGCTTTTGTTTATATATATATGCATATATATATATATAAATTATATATGTATATATATATATATAAATGTGTGTTATATATATAAATATGTATATGTGTGTGTGTCTGTGTGTGTATGTGTGTGTATGTGGTGTGTATGTGTGTGTGTGTGTGGTGTGTGTGTGTGTATGTGTGTATAGTGTTGTCTGAATTCTACCGAATTGTTGGTATTAATCAATTTAAAGTCTGTCTTTTCAATTTTCCATACTAGAATTTTCTAGTATGATGAATGATGAACATGGACAACAGCAGTTTTATTAAATTTTCATGATGAACTTGGATAATAATTCTATTTTCAATAAATTGAACAATATCCAGAAAATTATAGTAAGGAAAAGTCAAGACAGACTTTAAATTGATTAATGCCAACAATTCGGTAGAATTCATACAATACTGCTTCCAAGAAAAAAAATGTATATATATATATATATGTGTGTGTGCGTGTTTGTGTGTGTGTGTGTGAGTGTGTGTGGGTGTGAGTGTTTGTTGTGTGCATAACAAACATAATATATTGTCGTTTAACAATTTTCTTTAAAAGACTCTTTAGTGCTTCAGGACAAACGATTGTTTGTCCATTTTGTGCGTCTACTTTCATAAACTGATTAATTGAATGAATGAATGAATGAATGAGTGAGTGAGTGAGTGAGTGAGTGAGTGAGTGAGTGAGTGAGTGAGTGAGTGAGTGAGTGAGTGAGTGAGTGAGTGAGTGAGTGAGTGAGTGAGTGAATGAATGAATTAATGAATGAATGAATGAACGAGCGAGCGAGCGAACGAACGAACGAACGAATAGACGGACGGACGGACGGACGAACGAACGAACGATAGAATGAATGAATGCATGAATGCATGAATGAATGAATAAAATAATGAATGAGTAAATGAATGAATGATTGGATAAAAATAGACCGATACATAAAATCCGCAACTTTAGAACCACCAAACACCAACCAGCCAACCACACCACACCACCATTCAACATCAACTCACAGAATTGTGTGCAAATTTCTGGACGAACCTGTGTGCCATCAATCAAACATCTGCTCAACATCACCACCACAACCACCATCATCATCATTATCATCATCGCCGACGTCATCACCATCATCATCATCGTCGGCATTGCTTGTTGGTAATCATAATGACAACAAGAGTAGTAACAGTAGTAGCAGTAGTAGTAGTAGTAGTAGTAGTAGTAGTAGTAGTAGTAGTAGCAGCAGCAGCAGCAATAGTAGTAGTAGTCTAAATAGCAATAAATATAGTATTTTTGGTAATGTTAATCAAAAAACATTTGTTGGTATGAGCACGCTTAGCATCATTCAAAGTGGTTATAGTAGTAGTAGTAGTAGTAGAAGTGGAGATGTTGATGATAATGATGGTGAGGACGAAGATGAAGATGATGATGATGATGATGAGAAGAAGGAGGAGGAAGGTGATGAAGATAAGGAAGAAGATGATGAAGTGACGGAATCAAAAAATGAAGTAAAGGTGATGTTTGCTGATGGCAGCGAAGTCGTCTATCATGGCGGATCAGTTGCTTTTGTGGTTAGTGATGATGAGGGTGATGATGATGATGATTTTATTAAAAATGATGATGATGATGATGATGATGAAATCGATGATGATGATGATGAGGAGAATGATGATGATGGTGTGGATGGAGATGTAATAATAATTAATAATAAAATAATGAATAGTAAAACATTCAAAAATAACTAAATGCGAAATATAAAAATAGTAAATTAATCGAAATTAATATATCACGTGACTTGAAAATGAAATGACCAATTAGCGGTAAGTGATTGAGCGCATGGCCGCTAGTGAAATAATGAGACTGCTCACTTTATTAGCATATCAATCTCCACCAACAGTGTTATTCAGTATTTTTGTTATCCTTATCTTCCTCGTCATCATTTCGTTTCGTTTCGTCATCTTGTCTCGTCATCTTCATCATCAACACCATCCGATCGTTTTGTCGTCATCTCGTTCCGTAATCATCTTCTTCATTATGCTCATCGCCATCACCATTAAATATTCACCATAATCTTGCGACCATTGTCTCATCATTCTAACATCATCGCACTATCGACATCAGCATCACCATCATCGTCACAGCCATCGTCATCACAACCATCGTCATCATCATCACCGCCCTTCAGTCCCCCACCATCACGGACATGCACCCCAGTTCATCCTACAAATCAGGAGGCAGCCTGGTCACATTTGTCGGCAGCTATCTTGATTCAGGGGCGGAAGCAGTTGTCACCATGGTAAAAACAAAGATAATAAATAAGACAAAAAGTTTATTTCAAAAGAAAACAAACACCGTTAATGAGAATGATGACGAAGACGATGATGGAGAGAATTTAATGGATACAAAAGATTATATCGATGATAGTGACAATGTCGATTATTACGACGATGACGTCACAAATTTGAAGTGTTATTGTCCAATAAAAACACGTCAGCGGGATCACGTGATATGCATCATTTTCTGTCACGAGGGTTTGTTTTTTTTTTGTATACATACTTCGTTTGTTTACCCATCGCACTCCGTGCTCTACGCTGATACGTCATTTTGTTCTCCTTATTTTTGTATGGGCTGGTGTTTATTTATTACCTTGTCTGGTATGTCTGTCTTGTTTTTTTATGTCTTTGTTTTTGTTTTTTTTTAATATCATTGTTTGGTATTTTTGAATCTTTGATTTGTATTTTAAGGATCTCATATGTTTGTATCAATAAATACACATAAACTACAGCTTATACACACACACACACATATGCGCTTGAACATACACACGCACATATACGCATTCATACACGCGCACACACACGCGCACACAAACAAACTACACGCACACATACTTAGGTAAAATATATAATTGAATTATAAAGATATATTACAATATATCAAGATACTTAATTAAACACGTTTGCAGGACCGGATATGATAGGGGGCAGCAGTGGTACTGATAAGGATGACGTCACAAAACAGTTCAACCCTAATAATAACGACAATAATGAGAAAGTTAATGACGTAAGCACCTACGTCACCAAAGATATTATTTATGTTAATAATAATAATAATAATCATTATAACAACAATTATGAGGATGAGCAAGATGATGATGGTGGTGGTGGTGATGGTGAGGAGCCATACCTAGCGACATACAAAATGAGTGTAATGATAGACGGAATAAGAGTGAGTGAAGGAATGAAGATGACGTCAAAGAAGATGGTGATGAAGATGAGGATATATGATGATCCGAATCTTTCCTGGGTTGCTGGAAGAAAGAGTATCTGGAGGTTAACATGATAAATTACCTGTGTGTGTGTGTGTGTGTTTGTTCGTGTGTGTGTGTGTGTGTGTGTCTATGTATGTCCGTTTAAATGTGTGAGTGAGTGTGTGTTCATATTTTGTTATTCATTTAGTCAGACACGCTTGTATGCGATTTAAAATGGAACTGTTTGATAAAACCGGGTGGATGTATTTTTATTTTAATTATTGTATCTTTTTGTTTGTAAGCGATATAAGTTATTTGTCTATTTGTTCACGGCTCCAGTTTATAGCTTAAACCCTAGCATACGTTTAGCTCTACTATTAATATATACCTAAAATCCAAAACCATTTTTTTTATTCTATGACTTTTATTGATATCTTTAAAAAAATTACAATAAAGATACAGTCCTTTTTTAAGTATTTTTTATTCATTTCAGACAAAAATACATTTTCAATATTCCATTAAAAACGCCATTAACTAACAATCCTTTTCAACTAACCTCTAACTACCTACCTACAACCGAAAATATAAAAGCGGAGGTCAGACGATAAAGTTCAAAGGTCAGAGGTTACGTGCCATGCAATCTTCCGTGCTCCTGGTACACTACCATAAAGTAGAGGTCCCTGGGGTCAGTGATCTTCACATTATTAACTCTTTAACCATAACGAAGGATTGCTATTATTTTCATTAATTATTTGCTGTAATGATAATAATAATAATAATGATATTAATAATATTTATAATATTAATAATAATAAATAAAAATTAAAATAAAATGAAATTAATTCTTAGGAGTGCCTGCTTGTTGCTGACGACGATGACGACGACTACAATGAAAGTGCCAGTGGTAGCCATGAAGATGATGACGATGGGGGTGTTAATAAACTTGGAAATAATGATGATAGTGAAGACAATGAGGATGAGGAAGAAGAAGAAGATGATGATGTTGGTGTTGGTGATCAGACTGAGAAAGGTGAGGACAGTTTATACTCCGAAGAAGCTAGAGGTAAAGAGTATAACGAAATTGAATATGGCAATAATGACAATAATCATTTTAATGTAAATAACGAAGACAATAAAGAAGAAGATGAAGATGATGAGGATAAAGATGATGAGGATGAAGATGATGGTGATGAAGAGGACGACAAATTAATGTACTCGCTTGTATGTCGCACACCTGACTTGAAGCATTTCGCGAATTTCAATTCCATGTCGAATCCTCTTCATAGTCGTCATCACAATCAACATCATCATTTGGTTTATAATGATGTTAGTGTCGATAGGCATGATGAAGACGATGATGATGCTGGCAAGTTGGAAAGAGAGTCGTTTGAAAAAAGTGAGATGAAAGTTATCAAAAAATCAGAAAAAATTTCAAAAATTAAGAAAATGGACAACAACAATTTCAAAAGTAGACAATATGAAAAGCAGCATCTTAGCCATAAAATTAAAATCTACGACAGCAACAACAACAACAGCAACAAAAACAACATCAACATTATAAACAACTCCTACAACACAAACAACAACAACAGTCGCATCAACACAAACGATAACATCCTCACATCAAACTGCTGCGAAAACGACCACCCTCCATTGATGCTACCATTCCACATTCTCATTAACGGTCAGCTCTCCGTTAAAAAGGACGATTTCGTCATATCTTATCATTGCGATCCAACTTTCAATACGGATGACAATCGTGAATTATTTTACAACGTAAATGAAGCTGGAGATGTCGCTATAAACGTTAGTTTTTTAATTTTTTAATAGTTTTATTTGTGTTATTTTGAGTTGTTTGTTGGTTTTGTTAACTTTCATGCATTTGAAATATGCTTAAAGGCCGATTTTGTACTGTGTAATCATAGATGTAGCAGTAGTTAATAGATTATATATTAAACAGTACAACACACATACTTGACAAATGAACTTATTCCTCTTCAAACATCTTCACAATGCTCTTACGTACATACAAAGCAATACTTTTTTGTACACCTCATATGTGATATTATCTTCAAATAGTAACTAGGTTGTACAGCGTGAAACACATATGTGCGTGTGTTTGTTTTGTATGTGTGTGTGCGCGTGTGCGTGTGTATACCATACAAACACATAAATAATAGACGCACATGTGTGTGAAAAGTGGTAAACAACTTTGGTTTATGTGCTGGTCAGATAAGGAGAACAAACTTCAACTCTTCCTCGTCTGCTCTGCATGTTGACAAATCATCGAGTCGACACCACCATCTATTTTAAATGTTTTTTTTATTTATTTTGCTCCGCCATTTTGTTTTTTACGCCATTTTGTTTTTTTTCCGGTCGCTGGTTAATTGATTTATGGTTGAATGATGGTTGATTGATTTATTTCTATCAATTTTTTAATTATTTTTTCATGCCCGAACTGGTGGGTTGTTTTGTTTTGTTGTTTTTGAAAATAATTTTTTCAGAATTTTTTATTGGACGTCGACAGTTAATTTAAAATCTCCAACAATTGCATAAAAGCTGCGAAGAATTTGAGAAAATAAAAAAAAATGTTATTAGACATTTGCTTGAAGTTACTTGCATGTGAGATGTAAAAATTTGATGCATGAATGATGGAGTGGCGTCAATTTGATTGCAGATGTTCTCCTGGATACCTGGATGTTTCTTTATCTTTTCTTTCTTTTTCCTCCTCTCTTTTTTCTTCTACTTCCAGCTCTTTTATTCGTTCTAACAAATTTTGTTCTAGCAGTTTCAGTTTCTAGAAATGAAAAAGCCATACGGAAAATTCCCACTTGTCATTTTAGTGCAGTGCAAATAAATAAATATGTTGGGAAATCCCAAGTGTGCAACATCGCAACAATTTGTCGATCTGATGCTCTAGAGGCAAACATGCAGCCAACAACAAAACAATGTTATCGATGTGTAGCAACATGAAACTAGCAACAAACGACTAAAAACTAAACTAACAACACTACCAACCATCCAAAAACAACAACAAATTGACAACAACATTGAAAAATTAGACGTTCAACAAATTGCAGCATCGTCTAAGCAATGCAAACAGACAATGAGACTGACAGGTAGACAGAAAGAGGGAGAAAGAGAGGCACTTCACTGCTACGTGTGCACATTTTATTCTTTGTTTAAGATAGCTTTCCATTCTTATCTGGGCAAGAATATTTCAAGAAAAAAGTGGCTTTCCATTATTTATTATTCTATGTATTCCCATGTGATCTTTGTAGCGGGTTTTTGTTGTTTCAAGTTGAATGTTGCATAATTCATGTGGTTTTTATCCTATGACAGCTCAACTTTACAATCATTTCCAACAAAAAAAATTAATTATGTTTAATTTATTCAAATTTCAATTTCAATCATTTTAAAAACAATTATAACGCACAATTCTTTGAAACTCTGATAAAAATAATTTAATAAACAAAAATCCAAAAAAACTTCTCTGAAGTTATCATGAGAAGTTTTTGTCTTCAAAGTGCCTGCCTACCTACCTACCTGCCTACGTGCATCAAACAAATGCATCTTATAAAAATTATCGAACATTTTTATCTCTAAATAAATTTAAACCAAATTATCAAAAAAATAATCGGTAAAAATTAAAAAAAAACAATAAAAAAAATTGCGAAAATTGAACTAGAAAAACAAAAATAAAAACTTCTTATAGTCAAACCAAACCAGTTTTGAGCATGAAGACAACTTGAGATAGCAACCACTTTTTTGACGGCATTCAAGGCTTGAAACCACTTGTACTATAACTGTTACTCGTCTGGTAATTTATAGTGTTTTTAATTTTGCGCGCGATTATAGAAAAATTCAAACATTTAAAAAAAATTTCACCCCTTGAAGTAAACATATATCTCACTAAAAACAACTTCATTTGAGATTGAATAGGTAAAGGGTATCCATGTAGTGTATTCATATATTTGAGTGCATTTATATTTATATTATTACATCGTATTAATGATGACGTCATCATGACAACAGGGCGAGCATTTGAATGACGTACTCACGCCTGATGACTACAAAGTGACGATAGATGATGACGAATGTGACGTCATATCCTTGTCGTCGTCTTCATTAATTTGCTCACCCAATCATCATCATCAACGTCATCGGCAACAATCTGACTCGATTAACAGCACAAAACTACTTCCTCGTCATCGTTATCATCATTCTCATATCAAACACAATAACAATAATAACAATAATAATAATAATAATAATAATAATAATGATAATGATAATAACGGTTCGCATCATCATCACAATCAGTATTCTTATCGACAGCCCCTTTCCATCTCAACGATTCGAGTAAGTTCTTTAGCCCCTTCTGCGGTATGTTGTACTGTGTGTGTACTTTATACTCATGTTGTATATTTTGTATATGTACTTTGTATGTTTCTGTGTGTATATTTTGTATACTTTTGTGCGTGTACTTTGTATGTTTTTGTATGCGTTGTATGCGTGCTTTGTATGTATGATGTTGGCAATCGTTGTATATGTTCTCTGTATATTTTTGTACATGTACTTTGTATGTTTTTTGTGTGTACTTTGAATGTTGTTGTGAGCATTTTATGTGCACTTTAAATGCCTGTGTACATTGTGTGTTGTGCTTGTGCTTTTTGTAGGTTGTATGCACTGTAATGTGTGCTTTTTATGTTGTTGTATGCTGCGATGAGTGGAGATGGGACATCAAACGACATGATACGACTTTATAATGACGTGATACGGTACGATACAATACAATAAATTAAAATATGATTATATGTGATATACATGATACAAGTCATAAGACGATACATGATTCGATACTATTTGGTTTAATTTTATTTCATTGTGATTTTATCTGATGTGATGTGACGTGACATGGGACGGTGTAATAGGATACGATACCATACTGTACTAATCTAAACGATACGATACCATACGGTACTAATCTAAACGATACGATACCATACGTTATTAAAATCATATGGTTGTTTTCGTGACCAGCGTCACTCACTCAAGTTTTCCGTAATGGAAAGTTATCCAAGCGAGTCTGGCATAAAATGGAAATAAAATTTGAAAAAAAAAACTTGATTTAGGTGAACGTTTAGAAATTCATAGGCACGTGTGTTTGCATATTTTAAGATATGTTTGAGTGTGTATGTGTGTGTGTAGAGATATGTGTGTAGAGATGTGTGTGTGGAGATATGTGTGTGTGTGTGTTGTGTGTGTGTGTTTGTGGAGATGTGTATGCTAACAAGAGGCGCAACAACTAACAACGCCGAAAAAAGGATGTTTTAAAAGTAAGAAAACAATTATAAAAAAGAACAAACAATGAAAGAAATTGATGTTATTCATTAAAAATTAAATTAATTTATTTTTTTATTTTCTTATCTCTTTATTTATTTATTCATTAAGTTGGAAGGAGGGAAGCCGGCATGAGTTCTACCCCAACCTGCAGTATTAATCATTCCACTTCTACGCTGGCGCGCGCACACACACACACAAACACACACACATACACACACACACACACATACACACACATACATACACACACAAACACACACACACGTAGGCGCATGCAATAAAAACGTACTCTTTAATACACAGACCAACAGACACAGACATACGCATACAATTACACGCTTTCATTATCACACTCACACAAACACACACACACACACACGTGCATACAGTCATACACATCTTATCACACACACACACACGCGCGCAGGCACATACTCATACACATGCACGTATATTTACTGTGTATTATTAATGTTATTTTATTTTAAAATAATTTAAAATGAACTTACGTACTTTCGTGTTCGATAATTCGAAGGATGGATTAATTAAATTTGACGATGAGCGGAGAATTTGAATGAAGAGATTATGTTAAAACGATTTTTTTTATTTTAAAACTTTTACCTTTTTTAAATTTCACAATGTGTTCCTGTTAAATAATGTTGAATTAAGTGTTTCAAGTTGGAGCAAAATTCATCTCAGCAATTATTTACATTCCACATAAAAGTATATGAGTGAAATTTTATAGGTGATTCGCAGCGGTCAGTCTAGTCAGGAACTTGATGGTCGGTTGTCGGCCTGGTCAACAACAACAACAAACACCCACAACAAACATAACTCAATATACAACACATCAATATACAATAACCAACAACAACGTATCTCAATATACATCAACATACAACAATGTACAACAACACGCAACAACATATTTCAATATATAACAACGCACAACAACCTACCTCAACATACAACAACACACAACAACATACCTCATTATACAACAACACACAACAGTATACAACAACAAACGCCATACAACACACAACAACATTATGCAACAACTTATATACCATACAAAAACTTTACACATAAACATTCAACGATAGACCAAAACATGCAAAGATAGACCAAAGTAAGCGACGATAGACAGAAGCATGCAACGATAGACCAAAACACGCAACAGGCAAACCAACTAACACGATAGGATCACATTAAAATTGCATCTAATTCACTTTTACTCATTCGTTGCATAAATTTATTTGTAAGTACCGAGTACCGACCGACGTAGAGATGGCTGATATTTAAATGAGGGAACTTATTGGCTAGCCTGCCTGGCTGGCTGGATAGATGGAAGGATGAATAAATGGGCGAACGGATGGATGAACTGATGGATGGATGGATGGACTGATGGATTGATAAATGAATGAATGAATGAATGAATGAATGAATGAATGAATGAATGAATGAATGAATGAATGAATGAATGAATGAATGAATGAATGAATGAATGAATGAATGAATGAATGAATGAATGAATGAATGAATGAATGAATGAATGAATGAATGAATGAATGAATGAATGAATGAATGAATGAATGAATGAATGAATGAATGAATGAATGAATGAATGAATGGGTGGGTGGATGGATGAATGAATGGATGACTGGTTTAATAGATGGAAAAACGAATAGATAGATAGACGTACGAACGAACAAATGGATGAAAAAATGCAAAGATGAATGAATGGATTGATGAACGAATGATTACTTCGTGCTATTCAAACAATTTTTTTTGTTATCATTTACCTTGTCCAGCGTTTGCTTTTATAATGTTGTGGTGTGGGTTTTTTTCTTGTTCTACTTGGCGCAGTTTGGGTCATTTCTGTTATTTTATTGTTGTTCAACATTTTTGCTGTTGTACATCGTTATGTATGCCATTTATAATTCTCTTTTATAATTGAATTTTGTGAGGTTTTGCTTGAACGTGTTGTTGTTGTCGTTGTCGTTGTTAAGTGTGTTTGTGTTGTGTACTATTGTTGTACGTTCTTGAATTGCATTGAAGTGCTGTGCTGTGTAGTTATGTTTACCTCACTTGTTATTGTCATTAAAGTTTGGTGTTCCATAACTGTAGTTGGTGTTGTAACGTGATGTTGAATTGTTTGATCTGCGATGTGGTTGTTTTTTTACTTGGGTGGTTCGTCTGATGTTGTCCTCTTCTCTGTGAAATTTTGAGTTTATTTCTGAACTTGCCTACGATTATGTAGCTATTGCTTGAAGTTTTAGCTAATTTTCAAGAACTCCAAAAAATAATTTTCAATTTTTTCTTTTTTAAAAAAAGTTGAAGGACAAAACAAAAATAAAGAAAAAATATTTTAATAAAACCTCCGAAGAAATTTATGACTGATGAAATATTTAATACCACAGATTCAAATAATGAACGGCATTGAGTACGTTTGGCGTTCCATACATTCTAATTCTTCGTCGTCATCGTCAATGCTGCAAGCGTCTCAATCGGCATCATTATCATCATCGACATTATCATCATCACCATCATCGCGACTGCTGCCAATCGTCATCGGTGTGACGTCAGGAGTGATGATGACGATGACGACGCTGGTGGCTCTCGTGGCAGTCGTCGTGGTAAGACGGAAAAGAAAACGAAAGAAGGAGTGCACGATGGATGATGACGTCATCAAGAAGATCACGTGCCAGATTGTCGAGATGGAAGCCAGGGTGGCCGATCAATGCAAAATCGGTAACGGTGATTGTGATGATGATGATGATGATGAATAAGAGGAAGAAGATGATGACGATGGCTGTGATGATGAGAGAGACAACAACGACAATGATGATAATGATGAAAATTGTGATGCTGATAATGATGACTGTATTGGTGGTAACTGGGATGGAATCACGATTAGGATAACGTCATACTTACGTGGATGATGATGACGACGACGATGACGATGACGTTGTTGTTCACACCAATAACATAGATACTAATTAATAATTATAGTTATTTTTATTTATAATACAATTATATTTATTTGTTTTGCTATAATTATTCATAATATAATTTTATTTATTTATTTTTCTTGGATGTTCACATCATTTCAACCGCATGCGACAATGGATAAATCACTATAATTACTTTCCACATGACAAATTTCAGGTGGCAATAATAATAATATAAAATATTATTATTATTAATTTTATTATTATTATTATTATTGTAAAAAGACGATAATAAATTGATAAGTCGTGATTTCAATTATTGCTACTATCAATAATATTTTTATATCCTTATTTCTAGCGCTCTTTTTTGTTATCTTTGTTTTAGTGTTTTTTTTTTGTTATCTTTGTTGTTATTATTATTGGTTCTCGAATAAATAAAAAACGCAGCCACCCTCGAGATAGAGTCTCATATGGACGATTTAGAGTCTTTCATGACGTCATCAGCCGGCCTGCCGTACCACAGCTTCAAGGTGTACGCCCACTCATTCCTCTTCCCCGGACAGGAAGTGACGTCACACCGTACCGGCGGCGATGATGATGATGATGATGATGGCGATGGTGGTTATGATGATGATGATGATGATGATGCTGGCGTTGATGGTGCTGGTGATGATTTTTTCGGAATTGGTTCTGGAACACCTGAGCTGAACAGGACCGTCGTCTACAAAGCCAACAACAACATCAACAAATATAACATTAATCATTATAGCAACAACAACAACAACAGCAACAACAACAACAACAATAGCTGCAATGCGACTAGCAACAACAACAACGACCAAAACAGCAAACATTTTAATCACATCAGCAATAAAAGCAGTAACGACCGCAATAATATGAACCGCCTTAAGAACAATCGTCTGTCAAATGCCGATTATATTGCGCGCTACAACAACAATAACGATGACGTCATTAATGCCGACAACAACAACAACAGTAAAAACAACGACTCTCTCAGCAAAAATCATTTCAAATTTCAAAAGCACAAAAGAAAAAAATATTTCATTCACAGCAGCAGCAAAAACGCCAGCATCGACGCCAACTACACCAACAACCACATCTACAACAAGTTGCAATCGCACAATAGTAGCGTTAGTATTTGCGTGCGTGTTTCAAAAAATCGATATTTTTAAAAGCGCCGTATTGTAACGTTAATGCTATTTTTGTTGTTAGCATTGTCATTGTTGTTGACAGCCTGATAAAATTAATTTTTCTTTGGTTTTGGAAAACTATCTTTCCTACTAACTTCCATAATGATTGAAATAATAATAAGAATAAGTTGCAACATCTGGAGTAGAGTTTTTACTGCCGTTTAAGCGCCCTGTACATCATAAAATTGAAATGCCGCGATAGAAATTTTGTAGAATCAAAAAACATAAAAACGAAAACTCTGACGATAATACATCAGTAATAAAATGAAAATATTTTTTTTAAAGTACTACCCTTCCTCTTCATCTTCATCATCCTCTTCCATTCCGAGCAACAAAAAATGTGCCATGTTGCAGTTGCAGAAACTCTTTCTCAACAAGATATTCCTGTTGAGTTTTGTGTCGGTAATTGAAGAGAAACAATCGTACAGCACGCAACGGAAGTCTCGAGTAGCCGCGTTATTGTCTATGTTGCTTTTCAAGCACGTTGAATATCACCTCGAGTGAGTTGGTACATGTTGCAATGTTGTTGCCATGTCGCGTATACTGTTGCAAAGTTGTTGCAGATGTTGTTGTGGTAGTTGCTACGTTGTTAAATAAGTTGCAAGTTTTTTTTTTGTTAAAAAATTAGTTAATATTTTTCTTTCGTTACAAGTACTGTCTAAATGTTGAAAAAATACAATAAAAAGTTTGTTGAATTTTTCAAGCAGAAATCAAAATGTTGTCATAATTCATAAATGCTGTTGAGATGTTGCCGAAACTGTTGTTGTAGTGCTCTGTAAATTTGTTGCGAGATGTTGCCAATATTGTTGAAACCTTGCGAACTCATAACACCAGACATATTTAAATAATATTGCAATGTTCAGTATTTTTAAGAGCGGCCTAATAAAATTTTTTTTTAACCATATGAGCCTGTGAAACGTTTTAATTAAGAGAACATTTTCATTTTTTTATAGTTTAGTTTCAACATCCTCAAAGTATAAAAGTAAAATTAAACACACACACACACACACACACACACACACACACACACACACACACACACACATACACATACAAACACACACACAACTGCATTGTTTATGTTACAACATTTTTTCAAGTACTTTCCTCAATATTACTTCTAATACTATTCAGACAGACCGCAATTACTTTCTACTAGAAAACAAACAACCACTGACAAAAGCATCACACAACGCGCAACTATTTGCAAGTGCAAGCAGTAATAATCATAACGCCATAGTAAATGTTCTTTACTGCCAATAACCATTTCAGCGTTATAAAGTCCCTGTTAACTGAACACGTGGAAAAGTATCTAAACGAGAGAGGGCAGTCAAAGATGGTGATGATGGGGACGGGTGGGGTTGCCAACATGCTGCTCACTAACTGGTTCGCCATGCTTCTATATGCGCCTATCAAGGTTCTTTACTGTTTGTTTGTTTGTTTGCTTTTGATCTGTTCTGTTTGTTTGCTTCATTCTGTGGTTCTGTGTTTGTCCTGCTAATTTTTTGTTTTTGATGAGATTCTTTTAAAACTGTTAGTGCAACTTTAGCTTAACAGTTTTGAGTTCTTTATGTTGAGCTGATAATTTTAATTGTGTGAATCAGATAATAATGAATAATTCACTAGATGAAACAACCGCGTTTTACCTTTCTTTCGGCTGATTAATTTAATTTTTAAAAGATTGAAAATTTTTCAGTACGATTTCAGAAGCTTGTTGTTCTTAATTTTCCAAGTGCTTCTACTTCACGAAACACTTTATAACTCACAAGAATGAGTGTAGCTACCATATACAAACTTATACCGATACTCGTCAGCAGCACACAGTGGGCTCTTCCTTCTACAAGTTGTTCTTGGCCATCAAGTACCAGATCAAAAGGGGTCCTGTTGATGACGTCACTGGTCAGTCCCTCTACAGTTTGAACGCTGATTGGCTGATCAACAGAAGAATAGAGTTTAAAACATTGGTTGAAACCATCTCTGGCTTTTTAATAATTTTTTGTTTTCTTTTTTGGGTGTAGTTAATTGGATAACTAAATTAGATGTAGTTAATGCTAGAAAATTTTACGTTACAAAACGTTACATTACTAAACATTGATATCATTACTGAAGTAACTCGAGTTGATTTTAATGCCCTCATATAATTACAACCAATGATGATTTTTTACGACTGCCACCGCCAGACACTCGTCGTCCTTGGACCAGACATCCAACTGAAGGAACGACGTCTGCTTCGAGTTCTTGACTGTGACACCGTCGATCAGGTGAAGGAAAAAATTCTGGATGCCCTCTACTGCAACCTGCCCTATTCAAACAGACCTAGGAAGGATTGCTTGGATCTAGGTAATGCCCCTTTTTGCGTGGTTCAATTTTTAGAAAAATTATGCTAACTTTTTTAAAAAAATTTTCTCATTTTTTCTTTATTTTTCGTTGAGTCAGAGTGGCATACGAGTTCGAAGGTGAGAATTAGACTGTCAGATAATGCAACATCTAAAAGTTTCAACAACTTGCAACACGCCAACAACACAAGTTACAACAGCATATACAACATCAACAACAACAATTTTAATTATCTGCCGACTTTATCTTATTACCGTGTTGCCGACATGTCTGTCATGGCCTTAGTTCCCAAAATTTCAAATCAAAATTTTCACTGCTGTCTAGAAGAGAAACTATCCAACAACAAAAACAAGAATAACTTTTCAAACAACAACAACACCAACAACTTCTATAGGTGCAACAGCAATAACGCTAACATCAACAACAATAACACACACATCAGCCCCACCACTATTCTTAACAACATTACTAGCAACAATAACATCAACAAAATTTCCAACAATGTCATCAACAATATCAACAACAACAACAAAGAAAAAAGCCGACACAACATACAGAAGGGATGTCTGAATGATGCTTGCAATAATTTCAGCATAATTCAGCATGGTTTGTTAGGTTACTGTGTCTGATTAAACGTTTGATTAAAAAGTATTTTATATTAAATTAGTATTTTTCTATAATTATTTTTCTAAAACAGAGATAATATTAATTTTTTGTCGTAGAAGATTCTGCCAAATCAGATGATTTTCAAAGTTGATTCAATTCAAATATGAAAAAATAAGTTGTGCGGATTATTTTTGGAATTAATTTTTATTAAAATTTATTCCCGAATTAAGATAAAACAAGAACCAATAACAACACCAACAACAACAACAACAATAATGATAATAATATTAATATCAACAAAAATAGTAATAACAACAATAACAATTCCTCAACTATCAATAGTAACAACAACAGTTATAACAAAATTAACGCAGACAACAATGATAAAACCATTAATACTATTACTACTACTACTAATAATAATAATAATAATAGTAATAATAATAATAATAACTCACGCCGCACTGATAATGATCAGAACAATCGATTGACGCCACGGCATTTGGTTAGTGTCGTTGAGAGTATATAACTTAAAAAAGTTGTAAAAATAATAGAAATAATGAAATAATAAATCAATTAATTGGTAGCAATAGATAGATTAATTTGATAACTCAATTAATTAATGTTTCAGGTGTCCAACTACTCTGATGACCGCAGTAAAACGTTACTGACCGCATCTCGACTGACCGACCACGATAACGAATTCATATCTGCCGTGTGCACTACTAAGGTTTTAAAAATAATTTAATTTCATTATTCATTCCTATTTAGATAATTTAATTTACTCATTTATTAATATTTTAGATTATAATTTTATGATACTCTATTTTGTTAAAATTGAATTTATCATTTGATCAAACCAGTGATGACGAGTACTTAAGTACATTTGTACTTAAGTACGTACTTAAGTACAAATGTAGTACTTAGATACTTATACTTAAGTATATATGAAAACCTGTACTTAAATACTTATACTTAAGTACATTTTCCAGTACTTGTACTTATAAGTAATAAATTTTTCCTGTAAGTACCAGAAAAATTTTAAGCAAAAATAAGATAATGTCAACATTTAAAAATTGAAAACTGTGATGAAAACACACACACACATTTTCACATTGACATTCTTGTTTATCTCTCTTATCAACATTTGTTCTTGTTTAGTCATGGATAGCGGGATGTTATGATAACCATTGGCTAATTGAGTCATTAAAAAAGGTGGTTAACTCACATCACTCTGACATCTATATATCTATATCATAGACTCTACATGATCTATATACACATGCACGCTATATATAGTAGTTATTATATATATATATATATATATATATATATATATATATATATAACAATCCTTATAAATATATGTGTTAAAGTGTTTTTGTTCACATTTTAAATATACGTGTTGAAGTGTTTTTGTTTACATTATAGATATAGGTGTTGAAGTGTTTTCGTTTACATTATAAATATATGTGTTGAAGTGATTTTGATGAAAACGTATATTTAGCCAGGCTGGAATGATTCTCACTCCTAAAAGAAATCGTTTAAGTGATGAATCATTTGAAACTTTACTTTTACTCAAAAAGAACAAACTCTTTTATTGATGTAAATAAATTACTGTAAATAATGAGTTGATTTCTGAGTTTAATAAATTTATAAATATTTCAAATTAACCATGGTATGTACTTAGGTACTTATGTACTTAGTACTTATACTTAGTACTTATAAGTATCAAGTATACAATTTGTTTTGGTACTTAGTACTTATACTTAAGTACTTTTATTGTTGAGTACTTAGTACTTATACTTAAGTACATTTTTTGAGTACTTACGTCATCACTGGATCAAACATTCTTACATTTTTTATGGTAAAAAAATTTCCTATCAGAATTTCTAAAAAAATTTTCAATTAAAATTCTTACGTGTTGATAGCGGTCGGTTAGTCAGGAAAAAAATTCTTTTTTCAATATTTTGAAATTTATAAAAAAAAATTCAAAATACATAGATATCTATATATCTGTCTCGAGACTAATATATAGATATAGATATATAGATACATTTTTCTATATTTATGCAAAAATACATGACATAGATATAAAAAATTAGTCTCTATATCTATGATATATAGCATAATGTATGTTATACAGCACAAGCAATCAACAATCGAAGTACAATCACACACAAACATGCAATGGCCTACAACGTGCAATTTGATATGAACCAAGAAGAGATGCTATCATATCCCACATGGTCTAGTGGTTAGGATTCCAGCCTTTCACGTTGGCGGCCCGGGTTCAATTCCCGGTGTGGGAAAAGTTTTTGTAGTGAAATATAATTGTGTAATAAAGAATATATTATAACAGAGTACTCGCATTTTTGTGTCTATGAATAATTTGATTTTTTTTTAGAAAGTTCTTGAAAGTTACATCTTTGATCTGTTCGAGGTGATCTTCTCAGTGCAGTACCGAACTCCAAATACGTCAAATACCGTCGATACACACCAAATATACCGCAGTCAGCAGACGAACTCCATAGCAGCATCACCGGCGCCAAAAACACCAGCAGCTTATCACGCTCAATTCAACAGAACAGCATTTCAACAGCAATGCAACACAACAGACCGCAAATCGCTGACGAACAACAACCAACAACACCACCACCAACAACAACAGAACCAACAACTCAATCTTTCATTATTGATGGCACCCATTAAGTTCATCTTTGACTTCCTTGACGAGCAAGCTCTCCAGTACGGTGTCGATGACACGAAAGTTGTCAACGCGTGGAAATCTAACAGGTTGAAGTATTTTATTTCAGTCATTTTTTTTACAAATAAACTTTTATTTAATTTTATTCACGATTTATTATTTAATAAATTTAATTAATTTGTTTTTTAAAAAATCGTTCGTTTCCTAATTCATTATAAGACAAAATTCACCGAAAAAAAGTTCTAAAATTTCAAAAAAAATTCCCTGAAAAAAACAGCCTACCTCTACGCATCTGGTTGAGCCTAATAAAGAATGTTGATCGTCTGTTTGACGTAAAACTGACGCCATCCGTGAAACGCAATCTGTCCGCCGTAGCCCAAATATTTAGAGACTGTTGCTCTAGTGATGTTCGCAAACTGACGAAGGATTCTAAGTTCAGTGAGCTGCTCTTTGCCAGGGAAGTCAAAAAATTCAAAAGAGTCGTTGAACAGTAATTTGAGGGATTAAATTCAATTTTATCACACAATTATGGAAAATATAAATAATATTCTAATTTAATATATTTTTGGCTTTTTTCTTTCCCAAGTCATTTCATTAAAACAAACAAAATCTACTGAGATATTAAACCTTAGTTATATTATTTTTGTAACGATATATCATACGATAAATTATCTAACACCGCAATTAAAAGATTTATTAATATGTATTTGCCAAATTACAATAAATTAAATATTACTAATTTTTTTTCCTAACAATTTTCCTGAAAAGTTATTACGAATCCGTCAAAAAGCTTCCATCATTATCCCATCACGAATTGTTATCTGACATATCTGAATGTATCTCGGTTTGACTTATTTTCTTTCAAGTAGTTTTACAAATTTAAAATCAAAAATTTCAAAATCATTTAATAAACAAACTCTTTATGAATAAACTATCTAGAGTTCTCAAATAAATCGAAATTTGTAAATAAATAGTAATGCCGTAAACCCATGTACAGGAACATGCGGACAGTTTCAACATGGAAAGAGCATTGTTGGAGTTGTACCACTTCGTTGAAGATCTCAGTGTTGAAGTCGGTCTCATAAACATTCACCGCTATTTCTGTTCATTCGCCATGCAATCGATAATTTTTCTAACTATTTGATAATTCATTTAAAGGCTTATGATAGAAATACTAATGATATTTGACGATTCTAAACTTCTATTAACAAACCTCCTATTAAAAAGTCAAAATGTCATACTCTACTGACAATAAGAAAAAAGTTAATATAAATAAATAATTTTCCGTAATAAATTCAACTTAAATTTTTCCAAACAGCTAATGCAATCATTGAATGAAAATGAGATGGCTCACAAATCCAACCTCTCATTTCACCTCAGCCAACTATGTCTCTCTATGTCGATAATATAACAGCTTATATACTCGATCAAATATTTCCTTTGTTATAATTTGAAATTAAATTTGAAAATTGTACGGTTAATATCTTATTTATTTACTTTTTTTTCTTTTGATTTGTTTAATTTAACATTTTTAATTCATCAGTGTAACGTTGGTTTTGAATTGTGGCAATCTTTTTCTCCTGCAAAACTTTAGATAAACATTTAAAATAATTTTTTTCTTAAAGTTTTTCAAATTTTATGCTCCTTTTTACTTTTCATTAATACTTCTCAAACGTAATTTAATTATTTGTAATTGTACTGTTTGATTTTTTTCTTAGTTTTATTCAAAATGGGTATTTTCTTCTGGTAACGGTAAATTTTCGTTTTCTGAAAGTTTCTTATTACAATTTGAAGTTCGTCATGCTTCAACAGGTTGTTATTTTTCATTTTAAGAGCCAAATACTTGTGACACTTTGTGACATTTCTTTTAAAAAAAACAAAACAATAAATAATTTTCTTTCATATATTTTTATATATTTTTTTTTCTCTTACTTTCATCTACGTAGAATAAAAAAACTTTTGCCTTTTCTTGATGATCCTACTCTTCTCCTTCTTGTTACTTCGTTAGTCTTATCTAGGATTGATTATTGTAACTCGCTCTGCTATGGTCTTCCTGACTCTATACTCTATCCTTTAAGTAAAGCTTTTAACTCTGCTGCTCGTCTAGTTGCTCGTGCCCCTTTCTTTTCTCATATATCTCCATATCTTGTTCTCTTGCACTGGCTACCTATAAAATATAGAATAATTTTTAAAATTTGCACGTTCATGTATAAGTCTCAATCTAAATTATTTCCTAAGTATTTATCAGATATATTAATTGAACCCTAAACGCCCCGGTTTACGATCGTCTTCTTCTTCTCGCTTTTTCTTAACTCGTGTTAAACACTCTTTTGCCAAATCTGCTTTTGCTTTTTCTGGTCCTTTTCTCTGGAACTCTCTACCTACTTCTCTGACTACTTCTCCATCACTTGCGAAGTTCAGAGCGGATCTCAAGACCCATCTGTTTTCAAAATTCATTGAGGAGCGCTGTTGAACATCGCGGAAATAGCGCTTTATAAGCTAATTGATTGATTGATTGATTGATTGTTGATTGATTGATTGATTGATCGATCGATCGATCGATCGATCGATCGATCGATCGATCGATCGATCGATTGATTGATTGATTGATTGATTGATTGATTGATTGATTGATTGATTGATTGATTGATTGATTGATTGATTGATTGATTGATTGATTGATTGATTGATTGATTGATTGATTGATTGATTGATATATGCACAACCATCAAACATATTAAAATATAAAAACTTGGCTCAGATCAATTGGTTTTATAGCAATTTCGAAGAGCCTTGCTAACCAGTGTTTGATTGATTGAATGTACGGCAGGGCTGATGTACTTAAGTTTCACCGAAAGCCGGTGCACAGATACATTTCCGCCGAGCCCTACCCACGTTAATTTTGACAGCCAATCATCGGCGAGATTCTCAAAGAAAGAGAACCCCGTAGTGATGAATGGCTGCTGTCCACTGGACTCCCTCCCACCATCAGCCACCATCGGTAGCGTCCCTCTGTAACACCCGTCGTTACTTCCAGCAAAGCCGACGCCGGATGCATAAGCATCTCAGCCAGGCTTGCATTCACTGCCACTGAAAGAACAAACATAGCGCGATGATGAACGTTTGAACGTTCACATCACAACCATTTCTGAACTTCCGTTATAAACAGTTCTACAAACTAATTATGCCACCGTGATTGATTGATTGAATGAATGGATGAATGGAAAATATACGTTTAGAAATTATGTAACAAATACGCCTAGAAACTAGAAATAATAACTAACAAACCAACACTAACAAATATTTTGGCGGTTTGATTCAGTGGTTTTTATGGCAATTTTCAATGTGCCTAGCTAACCAATATCTACAATCATCATCGTCATCGCCAGAATAACAATAACAATATTAACTATGTTAGAAAACATGACTATGTTAATAAACTTAAACATGTTAGAATACATGACTATGTTAACAAATAAGTCTAAAAATAATATTTAAAAAACGTGTAGAAGTAATCGGTTACAAAGTATAATAATTTACCAATACTACTAACTAATTTAGATTAATTAAATCAACAGTTAAACTAATTTAAATGTAGCCATGCAACAATCATACACCGCAAAATGTGTATATGCATATACAACAAAACAAAATCCGTGTACACCTCTCTATAACCGCGCAACTCTATATAACCGTGCAACTCTATATAAATCTATATAACCGTGCAAAATCTAAATAACCGTGCAACTCTATAACCCTAACCCTAACCCAACCAACCTCTGAAATCTTCTCCACTGTCATCCGATCATGATTTGACGATGACGACAACCATCCCTGAGAGATCATTAGACCAGCTAGAAAAAAAATTTCTGAATTTACCATCTGTGTGTGTGTGTTTGTTTGTGTGTGTGTGTGTGTGTGTGTGTGTGTGTGTGTGGTGTGTGGTGTGTGTGTGTTTGTTTGTGTGTGTGTGGGTGGGTGGGTGTGAGTGTGTTCCCACCAACCTCTGAAATCTTCTCCACTGCCATCCGATCATCATTTGACGATAACGACAACCACCCCTCTGCTCTGAGATCATTAGACCAGCTAAAAAAATTTTTTTCTGAATTTACCATATTAAAACGATGAAAAAAATAACTTCGGGATTTAATATTGAAAATTAAAAAAAATTAATTAACAATTATAACATTTCAAACGTAGCACTTAATGACTCGTGCAACACCACCATCTTCCGAACGGCAGAAAATTAGTTGTGTTGTGTTTTTTTTGCCTCTTCCTTTTGTTGCCCTCCTGTGCGTACGATAGTGTGGAAAACATATTGGTGTTATTTAAAAATTTAAATATGGTATCCAATAACAATAAACTATATAAATATGTAATAATTAGCGAAAATGATCCAGCCATATATAGTCGATTTTATTTTTCGGTCTAATCAGTCGGTATCGGCTAGTTGCACATCTCTATTCGGTATCATGTATTCAATGCGATCGCTCTTGTTTTTCATCATTTCGGTATTATAGGTTTTATATGTGGTTTAGAGTTATTTAAGTGAAAATAAATTGAAGTTCCATATTTATTTTAAAATCATGTCGTCGATACAATCAGTGTCAACGAAACAAAAGAAGAAGCGGATCAAGGCGGTGCACCAGAAGTTGAGGGTTTTCAGGGCCAAGGAGCCCCTGCTAGGAATAATCATGTGGGGCGTCAATCACTCGGTTTGTTCAAACTTTGTTGGCATCCATTTTAAATTAATTTATTTCATTCATGATGTTCGTTAATTTTGGTAAATTTTTACAATATAATATTTGTTAGAGTAAGGTTAATAAAATAATAATTGTAAGAAGAATACTTTTTAAGTTTTAATTTTTAATATTTAATTAAAAAACTTTTATTTTAAATTTAACATTTATTCAAGTTTTCATTTACTGATAGAAATTTAATGATACATCAATTGTTCACAATAAAATTTGACAATTTTATCATCTATTTATTTTACCATCTGTCATCGGATCATCTCTTATACCAGGGGTGGGCAAATTATGGCCCGCATGCGGCCTGCAAAGCTATTTTATGCAGCTCGCAAGGCCTTGTTTGCCCAAAAAATGTCACTAGCCAGACATTTTGACCAAAAAAAGGAGCCAAAAATCTTTAAAAAATTCTCCCCCGGGTCGAAAAAGTTTGCTTTTCAAGTACATATGTGGTTTTCAAAAGTAAAATAGTTCCAATGTGGCCCTAAGAGCAAAAAGTTTGCCCAGCCTTGTCGTATACAGTCTTTCTTATCTTTCTTTCTAGCTAATGTCTAATGCTAAATGCCAATTTTATATTTCGATTAGAGGTTGTAATCTACTTTATCAATTTATTTATCTCATTTCTGATTTCTCTGTTCTGTCTCTTTTAGTGTACAAAAAATAATGAATAACATTTTTTAATTGCTTAATTGATGTTTTATAGAATATAGTAAACAATATAGAAAGTCTTCTAACTGCAGAAATCAGATCAACATTCTTTTGTTATAACTTTTTAATTTAAATTTTAAATCAAAAGTTTTTGTTATTTTTCAGTGAGGTATATCTTTTTGTAATACAAAAATTTGATGAAATAAAGTTTAACCAGCTATTTAACTTTTAATAGTAGTAAATAAAGTTTATTAGTAAAGTAAAGTAAATAAAGTTAGTAATAAATATAGGCTTGTTCAATTTTTTGTGGAAAGTCTAGAAAATTTTTATATATTCTGGCAGAGATAAAAATGTCAGAAGCATAGAGTTTTATATCTGTGATAAGCAGCCATTTATTTTCAAATTTTGAATTTTGTCTTTTAATTCAACAATTTCTATATTCATCAATTCATTAATTCATCAATTTCTATATTACATATTACGTACATAATGTGTAATGCAGATTAGTTTAGTATTGTGTTGTTGTGTGAAGTAAATATCATAACATATAATTTCTTATTGTCATATTATTTTTAATATTCGAGATTTTTTTGGCATCTGGTTTTGCAGTTTACAATTTATTTCAACTAATCTCTCTGTCTGTTGCTTTTTTCATGTCTTGAAATAAAATAATTCCACCATATTAAAAGATTGTTACTAAATAATTTCACAATAAGAATAATTATTGATAATTATCACAATTAAATAATTATTATCAAAATTATGAGAAGAGGTAGGGTGATTATGTATGCAATTAATTACTTCTTGATGTGTTTCAACTGTATCATATTATTAGAAGATAACAAAGATGATAAAATAATTAAAAAGCTCTTTCTATGTACCAGGCAAACAAGAAATAGGCTTGTGTAATTATCCCATGTTTTACACACACACCACACACACACACACACACACACACACACACACACACACACACACACACACACACAGAGTGAGAGAGAGAGAGATTTGTGTGCAAATTTATTTATGTATGTGGTGCTGTGTATGTGTAGGTGTTTGTACATATCTGTTAATTTGTGAGTGTGTGTGGTGTGTTTGTGCGTGCGTGTGCGTGCGCGTGTGTGTGTGTGTCTTCTATTTAGTCTTTCTGAATTTATTTTATTTTCTTTTATAAATGCATGACTACTCTTATACTAATTATTCACTTCTCTCTCTCTCTCTCTCTCTCTCCTCTCTCTCTCTCTCTCTCTCTCTCTCTCTCTCTCTCTCTCTCTCTCTCTCTCTCTCTCTCTCTCTCTCTCTCTCTCTCTCTCTCTCTCTCTCTCTCTCTCTCTCTCTCTCTCTCTCTCTCTATTGCTAGATAATTCATTTTCTTTTTTTTTCACTAATTAATTTTCCATTTTCCATTGTTTTGAATAATTTGTTGGACTTTTATATACTATTAATAGAAAAAAATCACTTTATTTTTCATGGTAATTTTTGACACCATGTCTTTACTCACATCATTCTTTATGTATACACATTCAGGGTAACTACATTTGGAAGAATCATGGATCATCAATACATTTCTGCTCTTATATTAATAATAATAAACATTTGATTGGTTTCTTGTTATTTTTATAAATATTATTATTACTACCATAATTAGTATTATATATATATATATATATATATTTATATATATATATAGTATAACTATTATTATTCTTATTACTACCATAATTATTAGTATAATCAACTGGTGGCCTGTTTTGCCATTTTCTGTTCTCCATATCTTATTTAATTTTATTTGATTCATTTTCCATTTAATCTTGATTTGATGAATAAAACTTGAAAAATAAAAAATTTCTTATTATTAATATAGCTATCGTCATTATGAGTATAGTTATCGTCAATAGGTTTTGTCTCAATACTTATAAATACACATCAAGCCTTAATTTCCATACAACTTTAAAACCTGACCACCAAGCAAGAACTTTATCATCAT
This sequence comes from Helobdella robusta, assembly GCF_000326865.2. Classification (NCBI taxonomy): domain Eukaryota; kingdom Metazoa; phylum Annelida; class Clitellata; order Rhynchobdellida; family Glossiphoniidae; genus Helobdella; species Helobdella robusta. The sequence continues at coordinate 3,673,768 of NW_008705512.1, forward strand.
CATTATTATTGTGTAATAATTGTTTTTCACAGATAAACGAATTGAGCCTGGTTAATCCGCCTGTCATGCTCATGCCAGATGATTTCAAGGCCTACTCCAAGATAAGAATAGACAACCATCTATTTAACAAGTTGATTTTATGTTACTTTTTTAAAAAATACTTCTTGGTAATCCTTTGCCATATCAATTAATTGATTAATTAATTACTGACTGACTTAATTCATTACTGACTTAATTCATTACTGACTTAATTAGTTACTGACTTAATTAATTATTGACTGATTTATTACTGACTTGACAATATATATATATTTCAATTCTTGGTACGTTGTCTTATAAAATGCTATGTGGCTGGCTGACTATAATGACTGAGATGATAATGATGATAATTGTGATAGTGGAAATAATTATATTAGTAAAAATTATAATGATAATAATAATAGCAGTCTAATATTTTTTTTTATTTAACCAATTTTTTTTGTAAAGATAAAAAGGAATTAAAATGTAATAAATCGTCAATCGACCAGAGAGAATATGCCGAGCCATTTCAAATTCAAAGAATGGTGTCCACTGGTTTTTAGGAATCTAAGGGAGAGATTTTCTGTTGATGAAGACTGTTACATGGTTCGTTACTTTTTATGTCATTTCACTCTCATTTGATGGAGTGAGCGGGTATAGGCTCTCTCTCTCTCTCTCTCTCTCTCTCTCTCTCTCTCTCTTTCTCTCTCTCTCTCTCTCTCTCTCTCTCTCTCTCTCTCTCTCTCTCTATCAATCTATCTACTTGCTGTGTATACGTTTTTCTTTTTGCTCTCTTTCTCACTCTTTTGTTAAAGGGAATAACTCATATATTCGTTTATTTTTCTATTCATTTGTCCATTCTTTTGATCATTCGTTCATTCATTCATTTATTCTTTCACTGTTGTTTGATAACTTTTCACGATTTTCAATATGAGTTAATAATTGTAATGTGTCTTTTTTATTTAATTTGCAAAGGAGCGTTAGTTACATAATGGTATTGATTTTTCAGTTTTCCGATCATTATTATTATCATCATCATTTTATTGTTTCAAATTTATAAAATATGAGGATAAAAAATTATTTTAACGTATCTAATACTACTACTAGTACTGCTGCTGCTACTGCTACTACTACTACTACTACATAATAATAATAATAATAATAATAATAATAATAATAATAATAATAATAATAATAATATGTATTTATTAAATAATTACTTGCGAATTAAAAAGTTCCAATAAGGAATTGCAGTTGAAACTTTAAACAACAATTGAGATCCTGTTGTTGTAACTTTGCTCTGTCTATTTTTAAAAATTTTGTAATTTATTACACGCACGTACACACACACACACACACACACACACACACACATATATACATATATATATACAGGCACGCACGCATACACGTACATACAACTCTCACACAAACAAAAACATACGGGCACAGATACAACATGCCTGCTTACTAGCATTCACATATAAACATTCACTCACTATTTAAAGAAACAAATGGTTTCTCAAAACAGCAGAAATTTTTTTTCTCAATCCTGAAATCTCTCAACATTTCTGTTACAAATCAACTTATCACTTTAATTCACTCCACTTTCTTTCTTTCTCTCTCTCTCTCTCTTTCTCTCTCTCTTTCTCTCTCTCGCTCTCTCCCTAACTTTCCTTGTTACCAGTTAACTCAGTTATCTCTGGTTAATTATATTCTTCATCTCAGTCATAATTACTATTTGAGAGGTTATTCACATTATTTTTATTTCCATTCTTATTGCGGGTTGCTATGAATAAATTTATTGTTATTTTTCCTCTCTGTGTTATTTTCTTTCTGCATTGCAGCTGATTAAACTAGTGTTTTTTGTTGAATTGTTGAAAAAAACAACAGTTACATATTTTTAGTAGTTGGCTACCTATTTGGCTTTTTTGTATTAGAATAGTACGTTTGGTTTTTAATAATTTTAAAATCAGTTTTTAGAGGAAAAATATCATATTTCATTCTACTTAAAAATATTTGAACATATTTGCGCCAGGAGAGGATGAATGACTTTATTGCAGTTCGATACAATTCTCTCTCTTCGATATTTTCCAGCTGCATCAGCAACAATCACACAGTGCCTGTTAACACACGTGAAACAACGCATCACACACATTGCATGTTATATGTGCGGATCTTTGAGCAATTGAATCCAGTCACTGCAGTAGCACTGCCACGCACTTTACCATTACACCATTGCGCGTTGCCCTTTGGTATTACGTAAATCAATTAATCCATTTTAAAATTAAACGTTATTCCATTATAATCCCATTAGCTTCATGTCTTATACCTCTCCACCACTACATCAATTTTTCTAACTTTAGTTCAGTTCTGTTATATAAATACTTTTATATATCTTTATAAGATACATGTTTTATGTATGCTTGTAATGTGTCTTTATACATGTACATATAAAGTTTAATAATACTAATGCTACTACTATTACTACTACTACTACTGCTGCTTCTACTACTAATATTACTATTACTGATACTACTACTTATAATAATAATTTATATTTTTATCTCTTCTTGCATTTCTTGTAGTATAAGCCTGCCAGATGTTGGCGCTTAATATTGTCACTATCAAGTGATTCTTTAAGTAATGTGCCTTTTTTCTTCTCTTTCTTTCTTATTTTTTATAGATGGATGGGCAAACGAAAGGACAGACAGACAGATAGATAGGCAGACAAATAGATGGATGGATGGATGGATGGATGGATGGATGGATGGATGGATGGATGGATGGATGGATGGATGGATAGATAGATAGATAGATAGATAGATAGATAGATAGATAGATAGATACATAGATTCTTGAGATACATACTTGTGTAGTTTCAATAGTACTTTTGCGGGCTTGCACAAAAAGAGGCGTTTTATAAATAATAATAACATTGCTTTATTATCATTTCATTGTTGTATTGTTATTGTTGCTGTTAGGAGACTGCTGATGATTATTTTGAATATTCATGACGTGAAGTGAGTTCGTCAGAGTGCATCATCAAACATTGCTAACTTAAAATAGTTCAGTGCAGTTGTTTGTACTTTAATTTAATTTATGTACCCATCATGATGTAACATAAATACTCCACAAATATTCCGAACAGCGTATCACACTCACGCACGCACGCGAATGCACAGGAGAGAGAGAGATATGTGAAATATGAAAATAAATGACGTTTGCATACATACATACATACATACATACATACATACATACATACATACATACATACATACATACAATCCTTAAAAAGTTGATTTGACATTTTACCATAGTTATTTTTTAAGCTATTTATTGACTAATTTGAACAGAACTCCTTGGTGAAGCACTGCCCGACAGATATCGACTCACCAGGCAAAAGTGGTGCCAGGTTTCTGATCAGCCATGACAGGAAGTACATCCTGAAAACGATTACCACTGAAGATGTCGCCGAAATGATCAGGATCCTGAAAGATTACCACCAGGTTGTTGTTATTGTGTCGTGTGTGTGTGTGTGTGTGTGTGTGTGTGTGTGTGTGTGTGTGTGTGTGTGTGTGTGTGTGTAGTGTTTACGTGCGTGTGTGTAGTATCCCTAGAATAGTGCTTCTATCATTTATCAATCAAGAAAAACAGTTTTTCGAGTTTTCTAAGTTTTCTTCATTTCGTTTTTTAAAGACAACTTAATGCTTTCACCATTGATAAACTAAACTCTCTGTATATGCTCGTTTGTCATTGTGATTATGAGGATGAGGATGATGATGAGGATGATGATAGTAGCTATAATGATAACGTTGATGGTGGCGTGGTTGTGTGTATGTTTATTGTTATATAGCATATGTCATATCCTCATCATCATATTGTTATCATATTATACTTCACAGATTCTTTAATTACTTTGGCAGTTTTATTTATTTATTTTATGTAATGAACTTTTATTGGTTTGCTGAAATTGTATGCATTCTATTTGTTGTTGTTGTTTTTGTTAATTGTTGTTATTATTAATAATAATGTAATGATCTAACTAATTGCTGTCATTATGTTTTACTATTTTTTGTCTTTCTTGTTCACAAGAAGAACTAATTAAAGTTTTATTTCCTGGTAACTTTAATAGACCCTGATGACACATTTGGATTTTTCAAACGAATTTATAATGAAAAACAATTAATAATTCATTCATTTTATGAATCTAAATTGAAAATTTTAATTTTAAATTTGTAACAGGTTTTAAAGAAATTTGAATTTAATTTCAAGATTAAAGCAGATTTTTAAGAATAAAATGTTTTGTTTTTGTAATAAAATTTTATTTATTTATTTCGAAACAAAAGGTTTCATTCTTATTGTTGTAAGCAGCATAGAAGAATGATGTAAATCATGATTTGGTTATAAATTAATACTACATACAACATTGTATAAATGAACAGTTACTGTTATTTGTTGCCGATGGGATTGTTGTTGTTAATGCCGTTGCTGTTGTTGTTGTTTGTTGATGTTATTGTAGATTTCCTGCTATATTTGTTGCTGTTTTGTTGTTGTTTTTGTTGTTATTTACAATGAAAACGAATTAAAATAATGCACATAGAATTTTTTTTTATTTCCAACCTGAATTATTTTATCTTTAGTTTCATTAATGTTCATGTAATGATCATTCCTTCAGATATTAAATCATCTACATTCATTTTATCTAAAATTTTGGTTACAGAAGTTACACATATATTTACCTTGTATGTATCTCTTTCTCTCTCTCTTTCTCTCTCTCTCTCTCTTTCTCTCTCTTTCTGTGTATGTGTGTGTTTATTTGAGTCTGTCTGTCTGTATGTGTGTTTGTATAAATTTGCTTGTTTATTTATCTGTTTTCTATGATATTTTTGTTGAATGGAAGGAATTCTTGATATCAAATGTTTGTTAGTTTAATGAGCATATGCTGTTATCTTTTGTTGGGGTCTTGTCATGCCTTGCCTGTGTTTTATTACAGAGATTAAATTATTATTACTTTTATACAATTAATCTTTAGATGTTTTGTTATTTGTGTTAGAAATTTTCATTATACTGTTTTTCGGTTATGTATCTTTATTACATTTGATATCTCATTATTGGCTGGCCAACAAATTTAATTCAATGTTGAAAGGTTGTCAAAGTATTTTTCGTTCAGTATAATTAATAGTCATATTAGGAAAATATGATTGCGTATCAAAACTATACTATAATAAAATATGGCGTAATATAATTGATGATTATGTTATGATTTATTAATAAATAATCTTTTAAATCATGAAAATACAATTTATATTTCTTATTGTCTTGACCTCTAAACACTTATATGAAAAAACAACAGTATGTGGTAGAGCACCATGCGGAGACAAGACTTCCCCATATACTGGGCATGTACAAGATATGTATCAACGATACTGACACTCATCACGTTATGGTCATGAAGAATGTCTTCTCGGCTGGTTTCAACATACATAGGAAGTACGATCTCAAAGTGAGAATCATATTGTTTATTTGTTGTTGTTGTTGCTGCCGTTGCTGTTGTTGCTGTTTTTGTTGGGTGTGTTGGTTTCAGTAGTTTCTTATTGTTTTTTTGTTGGTGTGGTTTGTTTGATGAGATTTATTTAACAATACGTTTGTCATCGTCCTTAACGATCGTGAATAGAATATCGTAACATTTATTAACATCACCTCATTCGCCAGCATGTTTCACCAAACTTAACAGCCACATCACACCACATCACATCCATTACAACGTAGGGTTCGACAGTAGCCCGGCAGGCTAGTGAGAAGGAAAGGGCCAAAGAACTGCCAACTTTAAAGGACAACGACTTCCTCAGTGAGAAGACCTCCATACACATTCATAAGGACGACAAAGCCAAACTCATCAAGATCCTTGAAGCTGATTCTACCGTTAATTTTATTTAGAAATTTTTTTTATTCTTTAAAAAATCAGAATCTGTCTGTCAAATGCAGAAACTTTTACAGCATGTAAATTTTGATAACTGAATTAGAATTTGAAAAGAAATACATTTTTCAATACAAAGGCCGATTTAGCGTCCATTTATAAAATGTTACCAACGTTTATATTGTTGGCTTGTTAGTATATAAGTAAATATATTGACGTCATTAATTTAGATGTTACTGATTAAATTTTTAATTGCTCAAATTCACATACCCTGATAAGATATTTACGTAACAAATGTACTGACCATCAGTTCCTGGCCAGTTTGAATCTGATGGATTACAGTTTGCTGGTCGGCATACACGAAGTTAATCATCCTTCCAATTTCGTGGACGAGGACGATGAAGAGGAGGATGATGAAGATTTGGAACAGGAAGACGAAAACAACGCTAACGACGTCACTAATGAAACCATCCAAACTCCAAAGCAGCAACAACCGCAACAAGAGACCCAGCCACAACAACAGCCACCACAACAGCAACGACACGAAACAAACGAATTGCCGCCGCCGCCACAACAGCCACCACAGCAGCGAGAGATGAAGAGTGGTATTTTAAAAAAGCAGGTATCGATCCAGGACCAGCCGGACCATCGCCAGTGGCAACAGAGCAGCATGTTTACCACACCTCCGTCCTCACCTCGCATTCGAACGGAGAGTGACGGAGATTACGTCTACGAGTATGAACCGGATCAGAATGATCCCGGCTACTTTGCAATCAAATCTAACGACAGTAAGCTCGCTTTTTAGTAATTTTGATTTTGAATTTTTATTAGTTTGCTTGCTGTGGGTTGAATTTTTAAGAAGATTTAACTTTTTCGAACAGCTAACCAGTGAAACATCAACCACCACAACAATCACCACACTCGCCAAACACCGCCACAACAATCACCACATCACACCCACCGCGACAGAAAGTCCACAGCCAGTGATCTACTTCATGTCACTTATCGACATCCTGACTCGATACGGGGTTAAGAAGAAAACGGCGAAGGCAGCCAAAACTATGAAGCACGGCGCCGGGGCCGAGATATCAACGGTTAAACCTGATCAGTATGCTAAGAGGTTCATGGAGTTCATCGATCGAATTATTGTGGTCGATTGATGAGAGGGCTTTTACGATTTTCTAATTGATTGATTTTTTTATTGGTTGGTTGGTTGGCTGATTGATTGATTGATTGATTGATTGATTGATTGATTGATTGATTGATGTTTTCATCTGTAAATGACATTATGGTTAGATTAACTTACACTAATCAGTTTAAATTTCATTCAGAAAGACTTTTAATTTTCAAACAATTCTAACCAACACATAACACCTGCAAATATGTGCGTGCCTGTTTTGCAAATGATCTGAAATGCTGGATTTTGTTTTTTTTTTGTGATGTGTGTGTTTGTGTGCGTGTGTGTGCGCGTGTGATGAGTGTGTGGGTGATGTGTGCGTATGTGATGTGTGTGTGTGTCCGTTTGTCTCGGCAAAAATTTTTAATCTTAATTCATTTATTGATTTCACTTTTTTTCCCTCTCCTGTCACAGAGTCATCAACGGCCATCTTACTTTTCCATTTTTTTTGCCTATGATCCAAATTATATTCTTGTTATTAGATTCCTACGTATTTCTACTCAATTTGTTTCGTTCTTATCTGTCTCCTTCTCTAACTTTAGTGCTTTTTTTAATTGTACTTTATTATTAATTAATTGATTGATTGTACTTGATTGATTAATTAATTGTTTAATTAATTAATTGATTGATTAATAAATTAGTTGTTTTAATCTAAATTGATTGATTGGCTGGTGAAGTGAGAACTTTGATGATATTAGTTGCATGAATGAATTTTTTTTTTACTGTAGCCAATTAAATTTTAATTATCTTTTTAAATTAATTTACATCTTCTTCATTTTTAATTGAGGTAGATCCAAATTCGATTCCCATTAAAATGTTTTAGTGTATTTTTTCTTCAAAAAATTTCTTCCACACTGTCAAATTTGTCCTTTCGGTTAGAATATGATTGATTGGTATTAATTGGTTGGCTGTCTTTGACGGCTGAGTGATTGAGTGAGTGAGTGAGTGAGTGATTGATTGAGTGAGTGAGTGAGTGAGTGAGTGAGTGAGTGAGTGAGTGAGTGAGTGAGTGAGTGAGTGAGTGAATGTATATTATTATTTTCCAAGCTTATGAGCCACGTATAAGGTCCAAAAATTTAAATTCACTTTAGAAAGTTCATTCGTATCGTACGTAGTAGAGATACCACCATGTAGATTAATTACATTATGCTGCCCAGTATTAGCATGGTTTTAGTTATTTGTATTATTGTTGTTTATTGTTACTATTATTTTTTAAATTGTCATTATTATTATATTTTTTTATTAGCTGTTGTGTGTTTAGTTGTTGTTAATGTTCGCTTGTCATTATTTGATTTGTTTTTGTGATCATTTTTCAGTTGGAGTTTCTCGGATGATAAGTAATTTGGTTAACTGAAATTATTGTTGTAATTTGTTAAAAAGATTAAATGTAATTGATTTTTATTGGAATTGATTTCTTTGGTTATTTAGTTGTAAAATTGTTTTCATGAAATCTACAGAATATTTTCAGAACTTTGGGGCAAGTAATCGTAGAGATTTATAGAATTTGAATGGCAGGAAATGATTAGATTGCTCCATGTTTTGTTTGCTTGTTATAATCAGAGAGACAGAGCGAGAAAAAGGACGAGAGAGAGAGAGGGAGAGAGAGAAAGGGAGAAAGTGGGTGAGAGACAATAAAGAAAATGTATAGATTAGTTATGGAGTGAATGAAGAATGTCATATATATTTGGTAAGTGAATGTTATTAGATTTAAAGAAACAGAACCATGGGCTGATCAGAAATGATAATATTGGAGAGCAAGTTGCGTATATCAAGAGACATATATCAAGATGTATATCAAGATGTATATCATTTTGATTCAATAAAAACATTCTAAAAGAAAGGAAGAACAAACAAAAGAAAAGAGGAAAAAACAAAGAGGAAAAAGAGAAGCTATGCAGCTCTCTGAATGCATGCTATTCGTCATATGTATGGTGATGGTCCATAGTATGGATAGACATTGATTCAGCCGCTCGCATTCGGTGATGACGAATGATAATTACTTATGGTAATTAATTATGATAATGCCGATGATGATGGCCGTAATGACGTTTACATCGTCAATAGCCGACCTGAATTGTACACTTGATAGTTGTACGGAAACGGGATAGCTGAATAGCCGAAAATGTAATAACTATTTTTAATGAATGAATGAATTAAGTCTGGTTACTTCATGTTGTGTGTATTGTGTTTTCAATTGTAGTGTGTGTGTGTGTGTGTGTGTGTGTGTGTTTTGTGTTTTGTCAATTGTATTATATAAATGTCTATAATTTATGAGTAAAAATCTGTCTTATGCTTCGTTATCGAGTCGTGTTTCGAATGGAAAGTGCAACCATTTCAACTTCCCGTTTATTAAAAAGTGTTTTTTTTATAAAATTTTTTTCATTTTATTAAAGTCGATGATTTGCGCTCTGCACACTTAACCAAGTAACCAAGATTTTTGGTTTCTGGATTGTGAGAACTTTTCATAACTATAATATAATAATCTGAATATTCATTTTAATAATAGCTGCAGTATGGTTAATTAAGCAAATCAATTATAATAATATTTCTTAAATATGCAATTGAATATATATGTATATATATATATGTATATATATATATATATAATTTTAGCTTTTAAATATAAAACTTTCCATATTGTCTTATATAAACGGCATGCAATTTAAATTTTTATTAAATACGTAGTCTGAAAATGAAGCTATAGGATATTATGTAAATTCGAAGTTTTTTAAAATAGAAAAAAAGTAAAGCATTCGGTTTATTTGTTGCTCGTGGGTTATGTATGTCGACTTTTTTGTTGTAATTTGGTATGCAGTTCTGTTGGTTTGTATCAGTTGTTTTGCCTGCTGCTGTTACGCATTGTTGTTTCGGTGAAAGGCAATCGTTATTGTAAGTTTTTAAATGTTAGTTGCTTGTTATTTTTAGTTAAGTCAGTTTGGTTATGTTTTGTTTTTTCTGTCGTTAAATGTTATTTTGGAGTTTATTTTCGCTGAATGTTATGTATCTACATTCATGGCTGATCATCGGATGCATTGACAATTGATGCCTTCTTATATATTTAAACCGTTCCTTACCTAACTTCTGAAATCCCACAATGTTTATTTATCCAAACACCTGGAAGTGAAATTTCATTTATGTCTCTTTGGATTCACTTATATATGTTATAAGGTGCTTTCAATGTGTGTGTGTGTGTGTGTGTGTGTGTGTGTGTGTGTGTGTGCGTGTGCGTGTGTAACTAATATTTTGAATTTAAATTAAGTACGATGGCTGAAATTAAATAAATATTTGAGGCGCTGATAAATCGAGAATAAATAACTGACATGTTTATATCATTCTATTAATATGTTGTTAATTGTGTTAATCTCTCTCTCCCTCTCTCTCTGTTAATATATTTATATATGTATGTATATATATATGTATGTATATATTTATATATATATAAATATATATATATAATTATCGTCGTCATTGTCGTCACACACGTTAGTTAAGTTAGATTAAAAAGAGTTTTATTGTTTAATTATAATTAACAGATAACAATTGTTGTCTCTGCGATGCAATTAAGCTTCATTATATTATAACGGAGGAATGTTTGAACATTCGTTGGTGCTCTACATGGCGTCTTTTCGTGTTTTTCAATTTCAACTTTGGTAATCAAATTAAGTTATTATTAGTTTGTTAATTAATTAATTAATTAATTGATTGATAGATTGATTGATTACATTCATTACATTAGTTAAGTTAATCGGTTACATTCTTACGAGTGGAGTCGTTATTTTATAGTTGTTACCGTTCATCAAGTATGATAGACATATGCAAAATTTTTCTACATAAATACATGGCAGGATTACTTGGAGTGTAACATGGGATATGAATCGATACATACACATTAGCACACGCTTTAAAACACATTCATACATTATACATACAAAAATACATTCATAAACGTACTATATGGACAAGATGTTAATTATCATCATTCCAGTCCAATTTGTGCTTTTAAAAGAAATTCAACCTATTTTTTTAGTTTATCTTCTATTTATTTAATTTATTTTTAAAGACGAATCCACGATTTAATCGATACAATTTAAACCTTCAACAAGCCATTCAACTGATCCGCCCATTTTTGTACCATCCTCGAAATCTTATTAACATCCTATGATGATGATGATGATGATGATGCGATATGATGTACGTTTATGAGCGATCATGTCTATTCGTATGGGTTCAGATGTTACTAGAACTACTACTGTTTTTGGTGTTGATGATTAGTTGGATGGTAATGAAATGATAGTATTGATATTAATGATAAAACAGGCGATGTCGGTTTTGATGGTGAATGGTGAAATGATGAGGATGAGTGACTCTAGATGGTGATGTTAAATCTTTTTGTTACATTATTCTACATACGTGAAAGGATACTTTCATCATCTCGTTATAGTTGGATATAAATTGAGGTTAATGTTGTTGCCATAAGATAAAATTATTGATTTAAATTTCTTCGAAGTTCATCTGACTATCTCGACGAAACTATGTCCATTTTGTGCAAACAATTTTCTGGTGACAATGAAGTTAAAATAAGTTTTCATTTACAATTTCGTTTTTATTAATTTAAATTCATTTTATAAATTGTGATGTTTCTATCATTTGTTGTGTTTTAGAGTTTTCACACGAAGAATTTAATTTGAAATGTCCGGACATTCGATACAGTAAAAATGCTGGTCACAAATTTTTTTATATTGATCATTCACAATTTTTCCTTGTAACTTAACGTATTACACTGTCATTGCTGTTGTATTGTATCTATATAACTACGCGGTATATGTACGTTGTATGCTTACTTGTATATATTCTCACTCTTCTTTGAGTATAATAATATATTTATTTTCTTACGTAGTTTCCAAGTTGTAATTAGTTTTTTAAAAATTTGAATAAATTTTATAAATTCGTTTTTATTTCAAAATTCAAACTTAAAAACTAACCAAACCGGCATTAGTCTCATTACAGGAATCATATATGTACAGCTTTTATAAACATACACATAAACACACACACATATATAATAAAACAGTACAAAAAAAAACAATGAGCATAGTGAAAACGTCAAACATAATAAAAATGTTCACTGTGTTGATAATAATCTGGCATGAAATGACAACATAACATAGTCAAAGTAAACATTCTGTTATGAAATAAAGCCTGTGATGATGATAACTGGTATTATTAATAATAATAGAATAATAGTGGGAGTTAATGATAATATAGACAATAACAGAGAGCTAAACAAGTTAAGATGGCATCTGGTAGACTGCATATGCCTTGGTCATATTCTGGACATTGATGTCAAGTTTCTTCTTCATACCGCCACATAGATAACCTGAACAATGCTGTACTATGAGCAGGACGATCATGGTGACGATAAGGATTAGGAAGGCCAGGCCACTGTACAGCCAAACGTTCATTCGCTCGTGCACGGAGATTGCTGCAGACGTTATGATGGTTCATTCATTATTCAGTATTTAATGAGGTTACTATCAACGATTTTTTAATATTTTACATTTGCCATTACCGACCGTAAAATCAAAAGTAAAACTAATAAGAAATAAAAGGTAAGTGTGCAGTTACCTTCTTGTGCGGAAGCAAACCCGAGTAACGTAGAAATTAAAAAAGTTGTGTGAAGCATTTCGAACGCCATATTTTAAGATATATGTTTAATTTAATATTTAAATCGACGACCGCTCGATTTAAATTAATAAATTCAAATTCATTCAAAAGCGAAAATAAGGTAAACAAACGAGTAAGGCTAATACAGGTGACAATTATTTCAGTGGTCCAACTAATAGTCGAAACATTTTGATAATGAAGTAAAGGCACGACTCGAACCGTAAGACACCGAAGATATGAAACAAGCTCATTTTCGTTTTTAAACGTTTTTATGTTCATACGTTTAATACATATATACATATGCCACTACAACAAATTACAGGTGTGGGCGCGTCAGAGTATCCAAACCACAAAAATATAAGAAACGCGTAAAAACAGTTGAAAGATTAATTTGATGAAATCATTTATGGATATCCGAGTACGTCTAGCTGCTGATGGAGAGATGAGACGGACGACTCCAGTGTTTCGTAGGCATACTTTTCCAACTCACCCCGACTAAATACCTGCAACGTTAAAGGTCAATAAAAATGGTTAAAGGTCAATTACACTCTTTCAACGTTCAGTTCATATGACGACGTATTGTTAGTTTTATATCATCTTAGTTATCACTACGAAATAAAATATATACAAAAAAACATCCTTTCAATGTACGCATCTATCTACAAAAAAAAAATTTAAAAAAAAAACAGTCAACAATGTGTCAACACGATACACAAAAAATTTTATATAAAAATAAATAGCAATATTAGTTTGTAGAGTTACTACATATGAGTGAATTAAGATGATTTGAAAAGAAACCTTACTTTATAGAGTTGGTGTTGCTGAGACATGAGAAGATCGATGAGTTGCATGCTCTCCTTATACATGTTCATGGTGTGGTAGATCTTCTGAAGGAGTACAAAGAGTGCAGGTAGGCAGAGTTGTCTCAGAAGAATTATCTGCTGTACCCTCATCTCATCAACTGTCTCGTCGTCCTTCAATGTGAAAGTGTTTCATGTTGAGCGATATTTTTATTTATAACAATTGCTTGTAGTGAATTGGTGGCAAAATCATGGTGAAAATATGGCGTAACGATGGTGAAACTACTGTAAAATGATAGCCAAATGATGAATGAAATATTGTTTGGAAATCTGATGATCAGTAAGATTCATTCACACAAGATCTACTACACCTAGCAGTGTGATGGCTATTGTGAGAAAATAGAAATTAAAATGGCAAAGATTAGTATGTATGTGCTCCCAGCAACAAGTGTAATAGAAAAATGAAGCAGCCGAGTTCATTCGCAAGTAAAACAAAAGCTAATAGTATTAAAGTGTAAAATAATGATTCAAATAAAACAAAATAAATCAGTCTCCTGTTATAAAAAAAAATCGTCCTTAACTTAGCCATTCCTCAAGATGAGGCATTTCAAATAATGAGAAATACCTAACCTGCCTCTGGTCAACCATCCAGCCACCGTCAACAAACGTCAGCACATCTTTTATCTTCTCTACTGCTTTCTGTTGGAAATATTGAAAGAAAAAATAAAATGGGAAAGTAAAAGAATCATTAAAATTATAGCAGATAAAACTATTTCATAAACAGATGAATGCAAGCCTACAGCAAAATTCATAAGTACAAATTCAGATGCAATCTGAAATTTATAAAGAGAGAGAGAGAGAGAGAAAGAGAGAGAAAGAGAGTGAGAGAACCAGCTAACAAATAATTAACGGTATAAACCAGTCATCCCCAATAAATAACAATAAATATAAATAACTACAAAAATAATAATAATTATAATTAAAATTATGGTTACCTGAGCAAAGGAAGACAAAGTCTTATTCCATCTTTCCAAATCCTCTTCATACATCTTCATGTTACTCTCATGTAACATCTTCTCCGATAATGTTGACCCCATGTGACCTGGGCCCTTTGGCTTGCTAGGCTTTCCATGCAGCCATTGGAACCATTCACAGAAACGCTCCTGGGCCTCCTGTTCAATGATTGGTTGGTTGGTTAGTTAGACGGTATGAATCAGTGATTGGTTGGTTGGTTAGACGGTACGAATCAGTGATTGGTTGGCTGGTCAGATGGTAAGAATCAGTGATTGGTTGGTTGGTCAGATAGTAAGAGTCAGCTATTGGTTGGTTGGTTGGTTAGATAGACACTCTAAATTAGAATTTTTTTATTTTAATTAATAATTATAATTTATAGAATATTTAATTTTGTAGGCACGCAAACGAAGTAACAAGGTTGGTTAATAAATAAGAAATGTTTACAAAAGTATGTACAAAAGCAAACATACTAAATAGATCTTGATGCAGATGTGTTCTCTTATTGCATTGTCAACATGAGCAGGCAATTTGTCCACCTGTTTGTTTCATTCGTTTATTCATTCATTCATTCATTCATTCATTCCTCCATCTAATTACTCATTTATCGCTTTTTCCTATTTTCCAATCAACCATTTATGTAAACACTTGCTTATTTATTCTTTTCAATCATTCAGAAAGTTCTTTCATTCATTCATTTTTTAATCATTCAGTCGATTAATCTATTCATTCAGATAGACAGATAAGTGAACAGATAGACAGACAGACAGAACAACAGAGAAAGAGATACATACATCAGGTGATTCAAAGGCATTCACGATGACTTGTATGGAATCGATGGGCAACTTCTTCATCAGTATGTCACATGCCTCTATCTTCCTAGAGCCTACAACATTCCATTACTTCAAGTTATCAACTGGTCTTATCATCGCTGCTACATTCGCAAATTTTTATTTAAACAAATCGAAAATGATGAAATGGTTGAGGAAGTTACATCAAAAACAAACAAAAACATACAAAACGAGTCAACATACAGATGAAAACTCTGAACAAGAAGTTGGAATGCTTGATGGCTTCCAATCTCCAATCCTCATCAAACAACAGCCAGCCTATGCAATCTATCTTCTTCATGTCAGCCTTTGTACATTTTTAAGTTTATAAAAATAAATAACACAACAATCTAACCAGTTTATTACTCAGGTAAATATATTTACATGCAATACAATCAAAACCATGAAAGACATCAAAACACAGAGAGACACAAACACACACAAGGACACAAACAGACACAGGCAAGCAAAGAGAGAAGCCAAACCTGAGTGACAGTCTCCATCAACTGGCCGGGTCCACCAAACCCAGTATTGATAAGAGGTTCGAGGAATGGCTCCCTACGACAAATGTTGTTGACCACAAGAATGATGATGCTTTTCAAGTCCAGGCCGAATTCACTGGCCAGCTGCAAGCTGTGTTGTCTCTTGTCTACCTCTATGACACCTGTACGATGGAATGGATCAAAATTATGTGAATATTCGTTTTTAAGGTGAGGCATGTCTATGACAGTGTATTCGTTGGTTATTCAAAAGGAAATCGTGTTCATAAAAACCGCAGAGGCGATGATAGTATGGGCTAAAATATTAGATTAACATAAAAGTAATATGTAAAGAAAACACACACACACCACACACACATACATGCACACACACGTACAATACACGCGCATACAAATACAATATGCACGCACATCACGGACCTTCTAGAAATTTAGCGTAGAGAACATTTTGTAAGTCACGTGGTAGATATGACGTGTACTTTGCAATCAGCTCCGATTGGTTGTCTCCGATAAGATATTCAACGTAGCTTTTTATGATTGTAGTTTCATGTTCGGCCTGTGAAGAGAGGTCATTAAAGTTAAACGATGAACTTTCATATAGGTCAACGCATCTCTCATTTATGCACATAGTAACTATATTACTTGTGAAATATATCTTTTGCTATGGACAGCCAGAAGCATTGAGCGATAGGTAATCTGATAATCTTAATTAAGTTTCTATTTGCAATTAAGAACACGAAAGCAGAGAAAATTTTGGAATTAAACAAAATTTAAATAATGACCACCGCATCGGCAAGTTTTATTTGTGAATGTTTTCAAAATTATTTTAACTTATATTAGCATATCTACTTTTATCAATCAATCAATCCATCCATCAACCAGTTTATCAATCATTCCACCCGTCCATCTTCATTCATCCATTCAGCTGTCTATCCTTCCAATCATCTATTCAATCATCCATCCAGATATCTCTATCCATCTATTCAGCCATCCAATCGTAAATTTATGCATTATCTTCACAAAATCCAAAACAATGTCAACCAAATGATTCCAGCACTTCATCTCACCATATTTAAATAAATAAACATCACACACACACACAAACAAACACACACAAACACACAGTGAGAAAGAGAGAGAGAGAGAGAGAAAGAGACAGAAATATATGCAGGTAAACATTTGCACGACACAAATACATGCACACACAACAAACAAACAAATATAAACAAACAAACACAAACAAACGGACAGGCATAAAATCAAACGGACAAACACAAACAAACAGGCAAAGCAACAAACAAAAATGTAGCTAACTCTATATCTTGCATGGTAGGACCTGAAGAAAAGAGTCAGATGTGTCATGAACTTGAGGAGTTGTGGGTGGGCCTGCGACGTTTTGTCCAGACACCAACTGCTCATGTACTCAATCAGAACTTTAGAAAATAATAATAATAATTTGTATTCATTTGTTTATATTCTGTCTAAATTTTAGAATGTAACATCTCAAGTTTTTAACTAACCAACCAACCAACAACCAAACAATCAGCCAACCAGCTATCCAATCAATCAAATAACCAACCAACCAACTAACCATCAACTCTGCCCAATATAATAAATTTCTGTATTATGTGGTATCTAAACTGAGACTGCCTTTTGATGATCTGGGTTGGAAAACATTTCGTCAAATTTGGAAAAAAAAACATATTTCCATTCCACATTCCTTTACCAGTTAAAAAGCAAAACAGAATCATATCAAAATGTTCATTCAGATAGATGCTCCCACAATAGACCATTGAAAATATCAGCCATCTTGTTTTACTAAACATAGCAGTCTCAATACTAACTAGTAGTAATATAAATGTAATTAATAATGAAATATAACACCAGTTATAATACTAATAATAGCAGTAGAAATGACGATAACGCTTAACCTTTAAATAATAACTCAATCACAGAAAGTAAAAGAAGTGGCAGAAATTAAGATAGAGAGATAGTGGGAGAAAAGAGAGAGAAAGAGGGAGAGAGGGGAAAGAGATAGTGACTAACGTCATTATCACATGACTCGATGTTACTGAAGATGTGCTCCAATGTCAGTCTGATTGATGAATTAATTAAAAATTTTGTTACAACTAAATCAATTGAATTAATTCAACGAATAAGTCAAGCCATTTCAAACCATGGCACAAAATCTCCAGTAAATTAAAAATTATTATTGAAAAATCATTCATAATCCGACAAAGAAGAAAGTCCAATGCTATACGTTGCTATACGTTTGACAGCCTTTAGGCCTATAACAACAGACACATACAATACAACAACGCAACAAAAACCACAAACTACACGAATGATAAAAGTCAGAAACTGAAGCAACAATCACGACAACAACATATAACTATGACATCGAAAACAACAAAAACAACATCGACAACAAAAACAAACACAGCAACAAAAAACAAACACAGCAACAACAACAACAACACAGCAACAACAGCAGCAGCAACTGACAACTTATCAGCATCCGACTCTCCACCCAGCATAGATGTCATGATCATCTTGTTCTCCTTGTAGTACTTGATGTTCCTGTCGACTGCCTCATCAACAAAAACCTTCAAATGGT
>NW_008705512.1:3692932-3704805 GCF_000326865.2 Helobdella robusta
GTGAAAAATCAACAGACATCAAGAAAGCCTATATTAACAGAACGACGAACAAGGCCACCACCGACAACAACGGCAACAACAACATACATTCTGCAACATCAACAACAGCCACAACATCCTGCAACACCAACAACAGCCACAACAACATCCTGCAACACCAACAAACAACAACAGCAACAACAACAACAACATACATCCTGCAACATCTTCTGGCAGGTCTTTCTCCACAGAGACCTGTAGAGATTCCCTTCGACCTGGGAGATCCTGCCCCCTGGAGCTAGGTGGCTGATGTTGTCGTCGTGGTACAACTTCCATCCCTGCAAGGTCACCGACCTCCACGAGTGACCCACTTTGTGGCACATGCGGCAGGCCTGTAGCATTAGTAATTAGTACTTTACAATCATTACTTAAATAGAATCTCATATCTGACAGTAATTGTATAGGCTGTAGTTAAATGAAAATTGAGATAACGATGATCACAAATACAAGGTATCAGACCTCGAGACCACAATGAGACATTGAAAATAGATTATACTTTCAAAGAGCAATCACCAAAGTAGCAACCTCATCCAGCATCCCAGATTTAATGCAGCTGAAGATGTATTTGAATAATTTCTTCTCGTCTTCATCATCCAACTCCAGCAATTTTTTCTTCTGTCGGCTCGTCGAATCTGGATCCTGCGAGGAAGAAGGGAAAACAGAACTAATGATGGAAGAGATGTAACACAAACAAGCAATATACATGATGTATCTCATATGTCAAATTTGATATCTATGTGTATCAACATTCAATCCTATTCATTCATTCATTCGTTTGTCTGTTCATTCATTCATTTATTTATTCGTTCATTCATTCGTTCATTCATTCCAGTTCATCAACATTTTCAAGAGAAATGACCCTGATAAGCCTCCAATGACCAATGAAAAAAAATTTCTTATAACTGTAAGCAAGAAGAAAAAAACTGTACAGACTAACCAACTGTGTGACAATATTCTTTGTGGGTATGTAACTTGACTTCTGTTGCTTCAATGTGTGCAATGTGTTCTCCCTGTAATTCGTGTGAATCAATCAATTAATCATTCACTCATTCATTTAACTCATTCATTTATCTAACTATAAGATTCATTCCTTTATTCATTTGTTTATACATTCATTCATTTGTTTATTCATTCATTCAATCATTCACCCAACCAACCAGGCATTCATGTTATCAGATGAAAACTCCAATATATTATGGTCATTCTTCATGATGTTTCTGGACTTTTCCTCCAGCCAATCAAGTATCAGCTTTTCAGGTCAAAGTTTAGACAATCACTTATATTATATAATATTTTATATATATGAACATGAAATATTATAATTAAACTAAACTTAAATTAATTCTTGAGAAATCGAGTTAATATCATTTTGGAGAAAATATTATTGTATTATTGGCTTGGAGAATAGAAGCTTGCACTTAACAGGAACCACTACAAACTCAAATGTGCTGGTTCAAATCCAAAAAAAAGCCAGACTGTAAAGTATATGTATGTGTTATTTGGCACAGAAGCCCTGCTTTGATCAAATGTGTTTGCCAAATGTTGAAAGATTGAACACTGTTAGAGATGATGCTAGATGTTAAAAAATGGATTCTACAACATGATATTTACAACAACTAAAGTCACAATTAAAATAAAAAAAGATTACTTAATAAAAACAGGACAATAAAGAAAAACAAGAAAAACTAATTATGAAAAATGAAGAGTTTAAATATTTTTCAACTGTAAAAAATTATTTCCCAACCTGAGCCTGTCTCAATTGAGTGTTGTGTTGGAACAATAATGAACTGACATCTTTCTCACTTGACCTCTCACTCTGTTTTTAAACATGTTTATTTAAATATTTAAGATACAATGCAACACAAGAATGGAATACAAAATACAAAAAACATACAATCCAATGTGAAAAAGAAACATACAACACAACATACATTGCACAAAAATAAAACAAGTAAACAAATAGTACAAATAGATTGAATACAACATACGCATTGAATACACCATATGCAATAGAATACAATATATATACAATTAAACACAACGTATACAATTTAATACAACACATACAATTAAAATACAACATAAAAAAAATAAATACAACAATAAACAATTAAAAAAAAACTACACATACAAATGAGTACAACATATAACCAAAAAATAAACACACAACAAGCAACATAAAACCCAACAAAAAATATCATACAAGATTAGGACAGATTAAAACATCATCCATTCCATCTTCATCACTTGTACTACTCCTGCTGTATCGATTTGTGAGTCGTTCGTTGTAGAGGATGTGAAGCAAGGACCAGGTGCTCTGCTCCATTGAGGACAATTCAATGAGGTGCTTGTCTTCTGCAACACTTTTGGGGATTTTTTAAAATTATTTTTCAGTAGTAAAGTTTTTTAATAAAAGTTTATTTTAGCCACATGTGCAAATATTATTAGCAACTTACTCTTGTGTGGGAGGTAAAACAAAAACGTCTTTCACAAAACTGTTTATAAATTTTTCAGTTTCAACCGACATATTCATTTTATTCGTCATCTAACAACCCCCAAATCCGGAATCCAACAAAATAAGAATCCAAAATTCAAAAAACCCTGGACTGAAACCAACAGAGCTGGATAAGATTGTGGTTTGGAATTTTAATTTGTACAAAAAAGCAAAAAACCGAAACAAAATAAAAATTTTAAATTCAAATTAGGCTGTCGATAATTCAGTTTGACAACTGACGGATTCCAACCGACTAAATTTAAATTTTCACTAATTCCACAAATTTTACCAATTCAACACACCGCCAATGTGTTTTTGTTTTTTTTTTAGTAGTATGTATGTGCAATAAACTTGTATGGAAAGCTCAAATTTAATTTAAATATAAAAAGTAAGTCTGTTCTTGCATGTATAGGGTCAGAAATTATGTGGTCAGAAATAGCTAAAAAAAATTAAATTCACTTTTTTACTCTGGTCATCACGTGATCGAATTATTGTTGTGGAATTAAAAATTCAGCGTATTATCGCGTTGAAATTTTTTTAGAATTCCGATTAAAAATAAAATAACAAAATTAATCTCGTCTGCTGGTTGCGATCAAAGTTTTTTAAAATGTATTCAATTTTTATTTTTTCCATTCTACTTTTAGTTTTATTTTATCTTTAATGATAAAAATGTTTAAACTAAACTAAAGTTCAAAATTTTTCACTTGAAATTTTTGATTCAGTACAGTGCACAATCTAGTTTGGTTTTAAGTTAATTAAGCTCTAGTTAGAGTTACAAGAGTTCTAAAAACGTTAAACATAAGAGACATTTTATTATATTTGGGTACTCATTTAAATTTTAATAATATTATATTATATTTTAAATATGATTTGATTTGATTGTGTGTAGAAGAGTGTAGTATTGAATCATTGATATATTTATTTTTATATATGTCAATCACTATCACTATTTTATTATTTTCACATTCATATCATAATCATACTCTTGACTGAAGGCATATATTCACTGATTATAAAATAAACTACTTGCATTTGTTTTTTTACACTAAAAATAATTAATTGATTTGACTTATGTCTATATTGTATATAATATATATATATATATAATATATTTGCATTTATATGCATTGATTGTTGAAGTTGACCTACTGCTTACTTACCTACTAACAATTAGATTAGAGATTAGCATTCATTAGATTAGTAAAGATAAGTGTCTCCTGAAATACTCAATACTTCTAGTGACTGATAGATAAGTTTTTTTTTATTAAGAAGAACACAACTTAACTAACCACTAACCGCACGCTAACCGCACTCGTAACATGTGCTTGTAAGTATATATATATATATATATATATATATATATATAAGTTGGATACGATATTATTTTATTTTATTCATTAGTTATTTGAAGTTAACTGAGTTAACATAAGCTTTGAAATTGCTAAATGAAAATCTGTAAGTAAGAATTTATTTTTGTTTTTTCTAATAGTGATGATAATGTAAGAATGAATAAAAAGAGTAGTTGGTTTTCTTTATATAGTGATTATGTGTTGCAGGTTATTTAACAAACAGTTTCTTAAAGTAATGCCATAAGAAGATAATTGAATTCACATTCCTTTTTCTTGTCAGAATGCTATCTGGCATGCTATTTAAATTTGTACCTCTTCAATAAAAAATATGCTATCTATTCAATTTGCTTGCAGTTTGCATATAATGTTTAGTAAATTGTTTTGTAAATGGAAAATCATTGATATTTCAAATAAAAATACTATATCAATTTATTTTACCACAACATTACAATTCATCAATAAAATCAAATTGCTTACAATGTTGAATAGTTTAAATTATAAAATAAAAATATCCCATCGATTACTGTTCAGTATTTGTTGATATTCTCAACATTATCGTTACAGTCCTAAGATGGCAACAACGTTGACAGAATTCTACAAGGACAAAACGATTTTCATCACCGGTGCAACTGGCTTCATTGGAAAAGTTCTGTTGGAAAAGCTGCTGAGATGCTGCAGCTCTCTCAAGTGCATCTACTGCCTGGTCAGAGATAAGAATGGAGAAACAGCGGCTGAAAGATTGGAAAAATTGCTCGGACATCAAGTTGGTGGCCATTTTTGAAAATTATTCAAACCTCATTTTTTTTAATTGTTCAAAAATTATATCAAATGTCTTCCTTCAGTTAGATATTCTATTTTTGGTTTAGGTCATTAAGATTAATCATTTCTATTGTTTTTATTTAATCATTTTAAAAGTAACTTTATGACTGTCTGTCTCTGTTCCTCTACTTTACTTTACTTTACATGTAAGTTATTATTAAATATTTAAAAAAAACTAATTAAACTGATGCATACTACAGTGTGAACGTAAATTGGAAGTGAAAATGATTTTTTATATTTCAACCATCCTAAATATTAACCTTTGGGCATGCTAAATGTGCATAGTATGGTGAAATTGAATGGTTATAAGTGTTGACAGTGTAACACAGTTGTTAGTAGCATTGTTAGAGTTTGTGCTTTTATTTGCATTTTATTCATGTTTGTTATTTTATTTTATTTATTTGCTGGTTCAATTTTATTTATTAATTAATTTCTACTGGTTTATATTTATTCTAATTTTTCATTTATTTTGTAAAATGTCTTAGTTTTTTTCACATAAAAATGGCTGTTTTGACAATCTTCTAATTGAATTCTTTTAAAATCATATTTAACAAATTTTATAAAAGATTCTTGCAGAATAAATAATAATTGAAGCTATGAGATCATGTTTTTGTAGGCGCTAAATAGGAGGTAGAAAACTGCTATTAAATAGCTGAGCTTTCCTGAAGGGAATGAAATTAGAGTGTAATTAATTTGAAATCCTGGTAATTAATATGAAAATATGGTAATTAATACTACTTTTAATTATCAGTGCTTTGACAACCTGTGGAAAGAAGCATCATCAGCAGTAAATGTGAGGGACAAGGTGAAGGTCATTCGAGGTGACATGCTGCTGGATGGGCTTGGAGTGGACAGTGATCAGAGATTTCTTCTGGACAATTCAGTTGATGTTGTATTTCACGCTGCTGCTACTGTTAAGTTCGATGAGCCACTCAAGTTAGCTGTTGTTTGTGGTGTGTGTGTGTGTGTGTGTGTGTGCGTGTGTGTGTCGGTGTGTTTGTATGTTTTTTTATTTTATTCTATATAAGTGTATTTCATTTTATTCCATTTTTTGTATAATTTATTTCAAACGTATGGTAAATTGTATTGGATGAGTATTCTTCTAGATGTTACATTATTTCAATTTGTTTTATAATACTAAATGTGCGCTGCTACATTGTTTACACTATTGATTCTGCTAAAATATTGAAAGATATTTAAGTAGCAGCGGCAACTGCATGTTTGTGTGAGGTTTTTAAAAGCATTCACCTGCACTGGCTAGTTAGAATAATCAATATTGGATGAAATATTATGGTCTGGGATATCATGTTACTCTGCGGATTATAACTTTTTAAATATAAATCTTTAAAAATCAAGTTATAAAAGCTTGAAAATAATCAGCCATCTTTATTCAAATGTGCACAAACAATAAACATAATTGTTATTTATTGAAAAGTCAGGAGAGTAAATCAAGTTATGAAATATAAATTTTGTTGTAAAAAGCTAAAACAGTGACAGGTAACATAACACACCAAAATCGATAGAGACAACGTTATTTACCAATGAAACTCACAACACAGTAGAATTAAGTGACAAATTAATTAATCAACAAACCCTTCATCAACTAACTTACTGACCAACTAATGAGCCAATCTGCTGACCGACCAACCAACACATTCAGATATGCAATAGAGATGAACGTGTTAGGAGCACGCCGGCTCATTCAGATCTGTTCCACCATGAAACACCTCCAATCAGTGGTCCACATTTCAACTGCATTTGCAAACTGTGACCAGCCATTTATCTCCGAGCAGGTCTACCCTGCCATTGTTGAGCCTGACAAAGTTCTGGAACTTCTTGAGTTAGTAGTGCTTCTCATGTTTTTTATCCCTTCTACATCTTAGTTTAATTTTTTTATTTTTAAGTTTGTTGTTTTTTGCACTTTGTACTTACGTTTTTTTTTGATCTTGTTATGTTTATTTTTGATCTTGCTTTGTTAATTTTTTGTAGATTGTTTATAAAAACTTTAGTGCAGAGCAGAAAATTTATTCTTTTTTTATTTCAATTCACTCAACGAAATGTCCTTGAGCATTAGGCCATTCTGTGTAATCTCATTTTTCATTTGAACTGCTTTATATTAAATTTTGCATCTGGTCTGTAACATTCAGCAAAACATTGATGATGTTTTTTTTAGTTTACAAATTTAAGCTGCTTTGGATTGGTTCACCAATCAACCAGTCAATCAAACAACCAATCGACCAATCAGTCAGTCTGGAAATCTATCTATCAATCATTCAACCAATCAATCAACCAACCAATCAAACAGTTGGTTGGATGATGAAGCCTTCAAGATGATCACCACAAAGATGATAGGTGAGAAACCGAACTCCTTCACGTACACGAAACACTTGGCAGAGGTCCTGTTATTAAAGGAAGGCTCCCATCTACCCATCTCCATCATTAGACCTTCTATTGTTACTGCTGCCTGGAGAGAGCCCGTTCCTGTTAGATCCCGTTCCTTTTGTTCTTCCTATTCTCGTTTTTGTTGTTTGTTCATTTGTATTTGTTCTTGTTTGTTCGTCTGTTCATGTTCGTTTGTTTGCTAGCTGTTTATTGTTGATTGTTGTTGTTGTTGTTGTTGTTGTTCTGCGGTTGTATGGCGATGATGTTAGGGATGATATCTACGATAACTTTTATAACATTAACAACAATTATGGTAAGAGTGTTAAAAGTAAATAATAATTTCATCACATTTCATTTCATCACATCACGTCTCAGGGTTGGATTGACAGTGAAAATGGACCGAGCAGTCTGTACATTGCTGTATGTATTGTATTAATTAATTATTATGCTTCAAGATGATGATAAGTGGCGATGATTGTGACACTGAAGACGATGAGGATGAGTATGATGATGCTTGTAATTTGGTTCTGTTGTTATTATAACAGTGAGTGTCAGCTGATGTTAGTACAAGTAGATAAATTGATAAGTCAATATCATTTTTCAGCGCATCATTTTCATTATTACTTTAGCATTCATCCTGTTTACCATGGAATTTCAATCAAACATGTCTGCCATCATTGAAATGAACATTTACAATCGCCGTCATCATCAGCGTCATCATCATTCAAATAAATATCACGCATGCATCGTCTTCATCATCATCATTCTCGTTATTCTGACCAAGATGGGCAAGGGCTTGTTGAGGTCGATGATTGCAGACCACCACGTAAACGCGGACATCGTTCCAGTGGACCTGCCGGTAAACATGATGGTCGTCGTGGCCTGGTATCGAACCCTCCACAAGCAGACCACCAACGCCACCTCCGTCTACCACATCACCAGTGGAGGGTTGAACCCATTCACTTGGGGCGAGATGGGTCAGTATGTGAATGACTGAATGAAGGAATGGATGAATTGTTGAGATGAAGAAATGGGAGATTTGAGATAGATTTGAAACTGATTAAAAGATAGGGCACATTCTGCATGGTACTTGAATTATATACAATGCACGCGCTGATACGTGGGCAACAAACACGCAACAAAACATAAGAAACTGCATCACAAACGTCGCCACAGAAAACTCAGTGACCAACTACTTCAAGAAGAACCCTCTGGACTCCTGCTTCAGAAGGCCAAAGAGCAACGTCATCACGAGTAACAGGTTTGTTCTGCTCTCCATTTGGTCACTCCAGTAATGTATTTTGTATGCATGTCTGTATCTTTGTAGGCGGTTGTATTTTTTTATGTGTTTGCCTATTTGTGTATTTGCTTGGGTATTTATTATTACTTTCTTTACTTAAATCTATCTTCTATCGAAATTTACTTTGCTACAGTCACAAGCTTTTAATCTATTTCTTCAATACTAAGCCAATACATTCAATGATTCATTAAATTCACACTACATGCCACTCACTGTACTTACAATTATATATACAGCTAATAACTTATAACTGTGGCGTAATACATAGTATATACCCACGCTTACGTACTATTGTCGTGTTTTTATTGCCGTTAGATTCAATTTATAACAATGTAGCTAACAACAATTACTCTTTGCAATATGTGGCTAACTACTGAATGCTATATGATGTCGATTTATATTTTAAAGAAGGAGGCAGAAATAAGTGATAAATATTAATTCTAAAGTACATTGTCACCTGTTAATATGTTCTAACTTGACCTAATTTTCTTCTCTGAACTACGTTACTACTACTAATATTACTAATTATAATTATTGGTATTAACTGGTTAATTATTATTATTAAATTATATAATAAATTCTACAATTCTTATCACTTTTATTTGGAAATTCGAGACCACTACTCTTATGTGTACTATCTGTCTTCTTGATAAGGAGAATATATAGTGAGATAACTCATCAATAGATAGGCAGAATATGTAGAAATAACTTAATATGTAGATTATACTAGAAGTTATTCTTGATTTATTATTATACTTATTCTTGATAAGGAGAATATATAGTGAGATAACTCATCAATAGATAGGCAGAATATGTAGAAATAACTTAATATGTAGATTATACTAGAAGTGATTCTTGTGGTGTTAAACGTAGACAAGGAATTAAGTTGAATTTATGTGAAATCTTTATAATTATTATTATTGTTGTTGTTGTTATTATTATTATAATTATTATTTTTATTATAATTATTATTACTACTATCAATTTGGAGTTGGAGAAGCGCAAAAGTTGACAGAAATATTCTCTGCCTGGTGTCAATGGTATCAAAGTTTATAATCAGATTAGATGAATGTTACTCATTTGGTATGATGAAATGAAAGTCAACAATAACAAATATATGCAAATTGAAACTTGCCATCTATCTAAAAATATGAAAAAATATCTCCAATAAAAATTAAAAAGTCTTTCATCTACTAAGAAAAAACGGATGATTTAAAAATGGTTAATCTTGGTTTTCATTTTCTCTTGATAGAGTCGATTTTTTTCTCAAATAAAAGAAGCTTCATCATTATTATAAGGTCAAAAAATGATTAATGTGGAATCTTGAGTTGAATACTTTGAAGTAGTAGTTACCTTGTATCAAGTGGCCACTCTTCACTGTTAATTTACCTAGATAGGAGTTTTGATAACTTTCGATTTTTAGAATTAATAAAATATTCACGTCTATATTCCCGCTAATTTAGTCTCTGCTATCTGAACCACTTGAGTTTGCTTCGTTTTTTTTCGCTGAATTTCCTGAAATTTTATCTTTCAAATTATTAATTAACCCTAGACAAGTTATTTTTGCTTCTGCTGTGTGGTTGAGTGTGTGATGTCCGTTAGGTGAGCTAATTAGTATAACTAATTAGCTATTTATTTATTTAATTTAATTTATTCAGTTAGAATAATTTGCGCAGTTAGTGTTGATTATTAAAACAAAGACCACCCACCACGAGCCAACAAATTGTGAAACAGTTTCATGCACGATTGTTGGATACTGGTCAGTCACCTGATCCCTGCGTACGCGGCTGACCTGGGCTACCTGCTAACAGGACAGAAGACCCGCATGGTCGAGACGTACAACAGACTGCACAGGACCATGGAGGTGCTGGAGTACTTCACCACCAGGTCCTGGGAATGGACTCATGCTCATCTCGATGTCCTCAAGAATAACCTCACTCAAGAGGAGCTTAAGGTTGTGATGATGGTGGCTGTGTTGAGTGTGAAGATGATGATGATGATGGTGAAGATGATGGCGGTGAAGATGATGGTGGTGAAGATGATTTATGATGATTTTGGTGGTAAAAAAAGTTCTTTATTTTATTGGATCTGGGGCTAGTTTATTTTTCATTTTGGGTTATAATCATGGTTTTTAAATGTAAGCATTCGTATGTGCAGCCATCGTGAAAAGGTTCTTGAGATTTTTATTTAAATTCATTCAAGTGCTCTCATCCAAGTGAATATTCATTGAAATTGTGCCTTTTCAATATGTTTATTAATTTGTCATTTTATTTTCATCCAACACATTTCTTTTCATTCATATATCTTTAAAATTTGTATTACATTTTAAAATAACTTTTTCTTTTACTGATCCGTCCATCCATCCATGCATCTACGAAACGAACACAGACGTTTTCATTTGATCCACGAGTCCTTCACTGGCCGACGTACATTGAGAACTTCTGTCTGGGTACCAAGAAGTTTCTTCTGAAGGAAGATCCAGCCGGTCTGCCCGCTGCCAGAGCAAGAATCAAGATGTTGGTCTTGTTTGGCTTCCAATCAATCAATCGATCGATCAATCAATCAATTCAATCATTCAATCAATTAATTAATTCATCTAAGCACTCATTTGTCCATCCGTTCATTCATCGATCCATCCATTCACTTGTCATTCATTTATTTTGTCGCACACTTGGCAGGTTGCGTAACATAAGGTATGCCTTCAATACGGTGCTGTTGGTTCTGGCTTGGAGGGTCCTGATCGCCAACTCCAGCCTGGCGCGCAACTCTTGGTTCTTCGTTCTCGGTCTCGTCTTTAAGTTCGTTCGTTTCTTCCGTCTAACCAGTACGCTCAGTTAATGAATTAAAGAGAACCATCTGTCTATCTGTCTGTCTGTCTGCCCCCATCTGTCTGGTGTATATATCTCGGATGTTTGTCTGTCATTTTCACGTCTGTCTGTCTGTCACTTTG
The DNA here is from genome assembly GCF_000326865.2 of Helobdella robusta. NCBI lineage: Eukaryota > Metazoa > Annelida > Clitellata > Rhynchobdellida > Glossiphoniidae > Helobdella > Helobdella robusta. Next base: position 3,704,266 of record NW_008705512.1, read on the forward strand.
TCTCATGTCTAGATTGACTAATGTTAATTTGTTGTTGTTGTTGGTGTCTTATGATCGTCTGCTGTTATATTAAAAGTTGTTCCTCCCGTGTTAATTGCTTTGTTCAGTTAATGATTGATTGCAATAACTTTTCATTGGATGGTTGTTATATATATATACATACATACATATATATATATATATATATATATATATATATATATATATATATATATATATATATATATATATATATATATATATATATATATATATATATATATATATATATATATATATATATATATATATATATATATATATATATATATATATATATATATATATATATATATATATATATATATATATATATATATATATATATATATATATATATATATATATATATATATATATATATATATATATATATATATATATATATATATATATATATATATATATATATATATATATATATATATATATATATATATATATATATATATATATATATATATATATATATATATATATATAAATATATATATATATATA
>NW_008705512.1:3704855-3730347 GCF_000326865.2 Helobdella robusta
GTAATATTGTAAAAATTATGGTCTATTACCAACATATATATATATATATACAATATTCTATAAATTCTATCGAATGTTTGGCGATAATATGTTTGTAGTTCGTAACATTTACTCGAAGTTCTGTGATCAACCGACGTAATCTAACAATCGAACAAGATCGCGAGCAGCGACTGCTCCATCTCTCTCGAGAATTAGAAGTTAAAAAGAAGGTAGTTCAAGACTTGTCAAATAAAAACGAACTACAAACATATTAACGCCAAACATTTGGTAGAATTTATAGAATATTGTAAAAATTATGGTCTATTACCAACATATATATATATATATATATATATATATATTATTAGTACATATATATAATTATTAGTACATATATATATATATATATATATATATATATATATATATATATATATATATATATATATATATATCTTATTTTATTTAGCTCGTATGTTGAATGTTAACGATAATAACGAACAGCACATTGTCCTGGTGACTCATAAAACTAATTACTATTTTTGTTACTCTGTTGTTATTATTATTATTATTATTATTTTAAGTTTTGTAATAATATTCGTAGGTTGCAGAAGCAGAATTTGCTTGAGTTATCACTTTATAATAATTATTTGATTATATATTTAATAATTTAATTATAAAATAATTATAACTTACTTCTTAACTTATGTATGCGCTTACCCCTAGAAATTGTATTGCAAAACAATAATATTCGTGCACGAGTTTGAATATTAGTACCTAACATACAATTTATTTATTATTTATTTTATTTATTATTTATTTATTATATTTTAACAAAATATATATGTGTGCGTGTGTGTGTGTTCGCGTGTATGTGTGTGTAGGTATGAATATTATATTACCTTACGCACATAACTACATACATAGCACATAACGCACATTTTAACGTAGTCAATTTGAAAGAAATTACATGATTTTGTTCATATATTTTCAGCCCGCCATACACACGGCGGTAGACATTTATAAAGCGTTAGCGAAGCCAAAATGACAGTAAGTTTTCTACTGTCTATATAATTAGTAATCAGTAGTAGCAGTAGTTGATTGCTTCAACAAGGAATCAGTAATAGTTACTGAGCTAGCTACTCCCATTTTAAGGGTTACTAGGCAAGATGTAGTAGCCAGTTTAAAAACAGTGTTAGTTTATGACGTTTAGCGTTGTTAAATTTTTCATCAACAATTACTCATGGTGAAGCATTTGATTGTTTAATTTGTTGTTCAGTAATTAGCTTTTAAATACTAATGATGGAGTAGTATTTATTCATTTAGTAGTAATTTACTACTGGAAGAATGTGCTAAAACTCAGATGTCTCTTATTATAAATGTCCTTGTAAAAGATCATTCATTCCATATAAGTTGTTCGTGTTTTTTTGTAGCATTGTTTATGTATATATACTTATGTGTGTGTGTGTTTGTGCGTGCGTGCGTGCGTGTGTGTGTGTGTGTATATATATATATATACTTTTGGATAGTTTTTTAGACAAATATATATGAAAAGTTTTTTAATGTTTGTACAAAAATGTATGGACTTAATTAATTTTTTGTCTCGATTTCTGTTTGATTTTTCGCAAAATTTAAAAATTTGTCATTTGGCACGGGAAGAGGTTTAGAGATTATTATTATTTGTATTTATTATTGTTATTATTACTGTTTGTTATCATTATTATTTTTATATTTTTTTGTCTTTATTATTATTTTTTTTTCAGAAACCGGTGCTCTTCTGTATCATATCTGTTGATTAAAATGATTTCAATGACGATGTCGTCATAGAGATAGTGGTTATGGTGAGTGCAGAGATAGTGATTATGGTGAGTGTAGAGATAGTGATTATGGTGAGTACTAAGGGTAAATTATGATAATTATGTTGTTGTTTAATGATGATGGTGGTGGTGATGGTGATGTTGATGACATTGTTGATACATTGACACTGTTTTGTATTGTATCAGGTTTCTCATACGTCGTACAAAGAATTGATTTCTGATTTGGTTTTATCCAATGGCTGTTTTGTTTTTTTTTTTTTTGGCAAATTTCATTTTACTTTTATTTATTTATTCTTATTAATTCATTTATTTCTCTTAATTATTTTACATTCGGTTTCATTTTTATTATTTGTTTATTTATTTTTTGTTTATTGTATATACATATAGTTAACTACAAAGCGTTAATTTAATTTAAACTTTGTGATAAACTTCCTAACTCCTAATGTATTGAAACATATTTATGTATTGTACAATGTACTGTACATTCTTACACGAGTTTAGTGTACATACGTACATCTGTCTGTGTGTATTTGTGGGTGTATGTGTGCGTTTGTGTGTTTGTGTTCCTGATGGTTCGGTAAAATGATATTCATGTTACACGCTCAGATATTCTTTGATCGTATTTGTATAGTTTTTTTTTTCATACTATTTCATTACTTATTTTTTTACACTTATGGGTTATTTTTAAAATTTATTTGAAATATTAATGTATTGATTAATTAATAAATTTATTTATTTATTTATTAATATTTTCATTCATTTTTTTTTCTAAAAACACCTCGTAAAGTTACATCAAATGTTTTTTCTGTGTGTTTGTGTGTGTGTTTGTGTGTATGAGGCACCCAACACATCACATTAATTGCACGCCGATATGTTTATTCATTAGTTACTTAACATACGTTTTTTACACGTTTCACAACCTGAAACCCAATTTTTTATTACAATTTCACAGTTTTAAAAAACAACATTTCATATCATAACATAGACACGTTGTATCGAAGCGTAAATGTTACTGCTTGCGTTTCTGTGCATATATGCATGTATCATATATATATATATATATATATATATATATATATATATATATATATATATATATATATATATATATATATATACCAATTTTGTTGTTTAACTTCCAATATAAACTGCTTACTCAAAATAGCGTATATAGTTTCACTGTTTTGTCATGATTTTTAACCGCGGAATTCGACACTGGATGAAATTTTTCTGGACGAAAACACAATTTTGAATATTACTAACATCTATATGGGTTGGGTGGGTCGGATTGTTGGAAAGCATGCACGTAGGGTTATCTTCGAAGATATGTATTTAATCATTTAATCGACGATGCTTATTTTAAACTCAGTTATCTCTTTTTCTGATATCCTATACATTCGTTTATAGATTGAATGTTCGTTATATGATGAATAATAATAATCGTTAATAGTTCTCCGTGGGGCATCAATGAATCCAATTTTTGGATAGGTACATTTTACCAAAAATTGGACTGAGGTGCCCAGGATTGTTGGATATCAATTTATGCCGAATCGGATCGTTTCCAATTTTGACCTTTTATAAATTCAATCTCGCTTGTTTTAAAAGCTTTCTTTGCAGAATAACGTACTAGATACAAAATAAATTAGAAAAAAGAAAGCAACACGGTCCATTTGCGTTATTCCGGTCGAAATTAGTTATTTTACATCCCGAAAAGATCATAAAGAGTTCTACACAAATTTGCTGCTTCGGTACCCTTACAAAAATATTTTTTAACCCTTACAAACAGATAAATGAATAAATATCAAACAAATTTAAATTATTCAACAGAATTAATTCTAAAATTTCTAACTAAGATCGATCTATATGCCTGATTATAAATTTCGCCAGTTTGGTGCAAAATCCAAGTCGTCAAAATTGCCACTTACTCGCAAACACGCTCCACACACACACACACAGACCACACAAACTCATGATAAACGATTTGCGTATGATACATGGAACAATATGTTTGATATTCATGGCTTTAGAAATAGCTTAAAAAGGGACAAATATCACTTGGGTTATAACTTCAATGAGTTAAATTATAGATCCGAAAGATTAACAATTCCGCACTATGGCATTGCTCAAGCAGTTGTTGGTCATTAAATTTGGTTTTATTTATTGCTATCTTGTTTGTGTATATATGCATGATGTTTTTTTCGTTTTACTGATTATTTGTTATTATCCCAATGATGGTGGCGTCATAATGATATCATCATCATCATCGACGTTTACATACGTTGCATAGTTTCACACTTTGATGGTCATATGGTATTATACAATTATATAAAATTTTTAAACTCTCGCCTATTTCATGTTATCATAAGTGTCTGGAAAATTTCGACGCTATAAATGGCTGTTTTTGTGGTTGAGTTTTTCGGTGATTGGTTGGCTAGTAATTCGTTAGATGTTCATTGATTGGTTGGCTAGTGATTGTATGTTTATTGATTGGTAGGTTCATTGATTGGTTGGCTAGTGATTGGTTGATTGATTGGTTGGCTTGTGATTGGTTGGGTGTTTATTGATTGGTAGGTTCGCTGATTGTTGGGTTTAAATAAATATATGAATGAATAATGATTTCACAAGTCCTCGCGCCAACATTATGGCGCCCGACTCAAACTTATTAAAACTCTATTTCAACCTTACCCTTTCCTTCAATTTTCTGACTGCTTTTCCGGCATTAATCTGTTAATATAATTTTCATCTGACTAACGTTGTTATTGTTGTTTTGTCTTTTTTATATTATTATTATTATTATATTATATTATGATTTTTAGGGTAGCTGAAGAAACACTTCATTTTCGTTTTTTTATTTATTCCATTCGATTTTTTTCCAAAATTCGACTTTTATTTCAACACTAATGAATAATTTTTTGTTATTAATTGTTCTTGGCGTCAGTACTTCAAAACAAAGCATTAGCGTCGCAAAGTTTAAAATAAAAATAATCAAACGTCCAAAATATGATCGTGTTACGATTCGAGACGAAAAAATGAAATCGATAATTCTTGGTGTGCTATTTGTCACACAGTACGGAGTTTGATACAAATTTCATACAAATAACATCGAAATAAACAGCCGCTTGGGTTGAGCGGTTGTTAGAATTCTTCATTGTTGTTTTCAATTTAATTTTTAACTTTATTAGGCTTTTATTTTTTTTAGTTAAAGTGCCAGCAATTCGAAACGAAACGTTTTATTAACAATTTGGAATGTGAATTTAGTGCATATCTCAGCCCGATTTACATGAGTTGAATATATTTGTGTATAAATTAATGATAAAAAATGAAAACTTACTAGTTAATCATAATAAATGTTAAACTTCAAAACAAGCAAAAATTAACTGTTTGCAAAGTTTATGAAAACACAGTTCTATATGTACATAAGGTTGAAACATTGGAATGGGTAGTTGATATTCATCATATTTGAAATAGAATGTTCCATATGTATGTGGTGGTACGAGTTGAGTTTTTAATTGTGTTGGTTTTATAACATTAATTTATTTCGAATAATAGTAGAAGCAGAAACAAACAAACCACAAAATATATCGTTACAATTTAAAAAGATGAAGTTAGTTGTTTTATTTTTTTTTTAAATGAGAAAAAGTTTATGTTATTTGTGCAGCACTCAAATATTCATGATGGGGTTTTTAAGGTTTTGTCCGATAATTGGTTGCCATTGTGGCTGTGCCCCAATTTGAAGGTGTGATCCGATTGGTTGATGAGACCCAATTTGTTGATGTGACCCAATTTGCTGATCCAATGGCAGCGTAGTTTCGTACATCTGTTTTATCTGCCCCGTTTTATACATATTCACGCGATAGTCCGACAATACTGGTGGTTTATTTTTATCCAATAAATCAACAGGTGGCGGTAAAAATCGTTCGTCTGAGGCGGTTGTCATTGTAACGTTTGTGACGTCATGATAGTAGCCAGAAGCTGAATCATAATCTGAGTCACGTGTCGAAGATTTGATGATGTATTGTTTTTGCTGTTGCAGTTGTCGTTCGGTGGCTTGCGAAGGAAGTGGTTGATCGGCCGAGCAGTAGATGGGCTCGTTCGTCACTCGTCTGAAGTACCTGCGATGATTGTTTGCAGTGATTTCGTAGTTACTTATTTCAATTTAATTATTTATGCTGATTACTTATTTCAATTTAATTAAATCATTCTGATATCTATCAATTAGTTGCAAAAAACTAACAAAAATGTATTCTAAGGACTATGAAAATTAGATAGCTACAATTCCACAAAGATGCGTTATTAATGAAATTTCTATTTAATTTTTTTAAAAATTGAAATAAACGATTTTGAAGTTTTATTTAAATTTTAAAATCATCGTTTTTGACGAACATTGTCGTTGAAAAGTCAAAAAATGTCTTTCATATGAGGGCTTGGAGGTAAACCCTGAGTACCCTCTTTTAATCCTGTCCTAATCATATTTCATATTTTCCTTTAAACCCAACCTTAAATATACTATTCAGCTCTTATCTAATTATAATATTTAACTCTTATTTAATTATAATATTTGACCCTGCCTACCTCCTCACAAGGACAAGTCCGATGATGAGTATGCACAGGCCAACCAGACCAGCCACAACTGGAATCATCACCATGGTTATACCTGGGTCATGATTAAATTATTAACAATACTATAGTTGAGTTGTGTTTCATTAAGTTTTAAAAAAGTATAAAATATTTTAATACAATTAGTTTTTAATTTTTTAATAAATTATAATTAATTGAAATCTATTTTAAATGTTTTAAAAAATTTGTTACTTTTGGCGAGGTTGATCGGACCCAATCGCATCGATGTGAAAGAATCTGGAAGAAATTTTAGGCAAGTATAAATGTTTTTGATTCACGCATGTTTGCTTAATTTTATTTCTCATCTCATCTAAATTCGATCATTCGATAAACAACTAATCCTTTGCTGTTTCTTTAAAAATTCAATCGATTGAAACCAAATCAAGCAATCAACTTATCAAGCAATCAAACAGTTAATCAGTCGATTTATTACTAAACTAACTAACCAGCAATCAGCCAGCCATCCAACCAGTCAACCAACCAACCAACCAACCGATAAACCAACCAACCAATAAACCAACCTTCCACACAGGATCCAACTTCACCATGCCAGGACAGGTCAGCCGCGCACTGGACAGTCCAGATGTGTTTGTGTGGAGCATCCTTACAACCAATGTACGTCACATTCCCGCCGTCCACACGGTGCACCCAACCATTTGGCGGACTTGGGTAGTCAGGGCATCCATAGGCTAACGAGTTTTTTGTTTTGTTTTATCATTTAAAACATTTATTAAGGATATTTATTTGGGATAAAGTTGTGTTTTAAACGTCTGTGTGAATGAATGAATGTGTATAAATTATTTGTTAACACTCAGATCTCTGTTGAATCAAGGTTTTTCACTAAAAGCCTTTGTTTAATTTTGATACTGGTTTACGATTATTTTTGAAAAATGTAAATTCAAATTATTTATTTTTTTATTCACTTACATGCTTTTCTGCAATCTTACAAAGAATACGTTCTAAATGTTTCTCTATGATTGAATATTCTTATTCATTAAAGGTACAAGCAATTCTGAACAATCTCTAAACTGAAATTTCACAAACAAACACATAAACAAAATTTCCGCCAAACATACAAAACTAACACGCCCATGCACACGTGCACGTACATCTCTCATGAGCAAGCAGTATCATATGTAGAACGAAACAAGAAGAAGAACAAATAAAACAAAGGGAGAATGAGTAGGCTAATACAACGCTGGCCACAGAGAGGCGAGCACTCGAGCGCGACATCGCATCATACACTTGAGCAGACGATTATCTGGCAGTAGCATCATCTATTATCTACAATTCCATGGCTCCTATGTGCATCATATTTATATATTGCTAACATTTTTCTACTCAGCTCGCGCCTGAAGCCGGTCTCAACTCAACGCCCGCAAGATATTTATACCTCTCGCTTTCGAACCATCCCCACACTGCATTGATACACGTTTCCATTACAGGCCAATACCATCAGCAACCTGAGCGTCAATACGATAGAGCAAAATCGTATAACCAGAGCCACAGACAAACAAAGAAAAATAATAACCGAACACCTGATTTCAATCAATAACAGTTTATTAGGCTGTCCTGCTCCTTCTTAAGGACAGTTGTTGATCCTAATTGTAATTTTGTGCCTTCTACTGATGAACTAAACTCGTCTAACGCTAAATAAATGTTGTGTATCACTGAGTTGCAATTGATACCGTCCACGTCTGCCATTTAAAAACATTCCTCTTGTCTACCTTCGTAAATGAATACGAATTGCGGAGTGACGTCATTTTCTCTACCGATGATGATCCTCAACTTGATCACGTGACTCAGCGAAGTGTACACGTGACTGTTCCTGGAGTAGTTGCGGCAGAGGGATGTGCCCGTTTGCATGAGGGCATCCCTAACGATGGCACACACCTGAGGTCATGATGATGATGATGTGATGATGACGACGATGTGGTGGTGGTGATGATGACGATGATGACGATGTGGGAGTGGTGGTGGTGATGATGATGACGGCAATTATGATGACGTTGGCGAGAAGATAACGATGTCGAGATAATGATGACGACGAAGTTGGCTTTGTTGACGTTGTTGACAAAGACGATAATGAAGATTTTTTAAGTTAGGCTAAGAAGCTGGCGATGACGACGATGACGATGATGAGGAAGATCTTCTAGACAGTGATGACGATGATGGTGGGAGAGATATTATTATCATTAAAACTAATAATGATGACAATGATAAAGAAGGTGCTGGCCGTTATAAACGCTTGCATTAAAAAAAGATGTGACGATGTTGAAAAATAATGATGGTGAGGAGGAGGAGGATGATGATGATGATGAGAATGATGATGATGATGAGGATGAATGATGATGATGATGATGCTATCAAAGATGAAGATGATGATGCTATCAAAGATGATGATGCAGTCAGTAGTGATGACGACGACGAAGATAGCAAAGTGCAAAAAATGATAAAGACGATGATGACAAGCAAAGCAGATGATGTGAGATAATGAAGATGGAGATGATGAGGATAGTGATAACGCTAAAAAACGCTAATGATGGTAACGATGACGACGATAATGACGTCAGTAGCAACAGAAACATGGTACGCTGCAATATTTACGCTAATAGCAATAAGAACGTTGAAGATGTCGAAGAGAAAATGTTGGCGTACACGGAAGACAATGATATCCAAGCTGACAACAAACTAAGGATGATGTTGTTGTTGATGATGTCGTTGTTGATGGTAATGATGTTGTTGTTGATGGTGATGATGTTGTTGTCGATGATGTTGATCTTGATGATGTTGTTTTGATGATGTTGATGGTGATGGTGATGATGGTGATGATATTGTTGTTGATGATGATGATGATTTTGATGATGATTTTGAAGGTGATGATGTTGTTGTTGATGATGTTGTTGTTGATGTTGATGATGTCGATAATGAAAATGGTGTTAATGACGATGTTGATGATGATGATGGTGATGATGTTGATGATGATGCTGATGGTGTTGATAATGAAGGCTACAACAGCAAAAACAAATTGAAACGATGATGACATCAAAAAACAACAAAAACAACAAAGTAGTGGTAATCAAGAACAACACAACAACAACGACAACAACAACAACGACAATCAGGATGTAACGACTGACTGAGCAGTTAGTAAGGTACATCTTCTGATCACTTCCTCCTCCTCCTTCTCCTCCGTTCTCAGTGCCCTTCATGCTGAAGTCAATCAACTTTAGTCTGACCTTTTGACCCGGAAGTGCCCTGATGATCCATGGATGTTCGTGAGATCCACATCCGCTTTCGGCGGTCAAGATGCTTGGCAGATATCCTGCGGTGTTTGTGACTTGAATCTCATTAGGCAGGAGAGATATTTTGTTGTTTTTCATTTTGTTGCTGTCATCGTTGTTGTTTGAGTTGATGTAATTGTTGTCGTTATCGTTGTTTAGTTGTTTGTTGTAATGGTGCTGTTGCTGTTGTTGTTGCTGTTGTTGTTGATAGTGCGACAACTTGTTCAAACTTGTTTGAGAGTCACATTTTTTTGTTGCTTGATGGACTGTAGAAGGGAAAGTTATTCAATCACATACTTCATTCCAATTCACTTTTTAATCAATTCATCAATTCAATTAACTATTAAAATTCACTCGAATGAATAAACCACAATTTCGTCGAGCAATTCAATAATTCACCTACCTTTCATGCACCTGTATCCTGCTTCCAGGTACAACTTGAGATCCTGGTTGCATGGTTTCAAGGAGGACATCTCACGATCCGGCACTCCCACTATGCACTGTCTGCGTCCTGAACATCTGAGTGAGTGAATGAATGAATGAATAAACGAATGAATGAATAGACGGACGGATGGATGAATGAGTGAATAAATGATGGATGAATGAGCAGGTATATATCGAAGTTGATTGATTGATCGATTGATTGATTGATTGATATAAAAAAAGTCGCAATAAAAACTTCGTAGCCAGAGAATTGTTATCAATTTTTATGCCACTCACGATAGGAGCGAACAGTTTCTTTTGTTTCCTAATGAAACAACTCTCCACTTACTTACATGTGTGCAAATCCGTGAAATCCATATAAATAAAACTTAAATGCAACCAAGCATACTCGTGTTTTGTAAACTGAAGAAAATTCACGAAATTACACTGAGAAATATTATTTAAAAAAAAAGCCAAATTAATTATAAAACAATAAAAACAGCGTAAAAACACTCCTTATTCCCCAAACATACAAACAAATAAACAGACAGACAAACAGACAAACAAACAAACACAACTAACCTTCTTTCCATAAGAAAAAGAACATCTTTGAAGCAACCAACGTATCCGAAATCGGTGTGAACACACGTGCCCCTGGCCATCCTGCCGTAGAGTGCCCTTGTCATCACGATGACTTCATCCTTCGAAGAACACGTGGCGTTGAAACTGTCAAACTCGCAGTAGTAATTCCCTTGATAATTATGTTTATCTTAGTTATTTTTTTTGAGTTGAATTGAAATAGAAACAGTTTCCTTTAAAATTATTTTTATCTTAGTTAATTTTTTTGAGTTAAATTGAGAAATGAGAAAAATTTGTTAATGAGAAAAATTAGTAATTGAATTTTCAATAGTATTTTAATTTATTCAAACAATTCAGCAAAGGAAATATGTGAAATAGAAAATAAATGACGTTTGCATACATACATACATACATACATACATACATACATACATACATACATACATACATACATACATACATACATACATACATACATACATACATACATACATACATACATACATACATACATACATACATATAAACATACATACATACATACATACAAACACACATACATACATACATATAAACATACATATAAACATACATATAAACATACATACATACATACATTAGGGTGGGTCGAATTTTTTTATCTTTCCTGTACATGAACAAAAAGTTGTCTTGGCATCAGTACAGTATGAAAATAATAATTAAAGATTTTTTATGAAACGTTTAAGGGTCCCAACTTTTGATTAAAGTCTTACCTTATTTGGCGTATTTTAACCATTTCCTTGGTACAATCTAAATACGTACCAACTATAAATCATTGACTAAAATGGCTTAGCACCTAACTACAAGTGCTAAAAAAGAAATGGAGTAAATTTTATAACGTTATTTGCATGTGACGTCACCAACATTAACAACAAACCATGTGCTGGATTTTTTAGAAACAAGCAAAATATCTAATATATTATTTTGTAATTTTATTTTTTTTTTTGCAATAATAGATCTATAGTAAAATTCAAGTAGGCTAATATAGATGTATACTACAGTAGGCTATAGTCTAAACTGTAGATAAATCACTTCATTTAACTGGAGGAGAACTTAGGTAGACCATTACAGTGGTTGGTATGCCTTCCACACTGTAACGAGCTGCCATTTAGAAGGTTTTTGGCAGGCGTGGATTTTGCTCGAACTACAGGACCTTCCACATCGACAGGTACAATTAGCTCAGCTCTAGAATATGATCCAAATGAATTGCCTGTCGTTAATTATTTGCCAATTACTGGTAAGTTGACTGATTGTGATGAAGCTGTCAAGAAGGATCTTAGCACAGACCAACTGTAGTTTTTGAAAGCATGTCTAGCAGTACAGCTCGATGGTTGACGAAAGCCAACAGGATTTTGCGTCTCTACATGTCTAGAGAAGTGGCATCTGAACCTCTCAGAAGAGTAACGCATTTCATTTTGAACTTTTACGGACCCTCTTGGTTCAAAATTAAATCAAATTCTCCTTGCCGAAATGGTGCTACCAACTTCTTTTACTTGGTTCAGTTGTTTCGGGAATTTGATGCCTTAGATCAGGCTGTGGTTCGTCCTGTTCTCAAAAATAACTGCTACTTTGCGCATGCTGAAAACATTCTCTTAGCTGCAGTTAGTGATAGTGATATGGAAATTCGTCGTTTTTCAGTAGAACAAATAATAAGAGCAAGAGAGAAGCAGACTAATAGTTCGCGTCTTTGATAAGAAGGATATAACATTAAATCTGGCTGCGACATCGTTCATTAACATGATTGACTGAGACCAGAGTAATGTTACGTCTCCTCCGATGCTATCACACCTTTCAAATGATCAACTTACTAACACACATTCAATACTACAGCCCGATGTTCCATGTCATTCACAGGCAATTAAAGACGTGAGCGCTGCCAGCTGTAAAGTTTATAGGAGAAAGTCCCGTCATGGCATGGTGTTACAGAGTAAGAAATCCAAATTAGAGATACCAAAAATAGACAGCAAGAAAGATTTTATTAACAGTTAGGTTAAACAACTTTGTATTGGTGCTGTTTAACATTGATTCGTTACAGTTTACATTCTTTTTAATTTGTAATACATTGCAATACATTACACTAACATTGGGTATTTATGTAGTCTTTCTAGTCAGAGTTGGGACCTGTAGACACTGTCCATAAAATAAAAAGTGAGGTTTTTTCAAACGAGTACATCAAAAAGCAACTTTTTAGACATGTACAGGATCTCCAACTTAATATTTTTTACATTTCGACTCACCTTAACATACATATATACATACATACAAACACACATACATACAAACACATACACGTGGAACGATAAACAAGTGGAAGCTATAACTCGAGAGAATAGGCATTAATACATCGGCGATGTTGGTTGCTGTTTATGCCGGCCGAGTTGAAGTAAGATAAACATATGACAAACCTTTTGTGTGTGTGTATGTGTGTTTGTGTGTGTTTGTGGGTGTGTTTGTGTGTATGTCAAAGTGGGTAGGTATATTTGTATGTTTGCTTGTATGCATGCATGAATGTATGATCATTTTTGTTTCGGCTATTACAAGTTGTTGATCGTTTCTTATTGCTGGTCAGTAAGTAGTTGTTGTAGTGGCAGCGATTGCTATTTTGTGTCGATCTAGCTTCGTTTAAAACAACAATTACTACTACTACTACCACTACTTCTACTACTACTACTACTACTACTACTACTACTACTACCACTACCTTTACTACGACTACTACTTCGTCCACAACAGCAGCAGCAACAACAACTACCACTACTACTACTACTACAACTACTACCACTACCTTTACTACGACTACTACTATTACTGCTACTTTGTCCACAACAGCAGCAGCAACAACAACAACAACTACTACTACTACTACTACTACTACTACTACTACTACTACTACTACTACTACTACTACTACTACTACTGCTGCTGCTGCTGCTGCTGCCCTAGACTAGACGATATTGATGATTGCTATCATGGTGTTATTGATGACGCTGCTATTATTAGCATTACTATTAGTAGTGGTAAAAGTAGTAGTAGTAGTAGTAGTAGTAGTAGTAGTAGTAGTTAGTAATAGTAGTAGTAGTTAAACGGTAAATAACAACATTGCGTAATGTTACCAAACATTTATTAACGTTTCCAAACTGTAATGTGATGTAATGGGATACTAAATGATCTCAATTGTAATGTAAGTAATGTAATTGATGTCAGTCAATATATTTAATGTGAGAGTCGATTTGGTTGATGTATTGTTGAGAAGTATTTAGAAGTAATTAATAAGTTTATTAGTATATAAGTATGGAAAGACACATAACGCATCGCATTCTTAATGACTTAATGATGATGTGATAGTTAATGTAACAATGTAATAATGTAATGATGATGTATGATACAACTATAGATAAACTGCAATGATAACATTAAATAATAATATGGTGATAGTATTAATAATACGAAAGTTGTCAGAAATAATGATGATGATGATGATGACAATATGGTCAAGATGATGAGGAGGAGAAAGAAGAGGAGAAAGATGATGGTGATTATATAATAATGATGATAGTAATATGATGATGTTGATGATATTCTTGTGGAGAGAGAGTTCAAGTGTACGTGGATTGGATACTTCCGTTGTGAAAGTGCCTTATTAGAGTTTGTGCATGTACATGTGTGTGTGTGAGTATGTGTGTGTGTGAGTGTGTGTGTGTGTGTGCGCGTGTACTTACACAAATGTATGTAAGTATGCAGGCAGGTAGGTGTTTGCATATGTGTGTGTACCAGAATGTTTGTCTGTGTGTAGTAACCTGTGTGCGTGTATGTGTTTTTGATTATGTTAGTGTGCGTATATTTGCGTGTGTGTACATGTGTATGTGTGTGTGTGCGTGCAAGTGTACTTAAACATTGTTTGTGGCCGTTCCTTCGCACCTAGATAGATTAATGACTATAAGCGGGGTGATTATAACAGCGATGATGATGATAATAATAATAGGTTAGATTTGTACTTCTATTTTCACTTAGAATTCTACTTCTGTTACAGGTTTATATTTTTGCATCCACAACAATTTAACGAGCAACGTTTTGAAAATTGGTCTAAACGAGTGCTTGTCCTCTCATGTTTCTCCTCCGTTCATGAATAATGTGCATCCAAGCGTAGAGCAAAAAGCATTAAAAAATAAAAGTTCGTTCGTTTGTTTGCATTCAAAAGTCTACAAGACTGAAACTTTCATTGTTTAAAAAGTTAAATTTTCAAAGAAAACTTAAGTCCCTTGTCTTCAGATAGTAGACAGTTATACGCGAATGCACACACACACACACAACACACACAGACAAATACAAACACACGCACTCACGCACAGACACACACACACACACACATACATATACACAGTGTCTCTGAATCATTCAGCATAATTGTACTTGGAAAAGCGGATGTTAAAATTTGAAATACAAAACGGCTAGCAGTACGATTGAACAAATGTTTTTATTTTTTAACAGTGTATGAATAAGCATACATAAATAAACAGCCTACACACACATATACACACACACACGCACACCACACACACACACACGCGCGCAACACACATACACACGCACATATTTACACACATACACTGAAAAATCACAAAAAGCAGTTAACATTGGTCCATGCAAAATGATCTCGATGTTTTCTTTCATGTTCGGTACTGCCTATGTTCACTTTGCGACATTTCAACGAATGAATGCCTTTGTTCTACAATCTACTTTAGTGTACTTGTCGAGAAGTTTTGAATATTTTGTATTGTTTTTTTGATCCGTTGTTTGATTGTTTGTTTGTTTGTTTGTTTCATTTGTTTGTGTTCGTTTGTTTCATTTGTTTGTTTGTTCGTTTGTGTTCGTTTGTTTGGATTTTAACTTTTTGATAAATACTTTTCAATGTTGATTTGTTTGTGATGCTTTGTTTGTTAAAAAAATCATTTCCGGTTGTCTGTCGTTTTGGTTCTTTGGTGTCTTTTGCATGGATTTGATGGTGCTGATCATTTTACGGGTTGTTTTTTAATCATTGTGTGAGTATAAATATGTGTGTATAAATGTGTCTGTGTGGATGTGTGCGTAAATGTGTTAATGTGTGCGTGATTGTGTGAATGTGTGCGTGTATGTGTGAGTGCAACAGCAAGTAGACGTCATTTTTATTCGGCGGGTTTTAGGCTTCTCCGTAAGTCTTGCTAATTATGAAACTTTTGTTGAAACTTGGTTTGGTTTTCTCATACATACAAATTATACATACTTAAATGTTCAAACACACATACACACACACTTACATACACTTATATACCCATAAACACGCACACACGCAGGCATACATACATACATAGGCGTGTACGCTTGAGCATGTTAATGATCAACCCCCTATTGCTTTTGAAAATTGTTTGAAAAAATTCTGAGATGGTTCTTCCTGTTATGAATGTCTGTATGTGTAGGTATTGTAGTTGCTGTTGTCGGTGTGGTTGCTGTCGTTGTGGTTGTGGCGGCTGTTGTGGTTGATGCTTTGTTGATGATACGTTTATGAAGATTACAACATAACGGATAGTGGTGATTATAAAGTGGAATGTAAATGACGATGACAATGATGAGGCTGGCGCGAAGGATGCTGACGCTGATGAAGCTGTGGCTGATGAGGCTGACGTTGATGATGACACTGATGATGATGACACTGATGATGATGACAATGATGATGATGATGATGATGGTAGCGATGGAAAAAAATGTTGATGGTGGTGTTATTGGCGCCCATGATTAATGAGCAAACTATGGCATTTATGAAAAAAAATATTTCAGCAGTAGTAATAAAAATAGATTTTAAAAAATAATAATAATTAATAATAATAATACTAATAAATAATAAAAAAAATAATAAAACAAATGATGATGATAATAATAATAATAGTAAATTATTATCATAATGTAAAAATAGCAATGAAACAAATGATGCTGATGATGACGACGATGACGATGATGATGACGACGACGATGATGACAATGATGATGGTAATGATGATGATGATGATGATGACGACGACGACGATGATGATGACGACGACAAAAAACAACGGTGACAACAACAACACTTATAATATTTACAATAGAATATGATAGCATGACGATGACGATGACGACGATGATGATGAGGACAATACAATACATGCAACGCAGTGACTACGATGGTGATGACGATTGTGTTGACGGGGACCACGGCGACGACAGTGATGAAAAAGATGATGAGGATGATGAAGATGATGATGAAGATGACGATGGAGAGGAAGATGAGGAAGAAGAGGAAGATGAGAAAAAAGAGGAAGAGGAAGAGTATGATGATGACGTTGGTGACAGGACTATGGAGATTATGGTGATAAAGGAATGATGGATGCTAATGATGCTGAGCCTTGAACGATGTTTCTGCAGTTGATAAAAGGAAGATGATTATTTCGAAGATGATGATGACGATGATGACGACGATGAATATAACATTAGTGATGATGATGACGACGACGATTATGATAATAATGACGATGACGGCGATTACGATGATGATGGTGATGAAGATGAGGAGGACGATGACATCATTGCGACTAGAAGAGCATTCTACGTGCCTAATTAACTCTTGTAAGTTAGTCGATCCATTTATCTAATGACTGCAAAACACACATGTGCTGATATATAGATATATATATATATAATATAATTTATTATATTTATATACTATACATATGTGTGTATAAATATACAGCATTATATATATATAATATGCATATCTATATGTATATATATATATATATGTATATGTATATATATATATATATATATATATATATATATATATATATATATATATATATATATATATATATGGGTATTATATGTATTTTGAAGTAGCGTTTTTATCTTCTACACGTGTGAATTTAATCAAAACGACGAAGATGATGAGTTGATGATGATGATGATGATGATGATGTTGATGATGATGTTGATGTCGATGGTGATGACGATGTACCAATGATGACTGTGACGTGAAGAAAAAACCATACGCAAACATGAATATTTACCGATGTTTTTGCGGACGTTCACGCATGTTTATACGTATGTACACACGCACAAATATGGATGCGTGTACAAATGTGTGTGTGTCTCTGTGTGTGTGTGTCAGTTTGTGTGTCAGTTTGTGTGTGTGTAAGTTTGTGTGTGTGTGTGTGTGTCAGTTTGTGTGTGTGTGTGTGTGTCACTTTGTGTGTGTGTAAGTTTGTGTCTGTGTGTCACTTTGTGTGTGTGTGAGTGTGTATTTGTACACAGACACAAATCTGAATGAATGCACGTGTAAATATGAGTGTATGTTTTTGTTCGTGTGTGTGTTAGTGTTAGTGTGTGTGTGTGTGTGTCAGTTTGTGTGTATAAACCGATAAACATCTTTCTTTCCAACTTTCCAATAAATTGTTATTAACTAAACTGCAATAAATTCTGACATACAAACAACCATTTAATTTAAATTAATGACAAACAACAATAAAAATAGGGTTACCGTGGAATAATAACAGTTACAACAGCAAAAAATGGGATAATTATTTCACGTACAGCAATTACTACATTATTATTTTTTATAATTATTAATACTACTACAAATAATAATTATATTATTGTTATTATTATTATTATTATTATCATTGGTTCATTTTTCACACGTCTGCGTTAATTAGCCGCAAAAGTTTTTTTTATTGAAGTTTTCCAGGCATTGGAATGAAATGAAAATGACGTCATGAAGATTCATTAATTCGTTCATCCGTTATTCATTCATTCATTCGTTCGTTCGTTCGTTCGTTCGTTCATTCAACTTGAGTCTGCTGCTTGTTAGTTTGTTTGGCTGTTTGTTTGGTTGTTTTGTTGTTTGTTTGGTTGGTTGGTTTGTATGTTTTTTAATTTTTGGTTTTTTTCTGAAATGTTTTGAGATTTTGGTTTTTTGTTAAAAAAATATGCCCACATATCTTAATTTTATTGTCGGATTAGTTTCAAACACAGGCTGATGACAAGCGTTAATCTTAATTCTTACCTTATTTTAGATGTTTTTTTTTCTTTTTTCAAACTTTTGCTCATCGGCTCTCATAACGACGCGTGCGAATGAGAAAAATTACAACAGCAACAACATCTGCAACAACATCTGCAACAAAACAAGAACAGCATTCTGCAAATGTTTGTTGAATAATTTTTGGAAAGAAAATATACAAAACAAAATTTCAACACAAAATTTTAAAATATGCAAGAAACCTATTGGAAAAAACCAAAAAACTAACAGCTAGACAAACGCACAGATAAGTAGACAAACATACGTACAACCAAAATATAAACAAACAAACACAAACAAACAAACATGCATATTCAACAAAGAAACGAGACGAACAGCAAACATAAAGATTCCTACCTACCTACCTACCTACCTACCCACACACATACATACTCTTAAAATTGTAGAGAACAAAACGACAGACTGACATTATAGCAGATGAGTAGCTTCTATAATCCAGTTACGCAGACAATACGAGCAACATCATCAAAAAATAAAAATACCCCTTCATCGCGACAAACATTTTCGATACAATACCTTTCTTTCAATGCAACGGTAGTAAAAATACACTACAAACAATATAACATTTTTTCCGATGCAATATCTTTGCTCAACACAATAAAGTACCAATTGTAATATATAATATAGATATAATTCAATGCAAATTGTCCATTTTAAAGAATAATTAAAATATTTAATACAATAAGTCATCAATTTGCCGTTATTTAATTTTATATTCCATCGTCAATTACTTTTCTTTTATTTTTCTTATTATTATTATTTGTTTTATTCTAACATATTTCATTTTTCATGTTTTATCATTTTTCTTCCTCACTTTTTGTATTTATTTTCTCACTTATTTGTTTAATTTTGTTCTACTGCCTTGCATGTTGTTACAGTTTCTGCGTCTGTCAGATCCTGATTTTCAAAGAATAATAAAAAAAAAATAAAATTAAATAAACATATGAAGAACTATACAGCCTATGAGAAAAGAATACTCGTCTATCGTCTAATTGGAGGAGAACAATGAGTAACAATGGGAGATAGACAATGAAAAATATTAGCATGTAAACATCATCGTTTGAAAAATGCAATAGCCAAACGATGCACATTATACCAAACAAAAACATGATGTACATATACAAAGTAGCGAAACCATCTATAAAATACATCTATAAAAATATTCAAAATATTCTTCAATGATGTCGCAAAAACATCGCAGTAAAATTTTTAAAAATTTAGAAAAAAGGAAGAATTGGAAGAAGAGATTTGAGAGTGAGGCAACCAAAGGAAGCTAGGTGAGTCAACCAGCAGAGTGAGATAACGATTGAAGTCGGTGAGTGCGTTGAAAAGAAAGAAAGACAGAGAGAGAGAGAGAGAGAGAGAGAGAGAGAGAGAGAGAGAAAAAAAAAGTGGGGAATTGAGGGAGTGAAAAGTGGAAAAAGGAGAAATAATGATTTTGAATGTTTCTACGTTTAAAGCGCTAATGGAGGTATAGAAAAATTTAAAGCTTACTAAAATAATGCATCTCTGTTTATCTCCTCGTATTACTTTCTGCCTTTCAATTTCATTCATTTTTTTTATTTTTTGTTTGTTTTTTACTATTTTTTGTTTGTTTTTTTATCATTTTTGTTTGTTTTTTTATCATTTTTTGTTGTTTTTTATCATTTTTTGTTTGTTTTGTTTGTTTTTTTGTTTTGCTGTTTTCATTTAGTATAAGTTTTTTTTAGAAAGTTAAATAATTATTGAATGATAAGTTAAAATATTTACGCGGTTCTGTCTACGAGTCGGAGATTGTTGAGGAAACTTTTTTTTCGTTAATCTTCGTCGAATTAACTTTTCAGAAGATGAAATTTTCAATGATAAATGTCCGTTGCTGTGTTACTATAAAATATTTTAATTATTTTTTTTACAAAAAAAAATATCCATTTGATTAAAAAATAATTTAAAATCCAGAGATGAGTAGCGTAAAAATTTTAGTATTTCAGTTACACAAGTATATCAATGTTGTTTTTTAAATCATAAACCGAAATTCAAAAACTTGAGTGTGAAGGAGAGAGAGGCAGGCTATACAACTCTAATTTCACATCAAAAAATGACAAAAAATCATCTTAGAGGGAAAGAATTCCTAATGAGTAATTCACAACTAATGAAATATAGAACTTGAAATATAGTCCACTTAGAACATGGATAATGCACCAGCCAGCCAGCCTGTGGCGTCTTACAACGTACGACTGCCAAAACCCCGCAACAACTTACTGGAAATAACTTACATCACGTTTTTTTTACTAAAATAAACCTAATAACGGTAAGATATACACACAAACACACACAAACACACAGTCATAAACACACACCGATGACAAGATGACGGCGAAACACTGACAGACAGACATGCAAACACGCACATATGCACACAAATACACACACATACAGTTCAAACATTATATATTTGTGTATATATATATATAGGTATATATACATATTTATATATATATGTATATAAATACATATAATAGTCATTAAAAAGTCTATTTAATGGCAGCTAGCAGTAATGACACTCAAAAATTGAAACCGCTAACAAAGCGTTTGATGATGATGATGATGGTGGTGATGATGATGATGATGATGATGATGATGAAGATGATGACGATATTGAAGCAGATAATGTTACCTTACCCAAGTATATACATACATATATATTTATATATTTCTATATATTTCTATAAATTCATAGATACTTTAAAAATACTTTGAATAAATACTTTGAAATAGATACATATGTAGCTACAGTACATACTGAACATGAAAACGTACATACATTTATTGTATATTGTGGGCTGATGATTTTTAAAATTGTGCGTATGTAGAAATTTGTGAAAAGTTTTGATACAAACATATATTGTATATGGATAGATATAGATACAAACATACATTGTACATGGATAGATATAGATACAAATATGTATTGTACATGGATAGATATAGATACATAGATAAAACTGCATGCATTTTAAAGTATATTTGCATAGTTACCGAATTTTATAAAAATTTCGGAGAAACATTTCTGTTTGCTGAATGTAAAATGTGTGGTAGTGTGTGGGTGTGTTTGTTAGTGTGTGTGTGTTTGTGTGTGTATATGTAAACATGTATGTGTGTTTGTGTGTGTTTGCAAGTGACTGTTGTATTTGTTTGCAGAAACACACATAAGAAACAAACAGCTTGTTATTTAACGTGTATAAAAAACATTAAAGGGGAACATGGAGAACATGTATGAACGATGAACAACGATCATCATTGATGTACTTCTTTGTTTGCTCACTTACTTGCAACTGAAATGTTTGGCTTTAATAACACTTCTTTCAGTAATTAATAGTCATTCATTTATTCGCTCATTCATTCACTCATTCATTTATTCATTCATTCATTTTGTATTCATTCAAGTTCACAGCCACTAGACTCACGTATTCGTTCGTTAATTTCGTTCATCCACACTACCAACAATTGTTCATCTTCTTTCGCAGTGTTACAATTGAGTGAAGCATTTGCACGTTAGCGCAATTATAAAGTGACGACTGAAACAGATCTCTCTTGAATTTTTCATGTGACAACTCGTTTGCAAGTTTGTGTGAAAATTAAAAAAAAAGAGTTTGCATTCCGCAGAAGCAAACACGTATTTGAACAAACAAACATTGACGAACAATGCAAGCATGAACATTGTTTGCAAAGTGAATGAAAGAAAAATGCACGAAAGAACAATATTTATAAAAACATTGCCTGGATAAATAACATGCTAAATTTAAATCCATAATTACACCCATACGTACTTTTGTACGTTCACACATACACACACACGCACGCACACACACTACACACACACACGCACAAATCACACACACATTCACACACAAGCGTACATACACACATACACACATAAACATAAACATAAACATGTACGTGCATCTAAAAAACGGATGTAACAACAAAAAAACCTTTCACAAAGCATTTATACTTGCACTAACAAACTGCAGTATGAAAGGATATGGACGATAATTGTGTTCTTGAACAATATATAGCAATGCACATACATACATATACATACATGCATGCATGCATACATACATACATACATACATACATACATACATACATACATACATACATACATCATACATACATACATACATACATACATACATACATACATACATACATACATACATACATACATACATACATACATACATACATACATACATAATCAAAGTGTTAATCCATTTGTTACTTGATGTTTGACGGTTCAGTGTCACTCATCATGTTTTGGTTTTAACATACATACATACATACATTATATTACATTATATACAGCTGATCTTTATGGAGTTATCGAGTCATTTGGTTTTAAATACCATGCTTTCGCAGATGACATTTAGATAATTTTAAGTAGTAAACCTGATACCTTCCATTTTGAAATTAACAAGCTTACCGAATGTTTGAATAAATTGGATGTTTGGATGTCGTGTAATTATCTGAAGTTAAATCAGTGCAAGTCCCAGTTTCTTTCTATAGGCACCTCGCAGCAGTTATCAAGGGTTGGTATTAATTCAGTTTTAATACAAAATGAAAATGTTCAGTTTTGCCATAGGGCTACAAATTTGGGGTGTATTTTTGACACCAAACTAACTATGAATGATCATATAAAAACAATTGTGAAGACATGTTCATTTCAACTGCAAAGATTGAATCGAGTTAAAAAATCATTGAACAAATCAACATTACAGTCATTAATGCACGCGTTCGTCCATTCACGTTTGGACTATTGCAATAGCTTGTTTTATGGTTTACCGAACAGATCGATTGTGATGCTTCAGTCCATCCAGAATAGAGCTGCTAAAATTGTTGCAGGTGGTGCTAAATTTGATCGCGTTACGCCAATTTTGAGGAACCTACATTGGCTAACTGTCAATAAAAGGATAATATATAAAATCTGTATGGTAATGTACAAGGTTTTAAATGGATTTACGCCAGAATATTTGACATGCAAGTTCAATAAGAAGAGATCAAATTTGCGTATTGGCACAAGTCTAAGATCTGATGATGATAATTTGATGGTTGTGCCTGTTTTTCGTTTGCAGATAGGAGCAAGAAATATTGCAGTGTCGGGGGCGGTTGTATGGAATGGTTTGCCACGGTCGTTGAGGGCGTGCGATTCAGGAATTGAAAACTTTAAGAAGAATTTGAAGACTCATTTATTTAATCAATAACTGTGAACTGATTTATTTGTGGTTTATTTTATCTACTTTTTCAGCTATTTCTGTTAATTATAGGATAGCGCTTTTGAAAAATTAACACTATTATTTTTAATAAGCGCTTCATAAATTTTAATGATAATAATAATAATAATAATAATACATGCATGCATACATACATAGATACATACATACATGCATACATACATACATACATACATACATACATACATACATACATACATACATACATACATACATACATACATACATACATACATACATACATACATACATACATGCATACATACATACATGCATACATACATACATACATACATACATATAAACACACAGAACAATGCGGCTTATTAAAGCATAACAGGGCGATAATGAGATAGCTGAGCTGTGAAATCACAATGTGTGAAGTTATTTTTATTGTTTTTTTTTCATTTTGTTTTTTTTTTGTAATTTTTGTTGCATATTTCGTTTATTTTTATATGATGAATTAATTGTTATTGGTATCATTATTATCATTATTGTTGTTGATGTTGTTGTTTATAGTGTTGTTGTATGGGTTGTTGTGTTGGTGTGTTGTATGCGTTGGTGTGGTCTGTGTTAATTTGTATGCGTTGGTGTAGTTTGTATTTATTTGTATGTGTTGATGTTGTCTGTGGTAATGTTTATGTTTATTGTTGATGTTTTTTTTAGGTTAATGCCATAGCGATTTTATCAATGTGATTTAAGCAATCGTTATTACTGCATGTAATGTAGTTGTTGATGTTTTAGACGAGAGTTTTTTACAGTATCGTTAAGTGATCATCGCTGGCGTCTATTGCTTGTGTTGTTCGTTTGGTTTGTGTTGTTGTTGTTGGCTGTGGTGGTGGTGCTACTGCTATTGTTGTTGTAGTTGATAATGATGTTTCGGGTAATTTGTTCTTCACATTGTTGTTATAGTGGCTGATATGGAAGTCATTGATGTTTTTTTGTTGTTTTTAATGTTGTAATTGGTGTTGTAGTTGATGTTGAAGTTGATGTAGTAGCTTATGTTGTAGCTGATGTAGTAGCTGATGTAGTAGCTGATATAGTAGCTGATGTAGTAGCTGATATAGTAGCTGATGTAGTAGCTGATGTAGTAGCTGATGTAGTAGCTGATGTAGTAGCTGATGTAGTAGCTGATGTAGTAGCTGATGTAGTAGCTGATGTAGTAGCTGATGTAGTAGCTGATGTAGTAGCTGATGTAGTCGCTGATGTAGTCGCTGATGTAGTCGCTGAAATTTTTTTTATCGCGATGTCCAATTGTCCATTTTGATTGCATCGATATTGTCAGTAGTTGTATTATTACTGCTACTGCTACAACCGCGCCTCTTTTTCAACAGTAACTACCGCTTATATTCTTTCGTTTGGTATTTTGCATTATGT
>NW_008705512.1:3731475-3765516 GCF_000326865.2 Helobdella robusta
CTGATCTACTACTTCTAACACAATTTTACACACACGCACACACATACATACACACACATGCTCACACACACGCATATATATATATATATATATATATATTTACAGATATAGATACATATAATTTATGACATAATTAAATATTCTAACAAATAGAAAAGCAAATCTTTCGTGTACCTCGTTTGTACAGCCAGGCTCAGAGTGAAAATACAATTAAAGGAATGAATAGCAAGATATAAATTCATATGACCAAAAACCATGAATGCATATACATAAATTGTGATAATATAGACAAATTATGATAGCACGAATATATATGATATTGATATATACGTACCGAAATAATGTATCATCCATAAAGATACACGAATCGAATAATGGATATATCAGTTAATTATGATAATATGAAAACATATGCTAATGATTGCAAGAACAAATGATGAAGATAAATAACTAAACGAATGAAATAATTATATGAATAATTAATTAATAACATGAATAACAACATGAAAAAAAGAATAACAACGATGTTGATAACGTTAATAATAACCATAATAATAATAGCAATAATAATAATAATAATAAACAAAAAGGCAAAAAGGAAAGCTCGCATTAATGACACGTGACCGTTCCGCGCATGTGCAAAGCAATTACGTTTTTGGCACGTTGTATTTGTTTGACGGAGATATGATGAGGAGTTCATGATGGTGATGGCGATGATGATGATGATGACGATGATGATGATGATGATGAAGAAGAAAAAGAAGAAAATAATTATGGGGATGGTGATGATGATGGTGATGATGATGACAATGAAGAAAAAGAAGATGATGATAATGTTGATGGTGATGATGGTGATGTTAATGGAGATGGTGATGAAAATAGTGATGATGATGATAGTGGTGATGCAAATGATGAAGAGGACAATGATGATGATGATGACGACAATGTTGATGACGATGAAGAAGAAGAAGAAAATAATTATGGGGATGGTGATGATGATGACAATGAAGAAGAAGAAGATGATGATAATGATGATGGTGATGATGGTGATGTTAATGGAGATGGTGATGAAAATAGTGATGATGATGATAGTGGTGATGCAAATGATGAAGAGGCAATGATGATGATGACGACAATGTTTATCTATGAAGAGTTGTGACGATTAATGCATTGGGAATATTACATATAAGCTTGCTCGTTTGATTTAGGTGAAATAAGAGGATATGACGTCATTATTGATAGACACAAACTTATACACACACACACACACAGAAAGAGATAAAGAGAGAGAAAGAGAGAGGAGAGAGAACGTAAATAAGCATCTATTTACTTTGGTGACTTGCAGACTGGAGATTAATTTTGTTTTGTCATTTTATCGTTTTGCACGCAAGCTCCCAGGATTCAACAGCGCTGAATTTTTAAAGAGGGTATAAATAACGTGGAGAAAAAAAATACTTTTTGGGAGAAATATTTTTTATACAAAATTATAAAATATTGAGAAAAAATATATTAAAATAATTATGCTAAGCGTTAAATTTATTAAAGTGGCAGTGAAAAAGAGAGGAGAACAGAAAAAAGTGGCCGAAAAAAAGTTTGAATGAATGAATGAATGAATGAATGAATGAATGAACGAACGAACGAACGAACGAACGAATGAATGACTGAAACGAAATGCGGTGTGTGCCCATAGCAGAACGTTGATTTGTGGTTGGATTCCACTCCTACTTACTTCTTCAAATTTTTTTTTCTCTTACCTTCTCTCATTCTTTTCTTCTTCTGTAGTGAATGAATGAAATGATTGACGGAAAGGCTGTAAAGAAATGAATGAATGAATGAATGGATGGACCAACGTAACATAAATATGTGCTTATATCTACCGGCGATCTTTACATGATTAAGTGGGAAGACGTATGTTAAAGGTATGTATGTATATATATATATTATTTATGTTAAATTAATAATGTGTGTGTGTGTGTGTGTGTGTGGTGTGTGTGTGTGTGTGTGTGTGTGTGTGTGTGGCGTCTGATATTTACCCTAAGCTGCTGTGGATAATGATAAATATAAAAAGACTTACAAGCAGGTAGCAGTATCTAAAAGGAAGGAATATATAACTTTCTAGTGAATATTTATTTATTAATATGCATATATGTGTGTTTGTTTTTGTGTTTGTGCGTGTTTATGTACGTGTATATACGTCTGTGTGCGTGCGTGTGTGTGAGGAAAAAGTAGGAAAAGAAAAGTAAATAGGAGATAAGAAAACACACTGGATAGATTCGTGGAGAATGCATAAGTAAGCAGTCTTACAAAGTTAAAAGAAAAAATAAAAAGATAAAAAAAAATTAGAGAAAAAGAGAGAGCGAGAGAGAGAAAGAAAGAGAAAATAAAAGACAGATCAATAGAACAATAATGATATGAAGATGATAAAATGCAAGTTTGAATTCAAACAATAAATAATGATTAAATTAAAGAATTGAACTATAGAATGGAATTTTTTAACATAACAATTGCCATTTATTTCTGAAAAATCGACATAAGACAAAAATAAAATGGGCTGAAAGACGAAATAAAGTGGAGATAAAATGAATAAAACGAAATTATAACATAGAAAAATTATAGATAATAATAAAGTGATGATATATGATTAAAATTAAATTAAAATGAATAAAAATAATAAACCATAATAAAGAAATAAAAATGAATAAAATGAAGTTAGAGAATATAAAAAAGATGAATTTTTTGCGGTGGGAGACATTTATTCAGCGATATATTTCCTCTGTCCAGTCATTAATTTTAGAAGAACAATTTGTTACGAAAGGAAAAAAACATGTTTTTTTTCATTATCGTTTGTCTTGTGACTATTGTTGATTCAAATGCATGTTGTTGTCTTAAAATGGTTCTTCGAATTGATTAATAATAATGATGATGATGATGACAAATCATAAACGAACATGCATGCATACATACATGCATGCATACATACATGCATGCATGCATACATACATGCATGCATACATACATGCATGCATACATACATGCATGCATACATACATACATACAAACAAACAAATATACATACAAACGTACATACACATACAAAAAAACATACAAACACAGAGATAAAAAAAATGCGAACCCTATCTGCGATGCTTGCCAATGAATGCAATTGAAATTATTTAACGGCAAAATATTCATTGACACCTACTAAACAAGCCAAAATATACACTTGTATACAATTATATGTATGTATGTATGAATGTATGTATGTATGAGTGTGTGTGTGTGTATGTATGTATGTATGTATGTGTGTATGTATGTATTTATGTATGTATGTACGTATGTATGTACGTATGTTTGTATATGTTTGTATCTTTCGTGCACTGCATCTAAAATGAAAGCTTGGCACGTTATATCCTAATTAATCGATCAGATAGTGTTCGTATTTTGCATGTGTTTGTTGATTGTGTGTGTGTGCGTGTATGTGTGTGTGTTTGTGTATAAGTGTGTGTACGTGTGTAAGTGTATATGTATACATTCATGTGATCCTGTATTAAAAAATGTGCGTGTATGAATTTGTAATTGTAGTTGTATCAGTAGCTGTAATGTAGCTGGCACACATGTTAAACAAAAAAAAACACAATTCATGTAACTTCAACAAAGAACAACATGACTACAATACTCTCATAGGTGTGAAAAATATAAAATAAGGAAGGTGCGGAAAATAACGAATGGCAAGATAATAAGCAGGATAGTCAGAAGATTTTTCAAAAGAAGCACGAAGTTGCAGGCGAAATGCATGCAAACAGCGTAATAATATTTAAAAAATGTTTGTTTGTTTGTTTGTTTGTTTGTTTGTTTGTTTGTGTATGTATGTATGTATTATTATTATTATTATTATTATTATTACGGAAATTTATATACAGCGCTTTTTTATTGTTGAATCTCAAAAGCGCTACTAAATCATAGACAAATAAGACGGACATTCATTGTGCAAATAAATAAGTTTTAATTTGACTTCGAAATTGTAAATATGATAGGTTAGGGTCACGTAAGTATGGAGGTAAACCATTCCAAACAATCGGGCCAAGAACCGCAAAGTTGCGGGAACCCGTCACCAACTTTGTGGTCGGAATAAAAAATAAATTGCGCTCGGTTGATCGGAAGGAATATTTTGAAAAATGAGATGTATGTATGTATGTATGTATGTATGTATGTATGTATGTATGTATGTATGTATGTATGTATGTATGTATGTATGTATGTATGTATGTATGTATGTATGTATGTATGTATGAACCCATAATTGATTAGAACTATATGAAAGTAATAATCATATCCGGGTTCAGCTTTAATCTATGTTAAACGCTTCGCACAGACAGGTATTTTAACGCTCCATTCAAAATACAGAAAGAATTATATTTTTGAAGTAAAATAGAAAAGGATTGCTTTACATAACTCTTATCTAATGGGTCACCCGATTCTTCTACAATCCTGCTACAGAGTTCATTCAGAAAACTCTGAGTCTGAGCATCGGTTGGACCAAAGATCTCAATGCAGACTGGCTGAAAAATTTTGCTTTCTGCAAGAGCCGCATATTTTGAATTTTTAAAGTCTGCGGCTCTTAAGGCAGCGGCACCCGCCTTCTGTGAGGTAAGATTAATGTACCTTTCAGCCATGGTGTGAGGGAACGTAACATCCCAAGCAAGGGAACGTCCCTGCGCCCATGGTGAAATAGTATATCCATCGACCCGCTACCTTCCTCCATAAGACCCGTGGGTTCTTTAATTGTGGGTATGTTTGCCCTCTGAAAGCACCTGACGAAAAAGTTGTTCATGGCCGAGTGTCGAGCCTGTCTACCAGGGCCTAATCGACACGAAAGACCATGGTAGCCCAGGGGTTCAACATTGGCCCCACATAAACAAACATACTCGGTTAAAATGGGTAAACCGAGTCTCAGTCCCAAACTGACACGAACACAAGAGTCGTCCAGCCTGGTACCACAGGCGGAATTTGGGACCGCCTTCAACCAAGATGATCCCAACTTACTTTTTACAGCCATTATCCTGGCTTTATCAAAGTTTGATTGGTTCAAATCCAGCAGCTTAGCAACTGAGCTGCTGATAAATGGAGCGTTCCACTCCTTTTGAGAACGGGTTTCGATACAAATCCCCGCTCCATGGACGGTCCGGAACCCATCAAAAACTTGGGTTCTGAAATTGTCGGAATATATTTTATCCCTGGGCAACAACAAATTTTGGAGAGGAACCGTGGCAGCAGCAGAAGCCAAGAAGGCAGAAGGTGCTAAATCCACCACGGTACCTAAACCTAAGCCACCAACCGTATATATCTATGTATGTATGTATGTATGTATGTATGTATGTATGTATGTATGTATGTATGTATGTATGTATGTATGTATGTATGTATGTATGTATGTATGTATGTATGTATGTATGTATGTATGTATGTATGTATGTATGTATGTATGTATGTATGTATGTATGTATGTATGTATGTATGTATGTATGTATGTATGTATGTATGCTTTAAATTTCTAATTATTATATTGATTTCTTGATTGAGGAATTGGTTGATTGCTTTATTGATTGATCTCATTGGAAAAGTCGCATCTAATTTACTCACTTGAAAAAATCCACAGACATCAGTATATAGTTTTTATATATTTATTTACTGTGAGATCTACTGTTCGTGTCGTTCTATATGTTGCTTAAATATATAGATAACTATGTAATGTCTATCCCGTGTTTTTCTGGATAGATACCAAACATTGATATATATAAACCGTGAACCATCGTACTAACAACTAACACCTGTTTTGCTAACATAGTTGAGTTCGTTAATTTACTAACAACTAACATCTAACATGCCTCTCATAGATCATTTGGGGAAAATTTTTATTATTTGCTGAAAAACTTTTGTACGAACATAGAACATTTCTGTTTAGGTGGCCATACTAGATGAATTTTTTATAAATTCTATTATGGTCATCCTGCTTTCTTTTAATTTTTAATTTTGAGAAGCAAATAAAATTTCGTTTCGTTTCATTTCGTATGCATGTATGTATGTATGTATGTGTGTATGTATGTTAAAACCAAATCAGTGATGAGTGACACTAAACAGTCAAACATCTGAATAAAACCGGTTAACAATTGTGTGTATGTTTTTATGTATGTATGTATGCATGTTTGTATGGTTGTTTGTCTCGGTGTTAATGCTTAGCCATCTCTTCCTAATAAACAATAGCTTACAAGCAAAACACAAACTAAAAATATGAAAGTTTAACCAAAAATTCTCTACAAAAAGTGGCAAATACTCATAAACAATGACTACGTAACGCATAGAGTATGAAATAATCTTCATTCTGCGTTATAAATTTTCAATACTTTGGACAACACAGACAACAGTAACACTAGCTTAAACAACAACAACACAAACAACGACAGTAATCACATAACAACACANACGAGCAACAACACAACACAGGCATCTTCAGGCAAACAGACACCATCACAGACACATTCAAGCCAACATTAATGCAATGTAAACACCACACAAAACCGTATTACTATATTTATATTTTTGCTCAACACACGCAGTCACNGTTCACACACACAACTTCAAACACGCACATACGATGCTTAATACATACATACTTACTTAGGCGTAAAAAATATACAAAGGATATGTATATTTACGAATACAAAATCGTAATCAAAAGAATACGGAGAAGTGTCTCGATGAGGAAACGCACATGTGTGTATACATTTGCACGCACACACGCACGCGTCCAAACGCAAACACAATACAAACACAACGTACACACAATAATGCACACGCGTCAACATAAGCAAACATATAAATTCATTGACACATACATATGTGCAAACAACGACAAATGCAAAAAAAACTTAATTGGAATAATAATAATGCCACACATATACACACACGTTCACACACACACACACACGCATTCACACACACGCATACACACACACGCATACACACACGCGCGCACACACGCATACACACACACGCAAAGAAAGGAACTTGAATACACAGGCTCATTTGAGATTGAGAGCGTTATTGAAAGCGGGCACTGTGCGATAGCGATAAAACATCATTAAAGTATTGCAAGCAGCATTCGATACTGCATGGAGGGAGGTGATTAGTATTGCTCCTGCCAGCCTGCCTGCTCGATGTGAATGGGACTGCTCCGGATTGCATGCGATCCCATCAGCTGGAGTGGGATGGACGGATGGAGAGATGAATAAATAAATAAATAAATAAATAAACAAATAAACAAATGGACATTTGTGCGGAAACATGAAATGACAAATGGATGAATGGAAGAATGAGTGCATGTAAAAATGGAAGAATGTATGAATGAGTGAATGCAGCAGGCATAAATGGATGAATGATGCATGAAAAGAGACACAAAAACGCGTGGTAATGATATTTATACTTTCACGTGCAAATTGAGAAACAACTGAATAAAAAAAAATAAATAGGAGTAAAAAAATTAAAACGAAAAATTTGTGAAAGAGCGAGTGAGCAAACAAATATGTGATTGGATTAGGCCGGATTGATGTGTGAGTCTGATAAAGTTGAAAGAATAAATATATGATTGAATAAAAGGAAGGATGAAATTCGGAATGAATGAATGAATGAACGAACGAACGAATGAATGAGTAAGTGAATGAATAACCTGGGATGAATAAAAGAAGAAATAAAAATTGAATTGGGTAATGTTAGATGTAGCAGCATAAAATTATTTCCTCAAACTAGACGAGTGGATGAAAGCTATGGAAACATCAATTAGGTTAAAAACATGTTACTACACACATGCGTTGCCACTGAGATTGTCCTATGCTGACTTGACAGTCTGTTTTGACGCCATTAAAGTTTCGATTACGTCATTTCGATTTCGATTACCTCACGTAATATACGCGCTTTTGTTAACTTCATTTTTTGATTTTACGTTTTTTTTAGGTTTTTTGTTGATGCATCCTAGCCATTTGACGATGTCATTTTTTGTCAAGGATATTATTTTATAGCAATTTTTATTGGTCTTCTTCTTCTTCTGCTTCTTCTTCTTATTATTATTTTTGTTCTTCTTATTTTTCTTCTTATTTTTATTATTATTATTATTATCAAGTGTGTTTGCTCGTCGCCGTCGTGGCCAGCAGAGTGACGTCATCCTTGTTTGCCGGGATTTCCAGATGAAGATGCTAGCGGCGCCAGTGTTAATATCATCTGATGGCGATGCTACTACTACTACTACTGCTACTACTACTACTACTACTACGACTACTAATACTACTACTACGGCTACTACTACTACTACTACTACTACTGCTACTACTACTACTACTACTACTGCTACTACTACTACTACTATTACTACTACTACTACTACTGCTGCTGCTGCTGCTGCTGCTGCTGCTGCTGAATAAATAAATGGATGGATGGATGGATGAATGAACGAACGAACAATTAAATGAACCATAAAAAATGAATAGAAACAGACGAACAAACACAAAAACAAGCTTACACACAGACAAAAAAAAGAGAGAAAAAGAGAAAGAGATAAAAACACAAAGTAAGAGACAGAGAGAGGAAGAGGAAGAAGAGCGGTAAAATTTGAAATCTGGTGCGCAGAAGTCAATGGTTGAATGAAAGGTGGCGCTGATAATCGTGGTCATATACGTGTCATTGAATAAGGTTAGGTCAGAATATTTTATGGCGGGAAACCACATTAAAGCTGATGATGATGACGATGGCGATGATTATAATGATGATGATGATGATTATGATGACGATGTTGATGATGATGGTGATGATGATAATGATGATGGTGGAGGTGATAACAGATGAAAATAATAAAAACCTGCATGGAGGTAATTGATGAATAGGATGAACAGCCAACAAATCATTTAATGTCACGTGATGCAACGTCATCATCATCATCATTTTAGTAGTAGTAGTAGTAGTAGTAGTAGTAGTAGTAGTAGTAGTAGTAGTAGTATAGTAGTAGTAGCAGCAGTAGTAGTGGTGACAGTAGTAGTATTACTGTAGTGTAGTAGTAGTAACTGTAGTAGTAGTAGTAGTAGTATTAGAAGTAGTTGTTGTTGTTGTAGTAGCAGCCACAATGTACTTACTACTACTATCTCTCCTACAACAGCCACACCTATCCGTGTTCTTCTATTATTCATTGCAAACATGATGAAGTGATTGTCAAGAAATAACAGATTACAAAAGAAATACTGATGGGCAAGATTAAGTTTAAAGGGGAAAAGACAGAAAAAAAGAAAACACTAATAGATAGAGAGAGAGAAAGAGAGAGAGAGAGAAAGAAGAAGAGAGAAAAAGAAGAAGAGAGAAAAACAGACAGAGAGAGAGAGAAGGAAAGAGAGAGGGAAAATCAAAGAAAGAGAAAACTCATTGCAAAAAAGGTGCGGAGAAAGAAAGATTGAAAAATTATAAAATATCGGAACGATGTTGATGCAGGCAAAAATGAAAATAAATGAAGGAAGAAAATTAAGAAAGAAAGGTGATGTAAGCAAATAGTGAGAGAGAGAGAGAGAGAGAAAAAGAGAAAGAGAGAGAATGAGTAAAAGAGAAAGAGAGAAAAAGAGAAAAAGAAACGGATATAATAAAGAAATGAAAGGGAATAAAAGAAGGAAAAGAGAAAGCCATAAAACGAATGACCATCTCGGCATCCTTAAGATAACCTCTCTCGCCTACTCTTACTATCGTCGCCATGACAACGGTGCGAAAATAAAGCACCGCAGTGAATATTAGATGAGCTAGGATTGGCTGCTTTGCTGGTCGGTTGTTCAGTTGGTTGGTTGGTCAATTGGTTGGTTGGTCAATTGGTTGGTTGGTCAATTGGTTGGTCGATCGGTTGGTCAATTGGTTGGTCAGTTGGTCAATTGGTCAGTTGGCCAGTTGGTCATGTTTATGAACGAACCAATCGAAATGTGATGGAAAATTGATGATGATTATAGTTACGATGTAAACAATGAGGGAGATAATGATGATGAAAAATAAGTGATTAATATGATAATGAAACTCAGAAAGCTTGCAACAAATAATTATAAATAAACAATAATAAAACTACTATCTTAAATCTAAAAATCTGAAACGACACGGCGAAGATGAAGATGATGACGACGACAATGACGACGACGACGATGATGACGATGATGATTTCAACAACGTGAATGTTTGAACTTTTCATTTTGAGTTATATTTTTGCTCGTCAGTGCCAAGTCGATAAGGTTTTTTTCTCTCCCAAACGTTTAAAGTCTTTTAAAAGAAGAAACTTTTTTATTTATTCATCCGTGTGTGTATAAAACGAGTATGTGTGTATTATGTGTGTATGTGTATTTATATCATGTATGCCTATATCATGTATGCCTATATATGTGTGTGTATGTGTTTACCTGCATTGTGTATGTATATGTATTAAATGTATGTAACCTTACAACCTTATATGTATATGTGTTGGCATACTTCTTTTGTATATGTATGTACAGTACACGTACATGTGTGTGTGTGTGCGCGCGTGTGTGTGTGGTGTGTGTGTGTTTGTGTGGTGTGTGTGTGTTTGTGTGGTGTGTGTGTTAAAAAATACGTGAATGTGTATATAAAATTGTATTTTATGTACATCTGATGTGATATCTAGTAAAAATGCTTAGTACCAGGATAAATACCAACATGGAAACGTATTTATGTAAGGTGGTTGTGAGGTAGGAATGGATTTAAAGTGTGTAGTGCCAGTTAGGGAAGACGACCTATGGAGATATAGCCTAGTTACTGAGATTATCGTTCGCCACAAAACCTTCAAGATTTGGTGCAGTGAAGACGTTTAAAAAAACTAAGCAAGTGGAGAAGACGATAACAATGTAAAAGAGAGAGAGAAAGAGGAGAGGAAAAGAAAAAAAGAGAAAGAAAGAGGATAGGCAAAAAAAGAGAGGAATATTATAACCTGGATTAAATATAGACTTGAAAGTTGCGAGAAATAATACAAAGAAATAAGCGTGTTATCATTTTATTGGGAGTACTCTGCAATGCGGGCAAGATGCTAGTGTTTGCGTTCGTGAGTGTGTGTGTGCCGATAAAAGTACGCATTTTCAATGGCGTATAAATGGCTGATAAAAGATTGATAACAAAGACGCTGATAAAAATGAAGGGCGGGCGTGATGACGCCGATAATGACGTGTATAACATTTTTTCCTCGCCATGGAGTGTACCATCCACGTGATGGCTAGTCACGTGTGCGTGTGTGTGTCAATCCAGTTTTCATGAGGTGTGTCAAACCAACAACTTGTATACAATTTTCTAAAGGAAATACATTCAAGAAACATAAACGAATTAAACAAGAAACATGAGAAAAAATTTAATTTAAATAAGCAAGAATCAGAATTTTTTATTCACTAAATAGAAGCTGAAAAACAAATGAATGAATAAGAAGGTAACTGGTTGATATAAATAGGAAAATAAGGAAAGAAATATATGAAAGAGATAAAAATCTTTGCTCGCAAGAGATTCCAGTGGCTTAGTCAAGACCAATGGGCAACATTTTTTTCCAGAAGTAATTTAACACGTTAATGAATGAGAGCTTAAGACCATCTCCTTTTTTTTATTTCTTCTCTCTCTCTCTTTCTCTCTCTTTTTCTCCTTTTCTCTCATCATTTTGCTTACTTTTCCATGTTTCTACTCTTCCATGTTTTTCCTTTCTTTTTTGTTTTTCTTTCCGTCTGCCTTCCAAATTTAATTTATAAAGAGAGAAAGAGTGAGAGAGAGAGATAGATAGATAGAGAGAGAGAGAGAGAGAGATAGAGAGAAACAACATATATGCAGCAAAGATGAGTTTGTGTGTGTTTGTATGTGATTAATTAACAAGGGGACATGTGGTCTTATGACGTCATACAATGACACCCCAATATAGATGAGCCGAGATCGTTCTTTTGCATGTTTGTTTAATTGTTTGTATGTCTGTTTGTATGTTTGCTCGTGTGTTTGTTTACATGTTTGTATGTCTGTTCACATGTTTGTCTGCGTGTATGTCTGTTTTGTTTGTTTTTTTGTTTGCGTGTATTTAAAAAAAGCAAAAAGCGTAATGTCGAATTGAGACAAAATGAAAAGTTACTGAAAAGTATAGTACAAAAACACAAAAATTGTGAAAGAAAACCAGAGAGCAATCGGAGGAGAAAGTGACAGAGACAATGAGGTAGAGAGGGAGAGCGCGCGCGATAGAGAAAGAAAAAGGAGAGACAAAGAAAGAAAAAAAAGAGAGATAGAGAGAGAGAAAGAGTGAAAGAGAGAGAGAAAGAGAGAGAAAGAGAGAGAGAAAGAGAGAGAAAGAGAGAGAAGAAGAACACTCGTTTGAACGAACGAAAAAATGGACAAAAATACAGAGAATAAAAATGTAATATTTATCTGCGTGTACTGACTGGAGTAGGGAGGGATGAGATAATGTAATAAAGAAAGGTCGTTAATGAATATCTGAAAATTTTATGACTGCGGTAGTTCCAATCCAGCTTCTACTAAAAACAAAAATTTTGCAATTTTGGAAAAAAGGGAATTTTTGTTATTATTTAAAAATCTGAACGCTAGTACAATTTAAATTCCTCTAAATTATTGAACATGCAGCATAATCATTTAATACATACATACATACCTGGTAGTATTTTACACACATATTTACATAAATAGTATTTAAATGCTTATGTATGTATTACTTATGTTTATGTATGTGTATTTGAGTATAGTTTGTGGTACACACAAACACACACAACACACACACACACAAACTTATATGTGACAGTGTATTTAGCATTATACATAATGTTTTTTTCTCAAACATTTTTATTTTCTTGTGTCACCATAAGAGTCCCCATTTAATTATAATGTATGCCTTAAGCGTCGGGCCGTCTTTGTATATTGAGATCTATGGCCTTTTGCCAGCCGATAAAGTAGTAAATTTTGTGAAAAATTAGTAAAAATTTGTTTGCTGTCCGTTTGTAAGAAAAATAAGAAAATGAATAATAGTTTGGTTGTTTTTAATTTCAATTTTTCAAAAATAATAATTTGGGTATTTTATTTTAGTTTTTTTTTTAGAAAAAAAAATCAGTTTGTCTTGTAATGGTTTGTTTTGAAAAAAAAAGTTTAATGGAAGCTATTCAATAAAACAGGAAGTCCCGTAATGAATGAAATATACAGAGTATTGTAAATTTCAATTTAATGAAATGAATAATAATAAAAAAAATGAACTATAAAAAGAAAAAAGAAAGAAAAACCAACATTTTTCTTCAGATAGTTCCGCAAATGATGCAACGCAGGCGTATGACGTGAGGATGACGATGACGATGATGTTGACGTTTGTGAAGAAGAGCATGGTAAACAACGGTGACATCATATTATTATTGATAACCAATCGGTAATCAATCATCAATTTAATTATTTATTTAATTATTTAATTATTCATATTCTGATGTGTTTACCTAAGGTAAACTAAGGTAAACAACATTCACTTACTATTTTATGTTTTAATTTCTCAAGTTTGATTTTTGTATAGATAAACCAAAAAATTATTTATACTTCAAATCTTCCGACTAAAGTTTCTGCAATGAACTAATTTAAGTTTAAATGTTTTAATATTAAATACGTTTTTAAATTAATATCAGCTATATCATTATACTGTAACAAAGTTGAAAGTCAATACAAAACAGCAGAACACGTTCGTCTAAAGCTGCGACCAACGAGAACAACAGACCATTCTTAAGCAGATTCAATGGATTGAAATAAAAGCTTATATATACGTACATGACTCAAATACATGTAATCGTAGGTACGTACATACATGAATACTTTAATACACTACGTGTTATATACGTGCGTATATACGTATATACGCGCATTACATATATACGTACGTACAAACGCATTCAAGTTTTTTTCTCTCCAATTGTGTGAATGGCTCCTGGCTTTTAAAAAGCCGTCAAAATCGTTAATGCTTGATCGGTCTATGAACATGTATGCATGTGAAAATGGATGCATGTGCGTGAGTTTTCTCACGTTTTGTTCCGTCCCTAATAATATATACTTACTGTGTTTTGTTTTGTGTGCGTGCGCGTGTATGTTTCTATGTCTGTGTGTGTGTGTGTGTGTGTGTGTGTGTGTGTGTGTGTGTGTGTGTGTGTGTGTGTGTGTGTGTGTGTGTGACGTAATATGCAGTGGCGTGACGTGACGCTGTGGTGGGCAATTTGATAAAAAATCAAAACCAATAGGTTAATCATTTATCAATCAATCAATTCAAAGTATAATAAAACGTGAAAAAAATAAAAAATATACAAAAAAATAGAAACAAAATTAATAAATATGAAACGAATGAAGTTGAAATATTACACCCCACATAATTCTAGGCACTTTGTGACGTTTATATGACGTCAAACATTGGAAGCACGTGATGCCAAATAAATAATGCTTGTAAACAAACGCGTTTCGTTATTGTCTATCTTTACTATAAATCACACTCGCAATAATACGTACGGTTATAAATCGTAATTTTTCAATTTTGTTTAAATCTTTTATTTTTGTTTATTTAATCTATTTGTTCATTTATTTATTTTAAATTTAATCTTTTCAAAAAATTGCTCAGTAAAATTTAGTAGGTGATGGTGAACAGCGACGGACAGCCGGACGGATCTACGCTGGTCCTTGACGCAAAAACCCAGAAAGTCTTGGACGAAATCGGATCATTCATAGATTTCTTGTTGAGGAATATCGCAGTTGTTACATTCAAGTTGTCTCATTCAGTTTCATTCATGTATACTATATACAGTTCATTCATTCACACACACTTTGAGTTCATATACACTCAAAGTTCAGATACGCTTAAAATTCATATACATTTAGAATTCTTTCCTTCATCTGAGTATGCGCTCGTTTCCGTTTGCAGTCTATTGGTTTTTGTCTGATTGTACAACTTTGGCATTGATACTATAATTATTATCGTTGGGAGTTCATTAAGATCTTTCAGTATTTTATTCTAGAGTTTGTAATCTTGGGTTTTCTGCTAATTTGTATTTGTTTATATTGTATCTACTACACAAGCGTCTCATTCAAACTTCAATCTCCACACAAATCAGGTTTAACTTTTTCTTCAAAACTCGTCTTCTGGATTTCTCAATTGCCATGATGCAGGCTGAGGAATGGTACTTCGAAGAACTAGCACAGAAGGCCGCAAAAATAAAAAAATCGAGATCGAGGAAGAAGAATCGAAGTACGGCCACACCGTCGGCAGTAGCGACAGCATCTTCAATTGAAACTCATTCATCCGTGAAGACAACTTTTGCTGGAACACTCTTCCCCTCAACCTCCTTCCCCCCAGATGCATTAGACCATTCGTTAACCATTCCAAGTTTTAAAGTTATGAATGAATTAAACGCTCGCTACCTTACTGCTAACCACCAAGCTATAAGCGAGTTGTTGGATTTGTTCGGCCGCATGAAGGGGCTTCAAATGGTGGCCGGCAATTTGATGAATCTTCTCAGCAAACGTTTCGACAAATCGGCGGAGAAGTTGGAAGACGTGAGGTATTATTTCAAGCATTGGACTGGTTTTTGCGCTAGAACTTACAACTGTCTGCATCACAAATATCCTTCTAATCAACTGCCTCCTAATCTCAGTCCGCCAGAAGTCAAGTTCATCGTGTGGCCACTTGCCGTCAGGACTGCCATCTATTGCGCTTCTCAGTTTATCAAGGTTTTGCTAATATTCTATACTTTATAAATCTTATTTTGGAGTAACTGAATTAAAAAAAATATTTGGCATGACTTAATTAGCGTTATCACATACAACAAGCATGTTGGTTGTTCTGTTCGTCCATTTTGTTCATTATCGACTTCATCTTATTGCCAGGACACCACGGAACTGGTGGGCATAAACACGGAGAAGTACAAAGTGATGCAATTTGAGAAGTTTATGACCTCAGAAGAACTCCTCACTATGAAGAACATTCTTGGATTCTTCCAGAACAAATTCTCAAACATGTTCAATCTGCTTGGCAAACCAAAAAGTTCGAACTTTAAGTGTTATAAAAAGTTACATATAAACAAATTTTTAATTTCACTAAGGCAATCTTATTTTTTTAACGTAATTTAATATATAAATTTAAAGAAAATAAATAATGTTCTTTAAAAAAAAATAAAATACCCTTTGCAGCCGTAGTCACGGATGAAAATGTTGAAATCCTGCCACCAATTGATGAAAACTTGAAAATTTTCACGGAACCCATAACGATGGACAGTAAGTGACCAGAGGGCAGAATGCAACATATGAGTGGATCAGTTTCACTTAA
The DNA here is from genome assembly GCF_000326865.2 of Helobdella robusta. Lineage (NCBI taxonomy): Eukaryota > Metazoa > Annelida > Clitellata > Rhynchobdellida > Glossiphoniidae > Helobdella > Helobdella robusta. The sequence continues at coordinate 3,747,860 of NW_008705512.1, forward strand.
ATGATAATCACTGCGACAACTTAAGTTATTATTATAATAATTTAAATAAATAATAATATTAAATAATTATTAAAATGGCAGCCATATTGTTGAACTTTCCGCACGAGATACCGTCAGATGTTCCTGTAAAAAAGACTAAAAACTCCGCTGGATTGAAGAAAAGAAGAAAAAATGACAAAAATATTTATTCCGTATAAATCCGGATGGTATCCTTGTATTTCCTTTTGGAATACTGGGAAAATGCTTTTATTTTATTTATCATTTATTTGTTTTAGTTACTTATTCCGCTGTAAACAAGTACGATATGAAGCAGTTCGTTTTATTTTAAGTTAAGAAATTTGCCTGTTAAATTTTGAATATAATGAAGAGATGACAGAAAAATTCATCACATTCAAACTGGAATTGTGATACGATACGATACCTCGCAAGTATTTTTTCGCGCTATTTAATCAACTAAATTTAATTCGGCTTGAAAATTATTAAGACTATAAAATCTTGCAAAATCGTTACCTATATGTTTTTTATTAACTTTGTTTTCATGTCAGAAATAAAAAAACAAATTTTGTAAAAAATAAACTTCTCTGATTTTAAGAAATGGTTTTTTTTTTCTTTTCACCCGCTCACAATCAATAAATCATTTAGAGATATTTTTGATAAAGTTTGATAGATAGTTAACCAAATTTATAGTTAACTAAGTTTTAGATAGTTAATTAAATTTTAGTTCGCTTAATTGATAAACCAAGTCTTTAATTTTAATTTAATTAAAATTTAATACGGTTTAATTCTATAATAATTATTTTTTTCTATCAAAATTGGGTAACAATCTCAAATGACACTCAATTCACAGACAGTTCATTTCACGCTGAGACGCCAGCGAACAACCATCTTCCTGAACATTGACGAGGAGAAGACCATCCTGGAGTTGAAGCAGCTGATATCGAAAGCTATCAAACTCGCGCCCGAAAAATTCAAACTCTACAGAGAGAACATGGTAGGTAAGACTTACAGTAGATTAATAAATCAGTAAATGTTTGTAGATCGTAGTGAATAATTAAATGAATTTATACAACTTTGTCACAATTTTGTAACGAATACTCGTGTAATTTGGGAACTGAATGTATTTGTGAATGGCCATAAATTTTATATCATGAACCATGAGTTTAATCGCTCGCACTTTGCGTCAATAACATCCTTTGCCAGTCAAGCGATGAAAAATTAGAACCTCAACACAGGATGAAATGTAGTTAATTTACAATATTCAACAAATAAAATTGCAGTTGTGGTTAGACAAAGGGCTGGGAGAGATGAAGAAAAAGTTGAAAGCGGTTGGTTACAGCGGCGGGTCCACGAGACCAGACGAACCTGCCATCCTATACCTCTGCTTCCTCACCGGCTACAACAGACAGGGAAGTACGTAGGCTGCTTACTTTTTATCTATCTTAAATTGCTGATCCTATAAACCACGGGCAGAGCTTCCCATGATGCGAATGAATGAGATTGATATGAATGGTTATGCTAGGTTATGAGCTAATGATTAAAAAGAACATTGTACAGGCGTTTCGAGAAATGGACAGCTACATAAAGTTACTGATAGATATCTAAAGAAATGAGCGTGTGTACATGAAACGCTTAAATGATATAGCGCCATTTTACAAAAAACTCTCCTCATCAACAAATCTACCCACACAATGAAATCAGTCAGAATACTGCCTAAAATCCACCCAGGTATAAAACATGCGGGCTTCTGAAATCATCTTATGAGAAGCACTGTACAATAAATTCAGTAATAAAATTCAGTACACGAAATATAATACAATGCAAGCCCACAACACATCACAACGCCAAACAATACAATACAACACAACACGTACATACGGAAATACACAGGAGCCGTTTACGAAAGTGTGGATGTTGTGCCGTACAGCCTACCAAGGCAGTCCCGTGCGGCGGCAAGCAGTGTAATATCCCAATCTAACAAATCCGTTCCCAAATAGCCAACAATTACTACTAATAAATACTAATTAGTAATTTTAGTGATCACCAGAGGCATCAGTAACCAGCGTTCAATTAATTAATTTGAAAATGATAGTTTTAAGAAAAATATAGACATCGATCGAACGGATCTCAAGTATATCTGCATATAGTGAGTTGTGTTATTTTAAAACGATTTTTTTTCAGAATTAATATTTAAACATAGTTCCAAATAGTATTTCAAGAAAAAATGTTCATGTTTCCATGATTTTGAAAAGTCTTCATAAGATGAAATGAACGAACGAACAAGCGCACGAACGGACGGACGAACGAACGAACGATAGGACGGACGAACGAACGACTGATAAAACCACAAATTGTTTTTTATTAACAACAAATTTTATTTATAATGCAAAACCAACAAAACTGAACAATGATTGTCGAATTGCTGGCTTCTTTGTATCATAAAATTAAAAAAAAAACAATTAAGTAAATAAACAAAGAAAATTTTTTATAAAAACTTTAAAAAAGAGTTTAATTAAAAAATAATCAACAGGATTTTTATAAAAGGCACCGAAAACACGATGAATTAAAATTGACATAAGAGAGCAAGTGAAGATGAACCTGCAAAAAAAGGCACTATGCACTATATATATATATATATATATATTTAACCCTATATATACAAAACATATACAAAAATATACAACAGTATACAAACATATACAAGAATATACACCAAATGCTAACATATACAAACATATACAAAACAAAGCTGAATATACTCATATACAAAAATATACAAAGACATGATTATACAAACATATACAAACCTATACAAAACATATACAAATAAAAAAAACCTATACTAAACGTTCACGTGAACATACACATATACTAAAAAATTATGCAAACATATACTAAAAAATACAAACCAATGTTTATATGAATTTTAATGCAAACACACACACACAAACACACACGAATAAATATATTTGTCATAATAATTGTTATAAATTAAATATAACATAATAATACAGAAAACCAATTTGGTGCGTGTTCTAAAAACAAAACACTGGTCAAAAATGCAAATAATAATAACAATAGAGAAAAAAACTAACAAAAATGAACAATAAATTAAAAAGTAATTGTGTGGAAAATAATATATATAACAAAGTGTTTTTTTTGTGTTTATAAATCGCAATCACATACACACACATTCAAATACATAGACACACAGTCTCACATACAAGCAAACAACCTATACACTACACATCGCATACATGTAAACACTTACACACAAAAACGCACGCACACAAACACACAAACAAACAAAACAAACACACATACCATAAGATATCTCAGTGCATTTGTTAGCAGAGATGTGATTCTATAAGTTAAAAAAACTAACAAATTAGTCTAAAAACTACAACTTCATTTTGAAATACTAGCTATCAATGAATGGTTGTGTGTATGTTTGTATATGTATGTATGTATGTGTATTTGTATGTATACGTGTGTTGGTTGCATCTATATACACAAATTTACAACAGCGTCATACACAGTAAACTTTGTTTGTAATAAAATTATTAATCGATTAATTAGCAATTAAATTAAATTAATTAACTAATTAACTAACTAATGATCAATTAAAAACTAATAATCCCGTGATAGTCGTCTTGTTAAAACTATCTGTACAATTCCTCAGCAATGACAACAGAGGCTTTTTACTGTTGTTGTTGTTGTTGTTAATGCTGTTGTTGTTATTGTCATTAATGTTGTTGTTGATGCTGTGTATGCACGTATCACAGCCGGTATCATCTTCATCTTTTTCTTCATCATCATCCTCATCAACTTCACCTTCTTCTTCACCTTCTTCTTCATCATCATCTTCATCATCATCATCTTCTTCTTCATCTTCGTCTTCGCCTTCACCTTCGTCATCGTCTTCGTCAACATCCTCCCCATCACCTTCATCTTCCTCATCATCTTTTAGATTGCGTCAACTTCCTATACTGATCAATGTGCTCCCACAGCTTATAAACATCTCCAAATCTGGATATAAAGTGAAAATTTTTCTAATGTTGGGTGGGCGGTGAACATTTTTCTAATGTTAAATACAGAGTTGCAGCGAGTCACGTACATCAATCATTACGAATTCGCTGGCAAGCGCTGAATTTTTAATAATATTTCAATTGACAAGCCAGAAAAACTTCTCAAAAAAGTCGATAGTGACAAACAGACAGACAGACAAATCAGATGGAGAGAACAATTAAACAGACAGATACACAGAAAAACAAACAGATAGAATATAGACAGACAAACAGACTACTGATACTCAAATAGACAGATAAATACTAAGTAAGAGGACATCTTAATTTATGAAGGAACAAAAAAAACTAAAGATCCCTGAAAACAATTTAGAATAAACTCAGTTGAAATAAGAACGAGATAATAGAAAGGTTATAACAACTTGATGTTGAGCATTTTGAGATCGTCCAGGACAACGATGTCCAGTAGATGGCTCAACTCAAATCCTTCGGAAAGAATCTGTAGGTCAATTAGTCCTAACTCAATTAACTGAAATTAATTGACCGGGAATTAATTGATAGGAGTCTAATTAATAATCAATAAATCAATCGATCGATCGATCAATCACGAAACTAAATAAAATATTAATCAAACACAGGCAAGAATTAAAACATTAATAATCAATTCAATCGAACCTTAAAAAATATAGCGAAAAATAGGTTGGTGCGATGCAATGGTGTAGTGGTTAAGGTGTATGACACTGCTGTCTCAGTGCCTGGGTTCGACTACAAAAAGATCCTAGCCTAACACGTGCGAGTATTTAGGTATTTGCATGCACTGCGTGTTTTGATGTTGGCCCCCCTAAGAAATACCCAGCTAAATGGCAAATTGTACAGAAATACCTTATTGATAGTATCATTTGAGATGTGGATTTCCGTCAGCCAATTTTTCAACTTATCGTTTCTCGCCATTCTGTTGGGCACTTGAAAAAAAGAAATTAAATAAAAAATTCCATACAAGATAACATATTATAATTATTTGGTGACTTAGTTAACTGATATGTTAATTAGTAGGTAGCATAATTACTACTGATAATATAATTAGTAGCGGTGTAATTATCATATATTAGCACGAAACTCGGAATTATTCCGCCTTACAATTAAAAATTAAACGGGCTAACAAAAAAGTCCAGGGGTCGAAAGATAACGAAGGGAAGAAGAAAGATTTTTAAAATTAATTTCAAACATTTAGGCAATAAAAACAAGCTTAAACGAGTGTGTCACAGATGCATTACATATGAATGAATGTGTAAGAAAGAACTGCCGGAGTTAGAGGTTAAAGACTACCAGGCGAATTAACAATACACTGGATGTTTGTTTATTGCTGACTGCTACCTATAATAAGTACTGAAGAGGAAATTACAAAACACGAAAAAAAAGTAAAATGTGTAAAACATGTGAGAAGCAGCATTTGAAGAGCAAGCAAGCAACTGACCAATGAGCTGCTGAACGAGGGACTCATTGTCGGATTCGGATGAATGCATGGAGACGGACATGGAGTCACCCCTACTCTCTCGAGTTGGTTCTTTCATCAAAGATTCCCTGGATGGTAGACAACGTTTCAGATTTCAAGCAAGATGAAACATTTTTTTTCTATTTATAACAAATTCATTTGAAATTATCTAAATTCATTCAAGCATCTTGAAGTTTATCCGAAATAAACTGATAAACGATCCCTCTGAACCCAAGAAGAGTTTAATAGACCTTTAACCTTTAACCTCTATTCAAAATAATCTAGAAACTTTTTCAAGATTATAAACTTTTTATGGAAAAAAAAACAAAGTTTACAAAAATAAAAATAATAAAGAGATAGTGAGTAGGAACCTCATGATGCTTATATGTGCATTGATAGAATCAATACTCTGGCATAACATCTGCCTGCAGAACTGCTGGCTCTTGATCAAATGCTGGAGTAAGCTGAGTTGGAAGGGGTCATAAGGTACCATCTCATATACATTATCAATTCAATTGTAAATTTTGTTTATTTTAAGAAAACAAACTAAATAAAAGGTTAAAATCAAGTAGACAAATGAATAAATATTGACTGAGGTTTTTATTACGATACATTTACTATAAGAAAGCATTTTATCACAAATGATATATTTTCAACAATAATTATCAAATATGCCAAAGTGCTCATTTAAAACTAACATACCATACCGTGCATACAATTTGCATACACGATACAAACCTACTTACATACGAAATATATTAGTTTAACTTCAATTCCCCACTCTACAACAACACAAAACTAATATTTATAATATGTATGGAGAGAAACAAGGCATATTCCACGCAAAATTGGATTCTTCTTGCATTTGAATCCGGTCATCTCGCGCTTGTGCAACTGTTTAGGACGAGCAAATGTACCAGAAAACCAAACGTCCCACCATATAGATACAAGATAATTATAAGATGATTATTATTATTATGATTATTACATTGATGTATGCATGTGAGGCTTGGACGTTGAAGAAAAGAGACAAAGACAAACTGGAAGCATTCGAGATGCATTGTTATAGAAAGTTGCTGGGAATCAGTTGGAGACAAAAGATAAGAAACGATGCCATAAGAAAACAACTTTGAAGACAAAAAACTGTGTATGAAAGTGTCAAGGAAAGAAAGCTGTGTATCTTTGGGCACATCTGCAGAATGACAGACGACAGACTGATCTAAAAAGTACTGATGAGAAAGAGGGACTGGAAGAAAAAAGTTGGAAGACCTGTGAGGAAGTGGATGGATGATATCACGGAATGGACGGGGGTTGGAACATTGGGTTCAATGAAGATGGCGAGGGAAAGAAAAGGATTTTGGAGAGATAGAAAAATACCATCGGCCTCAACGGTCCCTTAAGGGATTACAGAGGATTATTGAATGAATGAATGAATGAATAATTATAAGATACCGCAATTATAATGTAAATGTCGATACGCGCGCATATAATAGTGAAATACCACAACAAAAAAACCTGTTGTTTTCCTCTTTAAGTTGGTGTATTTGTTGCTGGTATCGCTGCTCCGAGCTGATGTTGGCCACCTCGCTGGGAGATAAACAGGAGATGAGGTCGTCATCAGTGTACGTCACATCTCCGTCATAGGCCGCGTTCCTTGCTTGGTTGCGTCAAATAGAGGTCGTTTGGTCGTTTATGGCGAATATAAATATACAAAGTATGTGCGTGCTCACAAACACACGAAACAAATATACAAACAAACATACATACATACAAACAAACAAACACACGAAACAAATATACAAACATACATACATACAAACAAACAAACATACAACGCAAACATACAAGATAAACATACAAACAAACATACAAGACAAACAAACAAACCAGGTGATAATACAGAGACAGCAGCCTTGATTGTCGACTTGATGATGTTGTCCAATGCAAATATCCAGTGGGGCTCTATCTTACGTTCTCTCAATATCTCGTTCATCTGTGTGTGTATATGTGTGTTCATGCGTGCGTGCATGCGTGCGTGTGTGTGTGTGTGTGTGTGTACAATACATAAAATCTGTGCACGCAAACGTACGTGTGTATGTGTGTGTATGTGTATCTCTGTGGTAGTGAGTGCGTGCGTCTTAAAATCTTAGCATATTTGTTTGTGAATTTTACTTCATGTTTGCTGTATTGACAGATTTTTAGTTGTGATGAAATACCACTGCCATATGATAATAAATAAAAAGTATAATAATAATAATAATAATAATAATAATAATAATAATAATAATAATAATAATCAAGAATAGTAAAAATAATACGACGATAGAAAACACTGACGATATTTTGAAAGATGAAGATGGCGTATGAGAGTTCGGTCTTGGCAGTTTTGTCAGGGTCTGGATCTATTTCGGTGTTCAGCTGGTCTGTCGTTGCGGTTGTCCGATTGTTAATCATTTGGTAATTATTTCAAATTATTAAATACCATACGAAGAGATGAACTCTCACACACACACACACACGCACACACACACGCACACACACACGCACGCACACACGACGATGCTGGCATGACAATACTATCCAACATGCAACACCTAGCAAGTACTAACTGACGACGACTCTGAGGTCGTTGATGTCATCTCTGTTGATGTAATCTCCAAACGAAGACAACAGCTTCAACAAATGGTCCTACGGTTTTAAACATTGACGATTTCAAAAGGGCATTTAATACATTAAACACATTGAGACACATTCGAAATCAACATCAACATGTGATGACGTCTCAAATGGCTTCCAATGCACAGTAAAAGATACACTGTATTGATCACAGAAGATAATTATTATATTGGATAGGTACACATTGAATGACAGTAGCATCAATTAAAAATGAAACCTTACAAACAGATCATATCGAATAAAATATCAATACACACACAACACACGCACACACAAACACACACGCACGCACACACAAACACACACGCACGCACACACAAACACACACATAATACATATGCATACCCACCTTGTTGATTCTGAGCGTGGCCGCACAAGATGCTGAATGTAACTGTGACAGCCACCTCTCACTGATCTGAAGTGAAATTTGAAAATTTTAAGAATTTAAAAGTTAACTTACATAGGGTTTATAGCTAAAAAATAATTTGACTTAACAAGATCTGCTAAACAAATCTAAACTAGAACTGCTTACAAATCACTTTCTACATATTTAGTCCCAAACAAAACTAAGACACACCCCTCAACACACTCAAATGAGATAGATTTACATTGATATTGTCATTACTATTGTCGACATTTATATAGCGCCAATTATAATTCAGAATTCACATTGGCATGTATTGTATTGTATTGTAAAATTTGTATAGCGCTTCTTATGAGTTTACTTCAGAAGTGCTCTCTTTATTTCTTTCACTGCGATGTATATATATAGGTTGGAAAGAAAACAGAAGAGCCCCATATAAACAACCTTGTCCGCGTCGGATTTGAGAACAGTTACTAGTTCATTCCTCTTCTCGTAATCCTTCTTAACCCAGTAGAACGCAGTGTTGTTGTCGCGGCTGTTGCCGCTTCCATCACCACCGTACGCTGTGTCTTGTATGTCGGAGAGCATCGATGAACTGTCACTGCTGTTGTGTTGTGTGCGTGTGTTTGCGTGTGTGTGTATGCGCGTGTGTGTGTTTGTGTCTGTATGTGAGAGAGAAAGAGAGAAAGAGAAAGAGAGAGAGAGAGAGAGAGAGAATGTTAGTGAACGCGTCGGTGTGATGATCATCTAACGAAATGAAAAAATTTGGTCAAAAAACTGATAGATAGATATGGATAGATGATCAATGAAAAGTTGGCAAAGTTACGATCAAACATTAATAAATCTATATTTTGAAAAAAAACTCAATAAATGAACGATACCATTCGGGTAAGGAAAAAAAACTTTATCATCTACAACGAAAATGAACCATTTGTGAAAAAAGTCCAATAGAACGGACATGAAGATGACAAAATACACATACATACATAGGTCCTACATACAATTGAACTGTTAAATCTCTTTAACTATAAATAACACTTCGTAACAATCCAAATAAAAAATAAAATATTACAGAACGAAGTCTGTAAGTGAAATTTTAAAGAAAAAATTTCCAAATTATTTTACAAAAATCACGCAGACGAAATGATATACCCGCCCCGCCAATCAATGATAAAATATTTAAAAAAAAATAATTAATTACATATTAACCTTAACAGGTAATAAATAAAACTTATACGATTTCATATTTAGAATCAGTAAATTAGCATAAGCAGGTACAACGGTATTAATTAAAATTAAACACCAAACACATTGAACTGCTGGAATTACTCGCCATTGCTAATCACTAATTACTACTATCCAATTAAAGTTAGTAAACTAATTAATTGTATTAATTCAAAGACACAAAAAAATTAAATAATTTCTGTAAATTTCATAAAATATATTATATAAAAACCAAATGGAAACCATGCCTTAATAGAGCTACGCTTGGAATTTTGAAATGTTCGTTTTACATTATCATAAAGAAAGCCAAGCTAAATTAATGCATAACAAACAAACGAACGAACGAACGAGCAAACCAACAAACAAACAAACATTACATATATACAACATCATTTTCATACAAAAAACACATTATAGATGCAACAACAACTACGGCGACAACAATACCTACGCAACAAAACCAAAAACCCCAAACTTCAAATCATGAAAATAAAATAGTTCTACGAGGAACAGACATGACATGACAAAAAACGACATCGCCTAGCCAAACTATGTTAATAAACAGCCTCTATCATCATTAACAATGAAGTACAGTAACAAATAATGCAAACAACACATCGACTTAACTAAATTAGGTCAAGACATGACCTAATTTTAATAAAGTATAGCATCAAGCAATAATAACATCAGCAGCAAACAATGCAACTCTCAGGTAAATTTGTTGGTTATACATATTTGTATTTTCTTTTGCCCATGCATGTTTCATATACGTTTGTATATCTTTGTATTTGTATGTATGTTTGTATATGCATGTGTGTATGTATATTGTTTGTATATATGGTATATGTATGTATGTACGTTTGCATATCTTTGTATTTGAACGTATGTATGTATGCTTGTCTATGTATATGTGTATGAATAATTTTTATAGATATTGTGTGTGTGTGTAAGTGTGTTTGTGCGTGTGTGTGTGTGTGTAAGTGTGTGTGTGGTGTGTGTGTGTGTACCTGTTAAGCCGCCCAAACACATCCTCATTGGGATGGTTGAGATTTGGAAAGATTTCAGATACGGGTCGTGGTCTCTTTACCGTGTGCCTCGTCCTGGCATGATCATCATCGTCATCCTCATCATCATCATCATCATTTTAACTATTATCATAATCATCGTCATCACGTTCAACATCACCATCACTATCACTATCATCATCACTATCATCATCATCATCATCATAATCATAATCATCATCATCATCATCATGAATGTCATCATCCTATTCATCTGCCACATGATACTGAGAACGGTAATCATCACTTTTATCATCACCAAAAAATGTCGTCATAATGGGTAAATTTTACGCCACACTTTTGAAGCAGGCGACATCTTTTCAAAGCCACCAGACACCAGCTAGTATTCGAGCTACTAACTATTTAAAATAACCGAGGTAACTGCTATGGCAAGATGTCAATCAGACGGAGATAGTACTAATTAAGATTAGACATATTCATTTACTTAAGTACCTCTAAATGTGTGTGCCACTAAAAGAATATGATGATAAACACGTATATAGTACACTACTGCAATGTGATGTTCCAAGAAAAACCTAAAACTGATCGCCGATATTTCTGTTATTTCTTAAGAATCTGGCGGTATGGGATCGTAGGCTGCTGGTTTAGAATTAAATACATAGCAATATGCGTATTAAAATGTGTAATTAGTAATTATCTCTATTTAATTATTAATTAATAATTATTGTAATTCAGATAGCTACATTGTTATGCTAGAACAATAATGAACATGCGACTGCTAGTCAGACTAACTCTAAAATACAAATAAAAAAAACTCACACACATACACTAAAATTACATGCATAATTGCAAGGTATGCTGGAGAATCATTAAAAAAATATTTCATAAAAAGGAGCCTTATCAACAAAATTGCCTATGTATCAACAAAGAATCATAAAAAATGCAAATGTGTAAGAATTGATTTGGTCAAATAATAAATTATACTAATATGAAACATTTGATTGTGTGTATCTGCTGAAAATTTGATACAAATGTAATGGCATATGAAATAAAAAAAAAAGAATTGTCTCTAGATTTAACAGATATAAAAAACAAAAGTTATTTTAAAAGACCTGATTATTTCACAATAGATTACATACAATGTAACAAAGACACTTATCAAAATGTTACACGCAATGTAACAATGTAACATTTGCCATTAAAAAAAAAAGTGGTTGAATATACAACTGGAATACTAGGACAAGCTATTTACTTACGAAAAAAATTTTAGAAAAAAAAATTACTAAGAAATCCTGTGACAAAACCGGGAAAATAATTTTTTTTCATTAATATGGAATGGTAAATAAAGAAAAATCAAATCATGATCACTAAGATAGAAGTCACCTTAAACACTTTAATCATCATAGCCACACATGCATTCACACCTTTACACACACACACCACACACATATACGTTATATACATTTACATATAATGCATACACACATATAGATACACGCACATATAAATACATACACAAATATAAATACATACACACACATACACACACACACACACATACATACATACAACACACGCGTGTACACTTACATATTGAGATGTACAGACTCTTGTATCTGACTTGTACTAACAACAGCCGTCTTTCTCCTTGTCGGATCTTTCAGCTCTGAGTTTGCATGCACTGGAACTGGATAATAATAATAATAATAATAATAATAATAATAATAATAATAATAACAACAACAATAATAATAATAATAATAGTGTAAAAATAAGTTGTCAAAAATGAAAGGCAACCAAACGAACTCACCAAAATGCCAACTTCTAAACAAACCAACATAAGCCAACAAATGAGTAGATAAGCAAATATATAAAGATAGACACGCAATTACATACAAACAAACAAACAGACAGAAAGACATACAAACACAAACAAACATACCAGACATGCTCCTATCCATGTTCTTTTGTAACTGGTGCTTGTGCTTTTTTGTTGGAACTTTGCTGGGATAGATACAAAATAAATAAATAATATTTATTTATTTACTAATTTAAAATTTCTAAAAAAAATACAAAAAATTAATTTTTTTTAATAAAACGTCGAAGAATTATAAACAAAATGCAGGTAAAACGCTGAAGAATAACTCACTCGTACATAACTTTTCAATAACTACTTCACCCCTGCTAATATTATTACAACTTCAAGACTTCAAAAAATCTCTAAAAAAAAATCAAACTAAACTATTTATAACAAACTTTTAAATTTATAAACTTTGTTTGATTATAAATTTAACTATATATAAAAAATTTGAAAAATTCCATCCGACTGACCATCAATGAAAATAAGTGCATAAAAGTAGCAGCTGAGATCAGAATAACATCAATTTATATACCAACCATGATTAACACAAGGTAGGCAACTACGTTGCATTTTTCATATATAAAACATAATTACAGTTAATATACACATATAAAAACGCACACGCATACACACACACACACATACATACACACATATATATATATATATCACATAACTGTGGCAAATATGATCACAATTTTCTCTCAAACAATTAGACTGGCAGAAAAGTAATCATATAGGGTAGACTGGGATGATAAAGCACTGCAGTGACATATAATTGCTGGCAAATAAAATATAATTAAATGAAATAGATATGAAATGACGGATGGGTGGATGAAAAAGTAAATGAATGAATGGATTGATGAATAAATGAATGAAAGAATGAATGAATAAACGAACAAACGAACGAACGAACGAACGAACGAACGAATGAATGAATTAATGAATTAATGAATGAATGAATGAATGAATGAATGAATGAATGAATGAATGAATGAATGAATGAATGAATGAATGAATGAATGAATGAATGAATGAATGAATGAATGAATGAATGAAAAGATGACGGCAGAATATGATAAACAAAGAGAGAGATGGATAAACTGATGAAAGCATGAATGAATGAATGATATTGAACGTATGAACGAATATATGATATCTTTAAAAATGGCCAAAACATTAAAAATACAATCACCAGAACATTCCATCCACTCATCCATCCATCAACCAATAGACAGAGATGGTTTATAAATCCCTCTTCACAAAGATCAACTACTTAATCAAACAAAAAACAAGGTCATTGAATACTTTTTAGCATAATGTTACGCTTTTTGCTGAGGGGCCAACAAACGAATGATAATTAAGAAAATAATTAAATATGAAAATCATTTGTGGAAAGCCAAACGAAAGCCTGAATCACATTGAAAAGTAACATTTCCGTCACTAGATCTTGTTTTAAGAATCAACTGTGCTTACGAACTAAACAAAAATCATTTCATTTAAAATCAGTCTCATCCAATTAGCAATCACTGATATTCACTAGATAGTGAAATACCTCGATTAAATTGTTCAGTAAATCAATTAATTAATCAATCAATTAATTAATTAATTCACATATAACTAACGAAGAATTAACAATTGATCATAATTATAAAAGGCTGCTTAATTGATCGTTTCGAAACGGTACAACGCTAAAATTTAGCCGCAAAAATTACATAGCAACACACCTCTCTGGCATTATAGATTCGATAATCTTTTGAGAGCCGATACCCCTAAATAAGTTAACATCATCGTTGCATTGTAAATATAAAAAATTTGTATGTTTTAAGCTGTTGCATGGAGGAAATTATCTGTGTATGGAGTAGGAACGAATGGGCTGGCTAGAGTGATTGTACAGAGGAAAAATATTTTTTTTTTTGGGTAGCTAAATAAACTTTGTGAGATAAAAATCTAGTTTAGGAACTTTTGAAATGTATGAAGTGGAAAAAATAATACTGAGACCTCGCAATCAGAATTTCTGAAAAACAAAAGCAAATTAAAAAGAAACAACTAGCCAACAATACAAACTAGATCTGACGGTGGCCAGTGGTGAGTGGCAAACAGTCAACAAACAGCAGAAATGAAGTAATGAAGTTTATAAGGAACAAACAAAAAAAAAGAAAATATGCAAGGATACAATCAGAGTGAACATACAAAAATATACAAACAAACAACAAACAAACATACATACATACAAACAAACATACAAACAAATAAACAAACAAAAAAGACATACAAACAACATAAAAAATAAACAAACAACAAACGTACCTGCATAAAAATGGATGCTGCAATAGTTCTCCTGCAGATGATCTTCTCGACGGGTCCAATTCAAAACAACTGGTGTGGTGATGATGATGAAGATGATGATGAAGATGACATGATGAAGATGATGATGAAAATGACGAAGATGATGAAGAAGATGATGAAGAAGATGACGAAGAAGAAGATGATGATGATAAAGAAGATGATGATGAAGAAGATGATGATGATGAAAGAAGATGATGAAGAAGATGATGATGATAAAGAAGATGATGATGAAGAAGATGATGATGATGAAAGGTCGTCCGAGATTTGTTAACACAATATGGGTTTAATTACCATTCATTGGAAAACGCTTTCACTAATATATAAAGTTGTGGTTGTTAGTTTTTTTAATGGAGTTTCAAAGTATTTTTTTGAGTTTGCAAATAAACGAATTTTAATAGAAAAAAAAATAATGAAAAAATCTACCCAAAATAATCCGAATTAAAGAAAGAAATAAAAAAACATAAAGCCCATTAACGTGAATCATCGTCATTAATCACGGCCACAATTCATCACAACTCATCACAAATAATCCTAATTGATCACAATCAGCCACAGAAAACCCAAAATATTTATTATAACTAATCATATTTAAAATAATTATATATAAAAATGTGTAACTATACAGGCAAACCATTGAAGAAAGTTCTTAGCGTTATCTGAGAGATGGCTTGGTATGGAGGGCTTGACGGGTTTTTTGTTGTTGTTGGACAACGCCTGTGGAGTCCAGAAACTCGAGTTCTCCTTTGGTTGTGTGTGTGTGTGTGATGTGTGAAAATTTTCTTACAATAAAACGTAAAACATTTTATCACTCCTAACTATATCACCTGTACAAGATGATGATGATGAAGATGATGAAGATGATGATGAAGATGATGATGAAGATGATGGTGAAGATAATGATGAAGATGATGGTGAAGATGATGGTGAAAATGATGATGAAGACGATGATGTAGATGATGAAGAAGACAAATTAGTGACTTAATATTACAGTTACGCCAACAAGAACAGCAATAGCGTTTAAAAAATTGCAATCAAAAGGCATATAGACAGACCGGTTGCATTCCTGTGAACATCTCGATGACGGTACATCCAACCGCCCAAATGTCCGCCTGTTGTGGTGGAATATTCTCAATTTACGATTCTATTTTAATTTAATCCTCAAAGGTATCAACAACAAAGCTGATTGATGATATCGATAATATGATATGATAAGATGATATGATATGATATGATATGATAAGATGATATGATATGATAAGATGATATGATATGATAAGATGATATGATAAGATGATTCGAAATAAATAAACACCTATCATAGTATCTCGTACCAGATTGATGATTTCAATGGTAACTTAGAAACCTCAAAAAAGTATCAACTACGAAACTAATGATATCAATAGTATCCACCGCAAAATTAATGTGGATAGATAGTATCATCACCGACAAAATGAATAAATTTAAAACCAATAAATTTAAACCAACAGCATATCCATATCCTCTTTTTCCTCTGTCTGCCACTTCCGGAGCGAGGAAAGCACACATACCTGATGACGATAATGGTGATGATGTTGATGATGATCATGATGATTAGTAACATCATCACCAGCACCCCCATCATCGTCGTCGTCGTCGTCGTCCTCACCTTCCTGGCCGACTGGATTGAGATCAGAGAGTTTCTTGGACATGCCAAAATCGGTGATTTTGAGGACATTGTTGTGCGTGTTGATGAGCATGTTCTCGCCTCTGATGTCTCTGTGCACTATCATGTTCTCGTGCTGCAATGTGTGCGTGTGTGTGTTTGTCTGTTTGTGTGTTTGTTTGTTTGTGTGTGTGTGTGTTTGTTTGTTTGTTTGTTTGTTCGAATGAAAGCAAACAGCACGAGATAGACGTACGAGATACTTGAGGCCCAGAAGCATCTGCGTCGTGTAGTCGGCTATCTTTGATTCATCCTCCTTCAACATGCCCCACTTGGACATGGTGGCTAGACTGCCTGGTAGGTTTGCAGAATGGTGATCATGGTTAGGCGATGGTGAAGATGTGCCGTCGTTGGTGAGGATAATAATGATGACGACATTGTGAGTGTGTGTGTGTTGTGTGTGTGTGTGTGTGTGTGTGTGTGTGTGTGTGTGTGTGTGTGTGTGTGTGTGTGTGTGGTGTGTGTACCAAGTGTATCGATCAAGATGAATAATTCTTTACTTGATAAAGAACTGTGATTGCTCTAGCTAAGATTGTTATAAAACTGTTATAAAGACGACAACAACGTCATTACCATCACCATTATCATCAACATCATCATCACCATTATCACAATCATCATCACCATCATCATCATCATCATCATCATCACCACCATCACCACCATCATCATCCTCATCATCATCACCATCACCACCATTATCATCATCACCATCATCATCATCATCGTCATCATCATCGTCATCATCATCAACAACAACAACACCCTCCCCTAGAACACTACCTCCAGGAACTTGCTCCATGAATATCTTAACGTAGCCATCCTCACTGACGGAGCCGAGGTACTGGATGATGTTGTTGTGACGTAATCGTGAGTGTAGGGCGATTTCTTCGTGCAGGGCTTGCACCTCCCTGGTCATTTGTGTTGTTGTTGTTATCATTATTA
>NW_008705512.1:3765566-3786966 GCF_000326865.2 Helobdella robusta
TGTTTTTTTGTTGTATCATTATTGTTGTTGTTGACCATCCAAATCACCATAATCAATTTCATCACCATATCATCATCATTTCCTTTTGCATCACCACATCATCATCATTATCATCATCATTTTCATCATCACCATTATTACCCTCATTATCATCATTATCACGATTCCCCTCATCATCATCATCATCATCATCATCATCATCATCATCACTGACTCAACGTTTTTTTCCGGAACTTCTTTGATGGCGATCTTGATGTTGTTATCGTCGTATCCGGCGTAAACAATCCCATAATTCCCTTTCCCTAGGATCAACCTCTCGTTATCCCAATCATATTGGTACACGTACTGTGTGTTTGTGTGAACGTGTGTGTGTTTATGTGTGAACGTGTGTGTGTTTATGTGTGAACGTGTGTGTGTTTGTTGACGTGTGTGTGTGTGTGTGTGTATTTGTGTGTGTGTGAACGTGTGAGTGTGTGTGTGTAAGTTTGCGTGTATGTGTGAACGTGTGTGTGTGTGTGTGTGTGTGTGTGTGTGTAAGTTTGCGTGTATGTGTGGGCAGATGTATATTTTGTATGTACATAGGCAGTTTTAGTGAATTTATGATGACGATTACTACAGAAACATGAAAATATATTCCAGAATCCATAATTAAATAATTATAATAGCAACTAATTGTAATCTTAACATCGTCGTCGTCATCATAACATCATCACCATCATCATCATCGCAGCATCATCGTCGTCGTCGTCATCGAAACATCATCGTTGTCGTCATCATCATAGCATCACCAAACGTCAGTTACGTTAAACTTGGACATGACGACTTCCGTTATGACGTCATTATTCTCTTGGGCGTAGTTGTTTTTCATGTTGACGATCATGTCGAAGCATTTGATTTTGTGCATCTCGGAAGGAAAGAAGATGTGGAAGTCGTCGGAGTTGTCGAAGACGTAGAGGAACATGGCGCGTTTGTTCAGCTGGCAAGAGGAAATGAACTTGATGGAGGTCGCTCTGAAGTACCATTCGTGCACCTCGCTCGTACTCGACTGCTCGCTCTTCGGCTTGTTCTTCACGCCAACGTGCCACAGTCTGACCGACTAATCGTGCCAGGTGACCGAGCAAGAGTGATTAGAAACATTACATTTGTGAAACCAGCCGGCATCATGCTTAACCAAGCAACCGACCAGTTAACCAAGCAACAAATCAATCAGTCAGCCAGCCAAGCAACAAATCAACCAGCCAGCTAGCCAATTTTCAAACAATCAGATATGTAAATAATCAATCGATCGACCGGCTATTTACACAGCCAATCAATCATCCATCAATTTAATCTAAAACCTCAAACAGCCAACAACAAGCAACAGCAACAGCCAAAAACAAACCGGATCATCACCATCTTCATTGACCTGGAGATAGCAGGGCACCATCTTGTGGTTTGACTGATCTTTCAGATTTGGCTCCGAGATGAGCACCTGAATATTTTCCATGCAATTTACAATTCCCTCTAAATTAATTCTTAGAGGTATCATAACAACACATACACACACACACACACAGAGAGAGAGAGAGAGAGAGAGAGAGAGAGAGAGAGAGAGAGAGAGGTGTGCCATAAGGAGATCTACTTGCATTGCGCTCCTAACAATTGCATCATCTCGTCGCCAGAAATGGTTTATTTGGACGAGAAAAATACTCGAAAACGCGAATAAACAAACAAAGAAGTAACTTTGAACAAGTCGATGACAACTATTGAAGTGATTAATATCTATAATTAATAAAACAACAATAATTTAATGGATAAATTAAAATGAAAATTAAACATACCGGGAAACTCGTGTAAGAAGTGTCAGCCTTGGTGGCCTCTGTGAAGTACTCCGTCCAGAAATCGTACAACTGCAAGTCAAAAAAATATGCCCCTCATTCAACTTTTCACGTTATCAGGATGGATGAAAGGATGAATCAATGAATGAACAAATGAATGAACGAACGAACAACAAACAAACAAATGAATAAAGTGTTGGACACCCACCTTTTCCTCAATGGACTCTTCCTTGTTGCTATCCTTTTTCTTGTAAGCATTGATCAGGTCAATGTTGCCGAGTGTGGATTTTAAGTACCTTTGTTGTCCATCCATCCAATAAATAGTCATTCATTCATTCATTCATTAACTCATGCACTAATTCATTCAATCACTCATCTATTATTTCATTAAACCATTCCAGTGCTTATCCATCCATCCTTTAATTAATCAATTCATTCACTCACACACCCACCTACCCATCCATCCATCCATCCATCCACTAACTGACCAGGACGGGGGGTCCATCTTGGCCATGCACTCGGCAGCCTGGACGGCTTTGGAATAATCCTCCCTCAAGACGTTGAACTCGAAAAAAGTCGCCACATCCCAATAATCCGTCAACGACTGCAGCAATCCCTTGTGGCCGATCAGCGTCGTTAGCGTTTGACCTGTTTGTGGCGTTGTTCGCTTTTTAGGTTCTTTGTTAGGAGACTCTGACATGCGCAGATCTGGCTACATATCATTCCATAATAAATATTCCAGCCACAAAGACCACAACATCCCCAACACACGACGAACGATACAAACGCGCAAGCACCGCATCCTACATACATACATTCACACATTTCGTATGATAGTCTAGTTTCGAGAGGCAGTATTCGAACCAGGTCATTGCGCAATAACAACGCGAAACAACATGGCAGGCACTTTTACTATCTGAGCTAACTTGCCGTTGGATTTTTGTAATTATCGTAATAAAAAAAACTAATGAAACTAATATCTCTGATAATGCCAGCAGCACTCCCAAAAAAGAACAGACTAATAGGGATAGATAGAACAACTGCATGAGCGTGTTTTATAACACTCTCGCCTGATAGAAATTGAACTATCACCAACAACAAATTAGGTTCCACTCATGAAAACCCATCCGATGCACTCCACAGAAGATTACAATCTACTTTTGTCATGCAATCATTCGGAAAGATAAGAACAGACCAATTCTCTTGAGTGTGGCTGACGTTTGGAACTGCTCTCCGGACACGACGAGCAGTGTGGCCAGGTTGATGCCTGCATACTCGTTCGGCTGTGCATCATAGCCCTTCTGGTACCTAGAAATTTTACATTTATTCATTTATTTATTTGTTCACTTGTTCAGTCATTCATTTATTAATCTATACATTCGCCAGTCGGTTTTTCATTCATTCTGTAACATTCATTCACTCATTCATCCATGCATTTCTTTCTTCATTCATTCATTCATTCACTCGTTTATTAATATGTATTATTCCTCCATTAATTTGATTAAATATTGAAAAAAGTTATGTAAAAAACCCTAACACACACAACACACACACACAAACACACACACACAGACAGACAAACACACACCACTTAATGGCTTCCTTCAGAGACTCTCCATCAGCACCATCCGACTCAACGAACTTATCCTTATATATTCGACCACACAGGCACAACAAGTCGGGAACATCTGTGTCTGACATACCAATCGCCTGTGCGTGCATGTGTGTGTGTGTGTGTTTGTGTGTACGTCTTTGTATGTGTGTCTTTGCTTACGTTGTGTACGTCTTTGTATGTGCAAGTGTGAGTGTTAGTACGTGTGCATGCATGACTTGTTATTTTTTCAAGATGTGTTAAAGTAAGAAATGTGTTAATGTGTGATATGATGTCTGAGTGTTTGTGTGTGAGCACGTGTGCGTGTGTGTGTCTGTATGTGCGTGTGTATGTCTGTATGTGCGTGTGTGTGTCTGTATGTGCGTGTGTGTGTGTGTACGTTTATGAGTGTACGTGATGTATAAGACGATGGGTGCTTTTCCCTTGTCGAAAATGAGTTAGCTAAGTGCTTATTTGAAATGTGAATAAATAAAAATGTAGATAGAATGAATAAAGAAAATGAATTAAAGAAAAAATAATTGACAGTTAATCAGCGAACAAACTCCGCCCAGTACATTACGTGCTAATTATTAAAAAATTGCGTCATAAAGCGTTTTTCGCGCTGATGGCATTGATACAATAGCAAAATCCTCTATAGCAAGTCAGGAAGTCTAGCGCTTTATAATTAGAGAGAAATAAAATCCCATGGTAGGTACTAGACAAATTTTCACAACTCAATTAATTGACCTTTCTGGTCATGGTGAAATAATTAATAGCAGTTGTATAATGAACAATTAACTGAGAATTCTTGAAGATGATGGGAAATATATTATATTATATTGTAGTGTATTGTATTATATACATTACGTTACATTACATTACATTGTGTTGCAATGCATTACATTACATTACATTGCATTACATTACATTACATTATATTATATTACAGTATATTATATTATATTATATTACATTACATTATATCATACTTCACAAAAAAATACATCAATAAAACTTCGAAGCAAATAAAAAACTAACTTTTAAAATTCTCTGCAGAGATTTATCCCTGTCGCCTTCTGAATTTCTCCTAAATGTGAAAGATAAATAATAAATAAAATAAAAGTTATTCGAACAAGTAAGGCATTTTAAAAAAAAAATAAATAAAAAGACCACATGAATGTTTAAATGTCTCTCTCACTATTCCTCTCTCTCTCTCTCTCTCTTTCTCTCTCTCTCCCTCTCTCACTCTCTCTCTCTCTCTCTCACTCTCTTTATAAGAACTTTATAAATGTATAACAGTCATTCCATAAAAAAAGTTGGAAATAAAGTAAACAAGCAAATGACATCAAGGGATCTTTCTGTTTAATTATCTACATCTGCCTTGGATCGATTACCATTCAAAACATTCACACACGCGCACCGACGCACGTACACACACACACACACAGTAAATATACCTACATACACGTATATTCATATATAGTACACAAACACAAACACACACACACACATATATATATATATATATATATATACTATATTTATTTATTTGTTTATTTATTTATATCAAAACTACCAAAAGATTTGTGATTTAGGGACTACAAGACTGAAGAAAAAACACAAAAACATTAAAAGACCTAAGCAAACATTCAAGCACACACACGTACACATACGCACACACACGTACACGTACACATACACAAACACACACGAACACAAGCAAACATTAAACGAACATACCTATTTAGCGCAAAGGCGTATAAATGTTGTATGGCGACCGTATCAGTGATGTTCAATGAGAGATCCTCCATGTCTTCTACCAGTTCAACCATCGAGGAATAATCCTGGAAAAAAATAGTCATCATCGTCATCATCATCGTCATCATCTTCATCATTATCATAATCATTATTGCAGAAAGATGTGATTCAAATGCAATGCATGTACGCATACAAAATATCAAATCAAGCACTCAATGCATGTACATTATACGTATGTGTGTTGAAGTGTACGATGTTTTATGTTTAGTGTCTGTATGTTGCATGTCACGTGCGTCTACATATGTATGTATGTAAGAACCCATAATTGATTAGAACTATAAAGATATATATATAACTGTATGTAAGTATGTATGTATATATGTATTTTATTAGGACAATGTATGTATGTATGTATGTATGTATGTATGTATGTATGTATGTATGTATGTTAAAACCAAATCATTGACGAATGACACCAAAAGCCAAGCGTCTGACTAAATTTGATTTTATTTGCTATAACGTCACTCAACCCCGTCGGCATTCAACTCCACATTTTCCAACACACAGACGCGCAAAAACCGCTGCAGAATGCACGAAATATTATTCATAGCGAAAAAATATTCCCTACTATCGCCTGACCTAATACTGATATTATGTATGTATGTATGTGTGTGTGTGTGTGTGTGTGTGTGTGTGTGTGTGTGTGTGTGTGTGTGTGTGTGTGTGTGTAAGCGTGTGTTTTGTGTGTGTTTTTGAGTGTGTTTTTATTATTTATTATTTGTATGCTTGTATATGCAAATCAATACAAGTGTCTGTGAATAAATAAATGTCTGGTCGTCATATATATATACACGACAGTTATCAATACTGCAAAGCGACTTCTCAATAGATAAGACTAAGTAGCAAATGAAGTGAAATGAAAGCCAAAATTAATCGCAACAACAACTGGCGGGCATAATAATAATGCAATTAATAACAGCAGAATATGAAAAATCAAACATTGCTATTAAAAAAAGCCTGGCTAATGAGAGAGAGATATTTAGGAGACTACAGAAAGACTGCAGAAACAAGCACACATACACATACACGTACAGACAACACAAACCTGTACATCTCTATAAGACAGTAGCATGTTGAGTACAATGTCAGATGAGTACAATTCTGGGCCATAATATCTGCTTTTGATACTTGCTAGTACCTTTTGTAATGTTAAATGTATGTTGTGATGTTAAACATCATTCTAATTTCATAAAACCATTCACCATGAACAAATACAATAAACATTTAAGCAAGAAACTGTCAAATTTACGCAATAATGGTTTATTTATTTATTCGTTTATTGAGGTTTATTTAACTTATGTATATGAAAGTTTCTACGAAAAAAGTGTGTATGTGCGTGCGTGCGTGGGTGTGTGTGCGTTTCTGCGTGTGTGTGTGTGTGCCTTTCTGTGTGTGTGCGTGTGTGCGTTGTTTGCGTAATTTGGTCTATTTGTTTATGCATGCATTACCCTGTGTAATAACTCTTCTCTTGAAATGATTTTAATTTAAATATTTGTAATCACTATCATAAGGTCATTATTTATAATTATTCTTATTATTATTTATTATTATTATTATAATTCATCGTCATCAATTTGCATAGGTGATATATATATATATGATATATATCATATATATATGATATATATGATATATATATATATTTATTTATTTATTTATTTATATATGTATATATATTTTATTTATCATCTGTAACATTAGCATCATCTTCTTCATCTAAACAGTCACTTGTTTAAAATCACCATCATTCATATCACAATGACAGGCTATCATAGGTAATATCGCGGTATCACATCAGCTCACCATGATAACATCATCACATCGCGATAACACTATCACCACATAACGTCATCACGTCGTCATAGCAATAACATCACGTGACGTGACGTCATACCGTATAATCACATGATAACAACATCCATCACATCATTAATCACATCAATCAATCAATCCTCGTTTATAGTCTCCATCCGTTATGGATCAGACTTCACATCACATCATGATGGCAATATCATCACATCAAATCACATGACAACAACATCAGCAGACCACTTCGATATATTATTACATCATCATCACATTATAATGACATCATCCCGTCGCATCATAATAACGTTATGACATCATCGCATCACATCAACTCACATTAATAAGGTCTTCACCTTTCCAGGTCTCCCTGGCTTTCTTCAGCTCTGACAAAAATTTCTCTTTCACTTGAGCCCTTGTGAGACATTCAAAAGATCATTATATTATAAATATTATTATTTAATTATTCATTATTAATAATTTTATCTATTTATTTATTTATAATTATAAATAGTAATACAAACTTTGTAACAAGATGGTATTTAATAAACCCAAAACAACATAATAACATATACAAAGATAACAATTATAACACAGTATAAAATGCATAAAACATAATACCTAGATTTCTGCAACAACAACATCGGCAACAACATCAACATAAACAACAATACAAATAACAACAACAACATAAACAACATAAACAACTAAAAGCAGTGTACTCAATACATACCTAGTTTTACATGCATAAGCCTTCAAAACCTTTCTGAGGCATTGTTGGAAACCTATGTTCTTTACACCAGGTTGGTCACTTCTCAACTCCATCAAACTTAATCCACTGAACTCTGCCACTAAGTTTTTCCCTATGATGATAAAGAAGATGAAGATGATGAGGAAAATGATGATGAAGATGATGATAAAGATGATGACAATGACGATGATGTGGTGGTGGTCATTTATGAAAATGATGATGATAACAGCGATGATGACGACGATGATGATAGAATTTATGATAACAATGATAACGAAAAACAAATAATTAATTACCCAATCTATCAAGTTTATAGGAAAGAAAATCAAATGAACCACTGGACAGCTGCATGAAAAAAAATTAAAAAAGATGAGTTTTCAAAGTTTTATTTAAAATGTATTCAGAATTTAAAAATTAAGAAAAAATTGAATAACACTTGGGAATATAAAAATGTACAGAAGTTAGAACCTTAAGAGCAAGTGTTCTTTCAGGATTAGTATCATATATCATGATGATGGTCTCCGGTCTGCCAAGGTTCTCTCTGATACCAATCTGATAAAACATGGAAGACTGGTACATCATGCATGATACGTCAACGATTGCGACATCAGCATGGTAGAAGATGTTCAATTGGTCAGACTCTTGGTGGTCGAAGTTTTTTAATGTCAGCATTTTTAGCTCTGCATTGATTCTTTATGAAAAATTTTTTTCAATGAGAATATATGATTAAACCAGTTAAAAGAAAAATATGAACAATATTGAAATAAAAAAAATTGGATTTAAGATAAAAAAAAAACAGGCTAAAAATAGAAATTTTTAAAGAAATAGTGATGCTGTTTGTTTGTATGTTTATTTAATTATCATAATACAATTCAAGAATAACTCCATAACATCACTGATTAATTGAGTTAAACATGAAAAATAATGTGTAAAATGAATGCAATGAATAATTAGACACTCTCTTTTTCTTTCTCTTTCTTTCTCTCTCTCTTTCTCTCTCTCTCTATCTATCTATCTATCTATCTATCTATCTCTCTTATTTATTACAACAAATTTTAATTTTACTGCATATGTAAGAATTTGTTAAAATATCATCATTTTTATTTAGAACCAAAATGAGGGTAAATGATTTTTGAGGCAGAAAAAAAAATATAGGCCACAAATTTTCAATTAAAAACAGCAGCACTACAAAAATTAGCTATCATTGAAATATAAATTTAATTTTAACAAATTAATTATTAAACAAAATATGCTATGCGGCCATTCAAAAATTATGTAAAATGGCCTAAAATTTGTGACATAATTATTGAATAAAATATGTTAATTACAATTTCTAATTACAACTACTTATTAATTACAATTACTAATTACAATTACTAATTACAACTACTTAATAAATAAAATTTCTAATTACAATTACAATTACTAATTACAATTAAATTTAAAAAAATACAGGTGCTAACTCGTTGCAGGCTTTTTTGACATCACTCTGCACGATGTTCAAGACATTCAGATCACTTTGGATCTGTTGTTGATGTATTTGTTGTTGTTGTAAGTCTCTGTCAGGATGCTCGCCACTAACCAGCACAACTTGCAAATTGTTTGACATCTCACATTTATTTAGTGGTGGTTTAGTAGCTCAATTCAAATTTCAAAAAAACCAAAACCTCTTTTTAAAAATCTCTAGTTTTTTCAGTTTTTCGGTAATTGTAATAGCATTCACAGATTAAATTAACCATTGATTTGTATATATGCAATGCGGATCCAAAATTTTAAAATTTAAATTTGTAAAAATTAAAAAATGTAAGGTTGGTTTTCTTTGAATTTGAAGTTTTGTTTTATTTATTAATAATCTAAGCATCAATTTATTTACGCCAACGTACGAACATCAAATAAAACAGCAGATTCCAACAAAAAATCACTAATAGTTAGAAAGATTAGCATCCATTTAGAATCCAATCTAATTTCTCAGTGTTTTCAATCTCAGACCTCAACGCAAGAACAAGACATGTTAATGAAGTTGGTTACGCAACAACAAAACAACATTACGTAAGGTAAGTCGGTCCATGAAAACATTTTTTATAGAATTTAAGTCATATATATTATAGAATATAATATAATATATTTATATATATATATATATGATCGTAGTTTTTTTTAATATTGAAGTGGAATATAGATTCTTTTTTCAGTTAATTAAAGAGAAACTCAATTAAACCAGTTTAAATTTTTTTTAGCCTTTTCTTACACTAAAATCCCACAATATAATGTAACGTTTTCGTCAAAATTCTACTAAGACTAGAGCAATTCTTGAATGGTGTCCAGAATTGAAAAACTTGAGCATACGTGATCAACACTGAAACAATTCAAATATATTTCCCAGTATCTCATTTGAAAGTTTATATTGTTGCAAGACATCCAGTCCAAATGCGTTAACTTCATTTTTTGAATAGACCAGTCAATCAACCTTATATAAATCGAGATTTTACTAACCTTCTACCTCATATTATGGTAAAAACAGTTTATAATAAGTATGGTCTTAAAGATAAATATTGAACAAAGTTTAACAAATCTTGAAAGATTAAAAAAATTAATCACGTTAAGTTCCAAAATTTAATTGAAAATTTTTACAAACACGGATTGACACTAGAAACAGCTTAATTAATTACCTATATCAATGCATTTTAAATAGAGCCATACATTTTTCAAATTTTCATTCAGTTAGTTCAACATCACAAATAAATACAGATATCCACGCACACATAAAAACACAGACACCACACTCAGCAGCAGACACACGCGCACACACGCACACAACACACAATGTTCATAGGAGAAAATGAATTAAACTACATAGACATTTATTATATAATAAAACAACTTTTCAACTAAAGAAACATGATCGATAATTATAACGAATAAATAAATCATTAAGGAGAAAGATTATTACGCACAATTAGACATAAAATCAGCTAATCAAACTTGAAAAACTTCATCGTAAAAAAAAAGTAATTTACAACAAAGATAAATAAATTCTTAAAAAGTTGGAAACAATTTACAATCTGAAAAGCGTCAAATACAACGATCCTCTCAGAAAAAGTTATGAAATTAATCATAATTATAGAAAAAACTATATCTAGTACATGATTTACGTTTCTATCTAAAATAAAGGACAATTCTATGAGCCATTAAATCCTATGAAATACATCTTCGGAAAATTAAATAAGGTCGACTTGTAAGTGGTAAGCAAGTAGGTGAATGGAAAAAGAATGTTGCAGATGGATGAGTAGTTGAGGGTTGGTTAGTGTATGTACGAAGGGACTTTTATTCCTCCTTAGCTTCCCTGGGGTAATACTTGGCCAGGAGAGGTTGTGGAATGCGTTTCAACATTTCTTTCGGGAAGATCCTCAGCAGCTGCCATCCTATCTGCAGTGTCTCGAAGATTGTCCTGTTCTCGTAGGGACCTGGGTAAGAGACGAAATTTACAAACATTGTAAAAAAATGTAAAAATCTGAAAAAAATTGTAAACTCTTTAGAGTATATAAATGCCGGCATAAACATAAACCGCATCGTTCACTTGATTCTACTCACTCTGAGCAATAAAAGTTTTTTCGAATTTTTGAAGGAACTCGAGGTAGAGCAGATCTTCCGGTGTCAGGGCCTCCTCTCCCACTACGGCCTTCATCGCCTGTACATCTTTTCCAATGGCGTAACAGGCATACTGCAGTGGTGGAAAGATTATATAGAAACATGAATGATTGAAAATTGCATTCCTTTAGAGAAACTGGCTTGCCAAATAAACTAGAGATTGATAGTTTAAGCATTGTTCCAAGAACAGACCATGGTTAGCAGAAATAAACTAAAACATTGTAATAACAAACAAATAAATATGTATAAAATTTAAAATATCTAAAACTTTATATTATAAAATTAATAAACAAAAATGAACGAAATAGAAAAGTTAAAAAAATCTATAAGATGAACGAAACCAACCAGCTGATTGGAGACATCTGCATGGTCATCTCTGGTCATGTTGTCCCCAATGGCTGACTTCATCAACCTTGACAGTGAGGGCAGCACGTTGATGGGAGGATAGATCTGAAAAGCAGAGAGTAGAATAAGAATAATATATTGTTTCAGTACGAAATTTCTTAAACTTGTTTCATAATTTTGTGTTTTTTGACTCTTGTTGGCTTAATTTTCGATTGATTGTTTATATGATCTCTTGACTTTAAATGGTATGTTTGTTTTTGCATTAGTAACCATTAGATAGAAGCACTGAAATTATCAATTCATTGTTTGAAAAACTAATTTTAAAATTGTAATTTGTCAAGAATGAAAGTTTCAATCAAACAAAAAATCAATCGCAAAATAATTTATACAATAAAATAAAATGGAAGCTCATTCTCAATTAATTACACCCAACATCAGCTGAATGGAAGAATTAAAACTAAGATGTTTTTCACGAATAATTTCTTTTTAACCTGTCTGTTATGGAGTTGCCTGTCAACGTAAATCTGTCCTTCTGTGATGTAGCCAGTCAGGTCGGGAATTGGGTGAGTTATGTCTAAAAATTGAATTTGTTAAAAATTAATCAGATCTTCTTTTCCTTATACTCAATAAGTGTTCGCATCAAAGAAAATGAAGTTTTTCAAGATAAACATGGTTAGTTGTTGATAATAATTTGGGCAAAATAAGTCTTAAGGGATAGATACACATTAATTACAGCATGACATTATTAAACATGCAATTCTCGCCCAACATCATCATGGTCATTACCGTCACTTTAGTCGTCATCGTCCTCATCATATACATTGTCATCGTCCCCATCGAGTCACCATCATCTTCATCATCATCTTCACCATCACATATCATTTTAGTCATCATCAACATTACGTTACATCATTTAATTACATCGATTACATCACATAAACTACCATCGTTAGGCATTGTAAGAATGGGAATCTGGGTGATTGACCCGTTTCTTCCCTCAACCCTGCCAGCCCTCTCGTAGATGGTGGCCAGATCGGTGTACATGTAGCCAGGGAATCCTCGTCTGCCAGGTACCTCCTCTCGGGCTGCTGATACCTGTGTGTGTATGTGTGTGTGTGTATGCGTGTGTGTGTGTGACGTTCGTAGATTTGCTAAAGCGTGTGTGTGTACATGTGTGTGTGTTTGTGTGTAAATTTGCTAGAGCGTGTGTGTGTGCGTGTACAAGTGCGTCGTTGTCTTTCACTATGTTGTGCGTGGAGAATCAATTAATTCACAAACATTTTACTTGTTCACGAAGTTTGATGAACGTTAAAAAGTCAATACTAGCAAGATGAAATTTAACACAAACAAACGAGAAAGCAAATAGAGAAACGTAGAAAGACCTCACGGAGAGCTTCGGCGTACGAACTCATGTCAGTCATGATGACCAGGACGTGCTTCTCACACTGGTAGGCCATGAACTCGGCCGTGGTCAGCGCAATTCGAGGTGTGATGATTCTCTCAATTCTGTCGAGATGACCGAGGTGACGACGACGATGATGATGATGGCGATGGTAATTTAGAAAAAATTAAGATGCTAATGACGGGGAAGATGATTAAGTACAAAAAAATGAAAATAATATTTTATGGAAGAACTCAAAGAACAAAATGAAAGACAGTAGAAAAAAGAAACGAACGTAGGATCATTAGCCAGGTTGAGAAAGAGACACACATTGTCCATAGAACCGTTCTCTTCGAAATCTTGCTTGAAGAATCGAGCCGTCTCCATGTTCACCTAGTTGTGGAAGAAATTAATTTTCAAAAAATATTCAACGGACTTTTGTAGAAAGTCACTGGCGTATTAAATGATAATTTAGAAAAAATTAAAACACTAGTGACATAGAATAGAATAGCATAGAACGAAAAAGTAAGTAAGTGAAAAAATAGATAGATACATACACCCATAGCCGCAAAGACGATAGCAAAGTTATCGTGGTGATCGTCGAGTACACTCTTTCCTGGAAGTTTCACAAGACCTCCTTGTCTGCAGATTTGTGCCGCTATCTTCAATTGGAACATTTTCAAAAAAGTTAATCAACTCATTAAATAATAAACCTACAATTGATATTCTATTTAATTTAATACAATCTTATTTATGAAAATTTTTGCAACACAACGTCAAATAAGCAAAATCATAAATATAGAACCCTACAAAACACCAACAATAACAATATATCTTAAACAACATCAAACAATAAGAAATTTAAAAAGAAACAAGAGAAAAAAACAAGAAAAACAGAACATACTTCATTGTGTGGAAGTCCGTTGGCCGAGAATATAGGAATCTTCTGACCACGGGCAATGCTATTCATACCATCAATAGCAGATATGCCTTATAATTTTTAAATAATTATTTGCAATTTAATTATCAATTATTTTATTTCAAATTAAAATTCAGGACATCGGTACTGCTTTTGTTAACAAAAATTTAGCAATCTGATTACTTGTGAATTCGCTGAGAAATTAAAAAGAAATAAATAAAAATAAAATAAAAAAGAAACACATCTGACCAGTTTGAATCATTTCTTCAGGATAAATCCTGGACCAAGGGTTGATTGGTTGTCCTAAAGTGAAATGTTTATACTATAAGTAAGATTCCAAATATGACTGCAATTATCTCTCAAACACTAGAACACACACTCACACACAAACATACACGCACAACCAACTAACCAATCAATCAATCATCTAGCCAACCAACCAATCAATCAACCAGCCAACCAACCAATCAACCAGCCAATCAATCTGTATAACCTTGAATATCTAAAAAATCTTCGGCTAAAACATTTGGACCCTTGTCAACGGGCTTTCCTGAGCCATTGAAAACTCTCCCTACAAATAATAAACATGCAAATTATGAAATAAAAATAAAAATATTATAAAAAAAAAATTATATTAATAATTATGATAATTATAGTAAAAAAATTATACAAACCCAACATATCTTCTGAAACAGGTATCCTTAAGATATCGCCAGTAAATTCACACGTCGTATACTTTGCATCAATACCTGAGGTACCTTCAAATACCTTTCAGATCAACGTTCATTAAAATTGTGTCATGTTTGTGTTTAGTTTGACATTATATCAGCAAATTTAGAGATAATTTAACATTTGATATACATATATATCTATATAAATGTTATATCAATAAATTTGTAGATAATAAATTTTAAATATTTGAAATTGTTTCATAATGATTAAAATAGTTTTAAAAGTGAACAATGATACATAATGATATACAATGATACATAATACACACAGTGATTGATACATATAAAAAATGGGCAAACAACCAACCTGAACGACAGCTTTAGAGCCACTGACTTCCAGTACTTGACCACTTCTAATGCTTCCATCTTGCAATGTTAGTTTGACTATTTCAGCAAATTTAGGAAACTGAAAAGAATTAGTTAATTAAGTTAGTTAATTATTTAATTAAGTTTATTTACATATTGGTTTGTGATCATTAAAACTAAAGACATGATTATAACAACTGTCAAAGATGAATTTGTGATAAATGACTAAAATGAACAACACACCTTCACTCCATCCAATATAACAAGGGGTCCATTGACTCCAGACACGGTTTTATAAGCTGGTGAAATAAAATGGTGAATATTAATATAAAGATTGTGTTAAGTAGTTATAAAATAATTCCATATCACTGGCTGATTCAAAACAGAAAAACATCTTGAAAAACTATTGCCACCTAGCTAGATGCTAAGTTTATCTATTTTTTGACTATTTTTTACTTTTCTAGACTGTCTTACCCTTAATTACACTAGTCTGGACTTTACTTTAGTAAGTCTTTCAATTAATTAACTAATCATTCTAATTTATAATTTATATCTAAGCAAGCTTAACATTTACAACATTTAATATTCATTTATTTTATTATTTTTTCAAAACTATTAAAATTAACTTGTCTTACCTAAAAGTTCTTCTACAATCATAAATTAAATTCTGCAGAAAACTGTTCAACTTCACAAAAAGAGAATCGTAATTTTCAAATGTACTAACTTACTAACTAAAAAAAATTCCCCAAACAAATCCAAATCACTAACTGAGCCTGGGTTGTGAGACATAGTCCCTGGTGACTGCAAGCTGATGGGTGGCGAATGCAGCTCCAGGATCGTTAATTTTAATTCCGACAGACATTTTCAAATCAACAAAATCAATCGATAAGAATCGATTTTAATGTTTTTAAGGTTAAATTTACAAATAAATAATTTACAATACAGAAATTTAAAGAGATAAACGAGCGAAGATTAATGATGAACGAGCGAATGTCACGTGAATGATATTTAATTATGCTTATACAAACAGCTGTCCTATATACACATATACATACATATACATTTGCATGTCATAACAAACACACAAATGTATACAAATTATATAAAATTATTTATTTATATATATTAAATAAATTTGTATACAAATATATATTATAACACAATGTAACATATATATATAACATACAAATTTTCACATATACATACAAACATAACATATAGATTCGAGCCATACCTATATAACGTCAATATATTACATATATTGTATTGTATATGGTAATGTATGTGTGTATAAAATATACCATAGTAATGTATCATGTATATATGTATGTATGTATATATGTATGTATATATGTATGAAGTTTTCTCGATGGTGTTGACTGGTCACAGGCAGTACTGCCAGATGATTCCTGATTCGGTTTGAAATTTTAATTGCCATACCGGTGATGTTGTATTGGGTATTGCGTGTATTACATTGTAATTAAATTATTCAAATTTTGATAATTTTTAAATTGACGTACGTTGTATTTAATATGACCGTATATTATAATAATATAAGAAAATAAGCCAAACTAAAATAATATTTGATGTACATATATCAAAAACGTCGCTATTTCCATTACCAAATTATACACTTTCATTCTAAAGAGATTGCGAGTAGTCCACGGTTCTAGTAAAAAAAACTACCAACTTAATTCACTGTTTGAGCACCATATTCCAGAAAATAGAACTATAGTGCTACCTTTTGAGTTCAGTGATATATAATGGTAACCTTTAGGTTGATTCAGGATACTATATATAAAAAACTTCGTTATTTCCATCATCAAATTATACATTTACATGTTTAGGAGATTGAGTACTACATTAATTAACAGCTATGTCAGAGCCACACATGGATATAAATATCCAGTGCGCCACATTCCAATATAAATCGAACTATAGTGCGTGTTCCATAATACATAATGATAACTATTAGGTTGATTCAAGATACTATATATATATAAACGTCGTTATTTTCATTACTAAATTATACATTTTCATGCTTAGGAGATTGAGTAGTATACGTAGTATACGAGTCTGTTAAAAAAATACTATCAAATTAATTCACTTTATGAGCACCACATTCCAAAATATTTCAACTATTGTGTACGTTCAGTAATGCATAATGATAACTTCTTGGCTAATTCAAAATATTATATATTAAAAGCGTCGAGATTTTTATTGCAAAATACATAATTATACATTTTTACGCTAATTTGGTCACCGTATCTTAACTATTTTTGTAGTTTTTGGTTCAATTACTAGCTTCAGTTGGCCTAGCTTCAGTGACGTTTGTGTTGATATCTTAAGAAAAAAAAACCGATAAAAATTTATTTGTATGAAATTTAATTAACTAATTTAAATAATTAAATCTTGCAAGTAATTGATTAAGATGTTAGTTTTTCAAATTTTTGGTTTGAACTTTCTTCTTATATTTAAGGTGGTTTCGTATTGTGAAACCGGAAAAATTCTCAATAATTCCAGCAGCACAACTCGAGCAGATGATAACCGTTAGTAACGTTGCCCGGATTGTTATAGGAAACAAATTATTTAATTTTGTAGAGAGCCGTAAATAAATTACCGCTTATTAATTAAATTATTCATTAATTTGCTTTTTAAATTTAATTTGAAAACTAAAAAATAAAAATAGTTTCTTTTTTGTTTTTACTTAATTTTTTAAAATTATAGATTGTGTACATTAATTTTTATATAAAATTAATTAAACAGTTAGGTAAGTTGAATGGTATAGAATTTTTTTATTATGACTCACCCCCAGACTGTCCCCGAACAGAAGAAAGTTGCACAAAGGACTCTGAGGGATTCGAAGCCATCTCCTATCTGCATTCATTAATTGACGATGACAAGAATGGGGAACTTGACAGATCAGAGAGTGAGGATGTAAGTATTTTAGTGTTATTTATTATTTGATGTATGTAAGTACTTTTGTGTTTTTGTGCATATCTGTTTTTTGTGTCTGTGTATTTGTCTGTGTGTTTTTTTATTATTTGTCTATGTGTTTTTGTGTTATTTGTCTATGTGTTTTTGTGTTATTTGTCTATGTGTTTTAATAATGAAAAAGTGATTTGACTGGTATTATTAACGGAGAATCAATCAAAGAGGTGTCTGGGATTTTTTTACCATTACATGATGATGTGAGTAAGAATGTCATCAGTGATTTTTAAATCGTATTTATATTGATGATATACTGATGATGGCGATGACGACGATGATGATGATGAGCATGTAATATGTGTTGTGTCAATTCTTTAATACTGCTAAGCTAGATGCACACATTCATCTGTTATGTGTATTGATACCTAATCCAATAAATATTTGAGTATAAGCACATTGATAAAAGAAATGTATGTATATATGTTATGTGCGTTTGTGTAAATGTTTGTGTGAGTGTGCTAGTTTGTGTGTGTGTGCGTGTTGTGTGCATGTGTTTTTGCCTAGCCTCTAAAGTTTTAAACTTTTCTGTTTACAATTATTTTATGCCATTATCAGATAAAGTTTTTACTTTATCAGCTGTTGACAGAGATTGTTGTTGTGGAGTAAATTTTTAGTTAGCTGTTTTCTTTTTAACATTGATTTAAACACACACATACACACACACACACACACACACACACACACACACACACACACACACACACATACATACATAGACGCATACACACACACACACACACAAGATGTAATTTGTGCAAATTTTTTTCTCTTTATTATTAACTTAAACATCTTATAATAACAATTTCTAAACCCAAATCTATTGAACCCATGCAAATATGTATCACAAATTTTTGTATACGACTCATCAGTAAAAGAAACCAATTTTTTATTCTCTCATAAATTGTGTTACTAAATTTGATGAATTTTCAAAATCTTATTTTATTTATTTTATTTCACTAGTTTTTTCGAGAGGACTTACACCACGACAGCGTTGTTCAGACGTACCACGAAAATGACGACCACATCACTGTCCTCGACCTCTGGCACTTCTGGTTCAACAGCGGTGGTCAGTCTAATTCTATACTGCATTACCACTACGATTATGATCACAAATACTAATAATTATGACTGTAAATACCAACAATTGTGATCTTAAATACTAATAATTATGGTCATAAATATTAATTATTATGATTACAAATATTAATTATAATTATAAATTATAATTAAATTACAAGTGTACAATTGGAGTACGGAGGATGTTGTTAACTGGCTGAACCTCTATGTCGAACTGCCTCAGTACACCAAGAACTTTGTGGATAACAAGGTCGATGGAAGGAGCATACCAAAGTTATTTTCTTTCTGCTTTCATTTGTATATTTTTTGTTAGAATTATCCGTTTTTGTTTTGTTTTTTTGTTTCTTTTTTTTCACTAATTTCGACATTTGTTTTTTTAGTCTATGGTTTGCACTGTCTTGTATTGTTTGGCTGGCTATGAAAGGTTCTTGCGTAATTCAATTTAGCTGAACATTCTTAGCAGTAACCAATATTATACATACATTAACACTAATTTAATATCATTTGTGGTAAAATGTTTAAGAAGATTCTAAATTTGATAGATGTTTTAGAAGTTAGAAAATTCTAAATTTAACTTGAAGTATTCGCACGCACACCGCATACACGCACGCACAACACATACACGCACGCACGCATAAAAATGTGTAATAGTACATGTGTAGTAGACCGAAACAACTAAACGTGTGTGTGTGCGTATGCGTGTGTGTGTTACATTGCATAATGTTCCTTTAATTTACCATTACAATGTACCTGAGTGTGGGAAAGTGAGCACATTTGATTTGGCCACTAATATATACCTGTCCGTCGTCGTCGTCGTGACGTCATTATTATTTTGACGTCATCGGCATCATTATCATCACTTTAATTGTTTTGCCATTTATAATATTACTTTCATCTTTGTCATCATCACTTTCATCATCGTCGTCGTCATCATGAGTTTGATAATCATTATTTTGTCATATTCATCGTCATATTCATCATCATCGTTTTTTTTTATCATCACTTATCATTACATTGTTAACGTTTATTATGGTAAGTTAGTATTATATTATTATTATTTATTTTTTACTCACTTGTTCTTCAGTCATCAGTTATATTACATCTATAAAAAAGTTCTTGTGCAACAACAACAACAAAATGTTAATCTACAGCTGTCTAGCAATTGAAATCTTCCAACAATTGTCCTCTAAGTTATTGCTTATTGTATAAAAATTATCTGTTGAAATCATCACACGCACACATACATACATACACACATACATACGTACGCACATACATACACACATATATACATACATACATACACACGTAACCAGTAAAACTAAGAAAAAATACAGAGCAAAGATAGGACACATAAATACACACACACTACATGCAAACATAAATACCTAATTAATGTAAAGGTAATGGGTTATAATTGCGTTATGATATGTGATAAAATTGTATGCTATGTTTTATGATTTCATAGACTTAACATGATTCATTTTTATGTAATTTTTCTGATAGTGTGTGTAATATGCTGTAATATAATTTGTTACCATGTAATATGAAGGTGTAATACAATTTGTTACAACGTAATGTGAAGGTTTTAATGTAAATATGATAAGTGTAAAGTTACTTGTGATGTAACTTTTGTAATGTCACTGTAAATATAATTGTTTGTTACAAATAATATGTATAAACTTGTTGTTTACTGGTTAGTTTGAATTATGTTTTGAAGTATGAATTATGAACAGTGGATTTTTAAACTTAAAATTTATTAAACAGCTTTTGTTCATGAGCTATGCAGCAAATATAATTTTTTATGATTTACTCATCATCGTCGTCGTCATCATCATCACTTACTGTCATCATCCTCATCATCATCGTCTTGAACATCATCATTTTCACAATCATCTTCATCGTTATCATTATTATTTTCACCATCATCATCTTCACCATCATCATCTTCATCGTTTTCTTCATCATCTTCACCATTTTCATCATCTTCACCATTTTCATCATCTTCACCATATTCACCACCATCACCAGATTGGCGGCCAACATTCAGTCACTGGCTACCGTCCTGGGTATTAAGAATGCTGTCCACAAGCAGAAGCTCTCCATCAAATCAACTGACCTCGTACTTTTTGGGCCTCCCAAGAGTTAGTTACTACATACCATTCTTTTACATTCGTTTCTTTTTCAACTATTGTTGCCTGGTTTATTTGTTAAGGGTA
>NW_008705512.1:3787062-3847362 GCF_000326865.2 Helobdella robusta
GTTGTGTGGTGTGTGTGATTTATTTGCAACATGCATGCATTGTATTTGTCAACCTTTTTATCAGATTGTGGTGAATGTTTGCTAATGCAAACAAATATTTCTACTTCTGTATTTTATTTTTGTATATTTCTACACGCCGCTGCGTGTGTGTGTTTGTGTGTGTGTGTTGTGCGTGCGCGCGTGTGTGTGTGTGTGTGGGCATTTGTCATCTTGATAGTTTTGGGTTTAAATTCTTCATAGATAATCATCAATCAAGAGTTGTTGTTGTTGTTTTGCAGACACACACAACTTCAAGAAGGACGTCGCGGTGATCATCTCACTGCTGGTGGGCCTTGGAGGATGTTACTTCGCCTACAGGCAGCAGAAGTTGGCTCATGTGCAGATGCAGAAGGTCATGAAGGACCTGTCGTCGCTGCAGAATGCTGAAGATGCTCTGATACAGGTCCAAAATGAGTGAGTCACCTGTTATGTGATGCTATCTATGTGTGTGTGTGTTTGTGTGTATATGTTTGTGAGTGCGTGTGTGTGTATGTGTGCGTGTGTGTGTGTTTGTGTGTGTCTCTGAGATTGATGTTAAGAGTATGTTTATATTTAGCTGACATGTAGTATTGATATTCATTAGGAATTTGTTATCTGATATAATATTTACATGTGATTAATTCATTTTATGTTTGTTTGTGTGTGTGTGTGTGTGTGTGTGTGTGTGTGTGTGTGTGTGTGTGTGTGTGTGTGTGTGTGGTGGGCGTATCAATTTTTTTTGCTGAATGAATGAATGATGAATCCAATGCATTTCATAAAATAAACATGAAAAAATGCATAGATAAATAAATGATCTAATAAATAATAAAATGGATGAACGAATGATTAAGGGAATGAATGGATGATAGAATGAATGAATGAATGAATGAATGGTTGTAAATCAGTAAAATAGACAACAAACATTGGAGGAGAAGGTACAGTGCATTCTGTAGTTCAGTATAGTTTAGATACTTATGTAATGTTGTAATGCTATGTTACACTGTTCCAAGCCATGCAATGTTATGTAATTTGAAACTCCACGTTGTTGTGGTGTGTGTGTGTGTGTGTGTGTGTGTGTGTGTGTGTGTGTGTGTGTGTGTGTGTGTGTGTGTGTGTGTAGTGCGGTCTTTTTAGTCTGAAGGTTTAAGTATAGGAATGATATGTTAGCAGTTCCCTGTCTACCAGAGTTACACAACAACAACAAAAAATTCTTCAACTGATTTATGATGGTGTCTAGATCTAGACATCAGTGCCATGTCATCAGTATCATAATTATTAATGTTAGGGCGGACATCATTCTGATTATAATTCTTGTCATCGTATTTTTATATCTAGTTATAAAACTATTTGTTGAATGTTGCCGGCACTTGAGTTCACTCACTCAACGAGAAAGATCTTTTTTTATAGTACAAGCAGGTAGGCAGGTAGGTAGGTAGGTCTGCAGTTAAGGAGCAATCTGTCTATTTGTTTGTTATTCACTATTTTATTTTTTTTTCGGCTTGATACTTTCTCTCTATCTCTTCTTCTTTTTGTTACTTTCTCTCTATCTCTCTTTGTTTATTTCTGCTTGCTTAATTGTTTGTGAAGGGTGGAGAACGTTTATTACATTTGTCACGTGGTCTCCTCCTTCTTCTTCTTCTTCACATAATTTCCTTGTTAAAATTATTATTAGATCATGACATCATCATCATTATTATTATTATTATTATTATTATTATTATTATTATTATTATGTTTACTGTTGGAGTGTTTGATGGGTTTTGTTAAAGTCATGAGTGACCATAAGAATGATGATGATGATGATGATGATGATGATGATGATGATGATGATGAAGGGTATTGGAACGATGAGTATAACTGATATTAACATTGTTCTTTGGGGACGACGATGATGATGATGACGACAACGATGATGATGACGACGACGGTGGTGATGATGATGGTAAGTGCCAAGATGGTGAAAATGAAGATGACTAGAACGATATCAAAAATGATGATGACGAAGAGGGTGATGATGATGATGACGAAAAAGGTGAGGATAACGATGGTGCTGACGAAGATGATGATGATGGTGATGACGACGGTGATGGTAGTATTTTTCTTTCCACCAGGTTGGAAAAAGCTCAGATGGAGCAGCGTACCATAGCAGACGACAAGCAGAACTTGGAAAGAAAGTTAAAGGAAGAAATAAGACATGCAAAAGTTTGTCCAGTGCTTCTTTTTTTGGTTGCTCATTCATGTTTTGATTAAACAAACAAATGATGAGGATGAACAAACAAACGGATGATTATATTGGATAATAATATTAATAAAAGTAAACATGACGAACAAACAAACGATATTAATATGAATAAACAAATGTTGTGAACATTAACGAACAAACAAATGATGGGAACATGAAAAAACATACAAATGAATGTTGTGAACATGAACGAACAAACAGGCAGAAGCAGAACAGCTGAAAATGTTGAAGGGAAGTCCTGACTCATGTGCTGAACTGAAAGCTCTAGAGGATGAACTCATGAAGGTCCATTACCACTCTATTACCATCAGCAGCAGCAGTAGTAGCAGCAGCAGCAGCTGCTGTATGCAATGTTATGAAATTATATCATCGTGTATTAGGCTATATTTGTGGCTGTGCGTCAGCTAATTGTCACACGTTGAACATTTATTATGAACGTCTAATTTATTACTATTTCTGAATTGTAAATGTTTATGTTGTACAAGCAATGCAGTTGTTATTTTTACTACACCGTAATTATTATTACTATTACAGTTGGTATTGTTAAAAATCAGTTAGTGATAATTACTGAAGAACATTGTTACATTATTCTGATACTAAATTAACTTTACGATAATTGGCTGAGGGTAGGTTAAGTTGGCTCTGTACGAAGCAGAGAGAAGGTTGGAAGAGAACCAATGCATACCCCTGTTCGAACTTCAGATCTGGCTGCAACTGACGTACGAGGTCGAGAAGAGGTACTTCGAATCTAAGAGGGAGGCCGCCCAGAATCAACTGCTTGCCGCTAGGCAGATGGTATGAGGCACTGCCTTATTAATATTAATGTGGCTAATTTATGTTAATGTGGCTAATTTATGTTAATGTGGCTAATTTATGTTAATGTGGCTAATTTATGTTAATGTGGCTCGTTGATTTTAGAATCACTCATTAATATACATGCACTGATGGGGATCATGCTAATTACGTTAACTAACATAGTCCCGTAGGTAATACTAATTTTAAAAGTGAATGCGTCGATTTAGTATGGAAATTATTGCATGTATATTTCAATTTCTGCTGCAGTGGGATAAGATACGCAAGCAGAAGAGCAAGTTTCTGGGCTCCATCCGAGTCGCCCACACGACATCTCTCGATGAGACTGACCAACAAATTATGCACGTCAGGTGGTAGGCTGGAAAAATAATTATAATATTAATTACATTAATAATTATATTGTTAATAATTTACATGTTTGTGTAATATTTATTAATTTTTTTTAATTTTTCAAAATAAGCTGATCCCATTCAGTTCTTTACGTAACGTAATTTTGCATTACACGTCTTAAATTATTCGTTCGTTTCACTTTTTATTTTTGTAATTCAATCAATGATGGAGTTGTTTGTTGGCACCCTCTGAAGGAATGCCCTGGACATCGTGAAGGTAGAACTCCAGGAGAGAATGACCAGGTGGCATGAGATTGAGAAGCTCTGTCACTTCAGCATTTCGACAAATCCAGGCATTGAAACACTCTACAGCATCATCAAATCAGGTTGTCCTTTGTTTCTTCGCTTGATTGGTTGATTC
This sequence comes from Helobdella robusta, assembly GCF_000326865.2. Lineage (NCBI taxonomy): Eukaryota > Metazoa > Annelida > Clitellata > Rhynchobdellida > Glossiphoniidae > Helobdella > Helobdella robusta. Next base: position 3,790,886 of record NW_008705512.1, read on the forward strand.
AATAATGGATCAGTACAAATTTTCCGTAAAAGCTTCTTGCTGCTTCATACCTCAATCCATCTTACCTGTTAATGTTCCTCCGTGTGTGTAGTTTACAGTAACAACTAATGATATAAAACTGTTGAACGTTTTCAAGTTTTAACGCATGTGTTGATCGTGTTTTTATATAACCCTACATTAGCATAACATACTATTGATACAAAATTAATTTCTGAATGTAACCAAACTTTGAGCGTACAGTTATTTCTATTTTACCTAATCATTTCTCCTTCTTTTCATGTTTTCATGTAGCCAGTTATTTTTTTAAATTTTCAAATTTGTTGTTTGTCGAGATATTTGAGAAGCATCATGCTTGATGTATTTGTCAGAAACTAAACGCGTCTAAAAATATTATTTTTCGTATATATGCACATTTGCTTGCACATCCCTTTGTCAATGAACATTCATGTTTCCGAGCCCCATTTATTCATTCATTCATTCATTCATTCATTCATTCATTCATTCATTCATTCATTCATTCATTCACTACATCATAGTTTGCATGTAAGCATATACACGTAAAAAGCCCACACACACTGACTGAAGGGTACATTTGCATGGATTTATACATATACACAAGGGCATTGGGGTTGCCACTTTCAACAAGTACTATTACATAGAGAGGTTTTGAAAATTTGTAAAATTTATAAATTTGACTGTGGAGAAATGTTAGAATTTTGAATCATTCTCTAGCACTTTTTGGGACGTGGCAACTCTAATTACACGCGCAAAACACATTCATGCACGTGCGTGTGCATGCATTCATTCACCTACTAACAATCAGCGTGCATTATTAACACAAACATACAACAAATACATGCACATATGCAGAGAAGTTTAATTCATTTGTGAGAAGTGCTGTGATGAGCTCTGATGATTTAACAGATCCTAGTTGGTTTTTCTTTACTTTTTATTATTTTTTTAAATTTTTGTTTGTTTGTTATGCGAGTATGCTTATGTGTGTGTGTTAGTTTGTAAATGTGTGTTGTGTATTACACACAGTGCATTTTATGATGGATGTATTTTGGTATAAATTTGTTTGTGTACGGTTGCATGTGTGAATGTGTGTTTGAATGGCTATGATGCACATTTATATATACATATGTGTGTGACTGTGTGTGTGTGTGTGTGTGTGTGTGTGTGTGTGTGTGTGTGTGTGTGTGTGTGTGTGTGTGGTTATCATTATCGTTTGGGGGTGCAGTTTGTGTGGTTTGTATTGTCTTTTAGTGCTGTGCACATCATATTATGTGTGGGCCGAATAGAAATTCACTGTGTGGCATTTTCATATTAACACTTTGTTTTTGTTAAGATGTTTCAAGTTTGTAATATTTAATATGATAGTAATTTATAATTATTATTATAATAATAATTGTTATTATTTAATTGATAATATTTGAATACGTTAACATGCTTAAGTTGCGTTATAATAATTGTTTTATGCTAGTTATTTAGTATGGAAAGAGAGAGAGAGAGAGAGAGAGAGAGAGTATGGAGAGAGAAAGACAGAGGAGAGAGAGTTGGATAATTATATTTTTTTAAATTTCTAAAACTTAGAACAAACAAACAAACAAATTTAATGGATACTCTTTTTTTTGTTTGACAGCGAAGTTAAAAATGATGTCGGCAGCGTGCCTGGAGGAGAAATCGAAGATGAGGAGTTCCAACAGCAGCTTGTCCGGCTCCGTAAAAGACAATTCATCTGACGGTGGCAACAGCAACAGCAAGGTTTTCTTCCAACTTGGCTCATCTGATATGTAGGTTATCTTCTACTATCTTGTGTCGTGTTTTGTTGTGTTGGATTGTCTTGGGTTTAGAATAATTCTTTCACTGATTGATAAATTTACCAATTGAAAAGAATCGTATTAGAATAGAATGCATTGAACCAAATGTGAACTAGAGAAAAATGTGAACTAACTTGACACCGACGAAAATGCAGGCAGTCCTTGAATGGATCCACCCTCTCAAACAGCAACCTCTCCCTCGACACGAACATGGTCAAGAGCAAAAGTTTTGTCGACGGCCCCACCAAACTCCTCACTGAGATTAAGAAATCCTCCATAAACTCGAACGACCAGCATCTTCTTCATTACCAGTATCCTTCTTCCAGGCAACTGTTGGTCGATGATTTAAATTCAAACCAGCCAATCCTACCCAAAGTTTCCTCCATGAAGCCAATCGCCAGCCTAAAAGATGACGGCAATTCGTCTGATTCGTCCATTCATTGTAGTGAGGGAACAGAAGGCGGAGCAAAGAACAGGAAACATAAATTATTAGCTGCATTCAAACATTAACTTTTGTTTAATTTATTTTCGTTTTTTTTTTCTCACAAAAGTTGTTACGACAGTAACGGTGTAGTTTTAGAGTGTGTGTTGATTTTCCAGAGTTTTAGAGTGATTTTATGGTTGATTTTGAAATAGATAGTGAGAATGGAGATGGTGAAGTTGACGTTTGTAACGGTAGCTTGTCTGTGTGTGTGGTAGTGCGTGACACGTTCATATTTCACTGCCTATGTTGTGGCCATTTTGAATAGCAAGCATTGTGGTCAGTCTTGTGGAAAATTTAAATGGCTACTAATAATGATAATTATTTGCATAAAATAGACAAGTTGATAATTCAAGCTGTTTTAATTACATCTTTCAAACTTTACTTCATTATTTTTATATATTGATATGTTGAGCAACTTTGTAAGTAGGAAGTTTTGCACTTGTGACTGCAAGTAAGATATTTTTAGTTGACTCTACCCATTGGTTTGTTTTTTATTTCTGTTCCATCTTATTTTCTCCTTTTTCAAACTTGCACTTAAATTAGATTGAGTGAACGAAGGCTAATAAAGTTTGACAATCAATCAACCAATCAATCAACCAATCAATCAATCATACAAACAAACAATGTAATTTAGTTTGGATTCAGTTGTTTTTGTTTCAGTGTCATTCATACATACGTTCTATGTGCGTATTTAATTAAGTTGAAGAAAATACTTCTAAACATGTGCATGTTCTTGTTCTTACTGTTTTCTTCGTTCACTGTTTGTCGTTACCTGGATTTTGTTGTCGTCGTTGTTGTTGTTGCTGTTATCGTTGTTGTTGTTGCTGTTATCGTTGTTGTCATTGTTGTTGTTGTCGTTGTTGTTGACATCGTTGTTGTGTTGCTTGTTATGAAATGATTGTGGTTTTGTTTCGTATCCAACTATTCATGTTCAATGATATAATGATTTACTTACCGTCTGAACCGCGTGAACACCAACCAATCTTTTTCCATCCTCTTTTTCTTCTCCCATGTATAAATGATTGATATGCACATAGCAGATTGCTTTGTGTCTTATTTTAATATTATTCTTTCAATTTGTTTTCATTCAATTTTTGTTATTTACTGTTTTTTAACGAATAATAAATAATAAAATAAATAAATAGATGTTGCCTAATGTTTCGACCTGTGTTAAACACTTTGTTACAATTTTTAAAGTTTGTTCATAGTATATGTATGTATATATAATGGAAATTCATTTCAGTTGGGTAGTTTGTAAATAAACTGGCTTCATTTCATCCATACTTAAAATTCTGCGTGGGGTTTAAATCTGGTTTAGTGTATATAAATTTGGTTCATTGTTTTATTTTAGAGTTTGTATTTATTACTCAGTAAAGGCAAACGAAATGGCTATCAGACTGGCATCTATATTTTAATTTCCATCTTTCGGGCCCAAACGAACTGCCGAACCTGGAGTATATGGAATACGATTAAAAAATATCAAGGTAGGCATATTTTGGTTTAGTGCAGTTAGTTTGGGTGGTGTTCATCTTCAAGTTTAGCTGGTTTTATTTTTTAAGTATAAATATTTAGTTATAAAATATTTTATTCAAAGTGGGAATATTTTCTTTGGTTAATTTCGTAATTCATAGGAGTAGCTAAATTTATATGCATGTTAGTTAGTTAAATTGTGTGTGTGTGTGTGTGTGTGTGTGTGTGTGTGTGTGTGTGTGTGTGTGTGGCGTGCGTGTGTGAGTGTGTGAGAAAGAGTGTATTTTTTTATAATTTGAAAAACCATACGTAGATTAATCCATTCCATTCTTTCCTTCTTTCTTTCATTTCATCCTTTCTTTCGTTCATTGCTTTCATTCATTTATTTACCCAAATTTATGATGAATTTTTGTGCGTGCCCAGCCAACTCACCATTATTAATATGGTTCAAAATTACTTTATGTAGTATTTTTTTTAATATTTCTCAAGCTAAATAAATTAAAAGTATTTTAGTATATATATATATATATATATATATATATAGAGAGAGAGAGAGAGAGAGAGAGAAGAGAGAGCAAGATGATGTTGCTCTAATTATACGAAAAAAATGATTGACAGTTATTACTTCTACCTACTTGCTTTTAAAAAAATTAGTTTTGAATGTGTGGTAGAAGCGTGGAGTGGACATGAATTATTTTTTTGTGTCGAACGAATTTTTGTTTCGTTTTATTAGAGATATTCTGATTGTTATTGTTGTCATTATTAAAAATTAATATAGTATAATAATGTCATTATTATTATCATTCTAATTGTTATACTTCTGGCTATTTGAGGTGATTTTCAAAACGTATATTCTATTTTTTATAGAATCTTCGTAGGTCAACACGTTAAAGGTCAGAGTGTTTTCATAATTTTTTGAATATTGAACGCAATCAAAACTATAATTATTAGTTGACGGATTTGTCAAACTCTGTGTGATGTGAAGTGTTACAAGTGAGATTTATGACATTGGTGGATATATACACGAACTTTTATTAGTAAAACCGACTATTTTCAATTACACTTTCGAATGTTCCAAATGTTCCAGCCCCAAATTAAATTAGTCAATTGTTTTTTTCTTCTTAATTTATTCAATTAACTTTACTATTGGATAAATATATAATATAAATAAACTCAAGACAATCAACATAATGATCCTTATTGAGATTTCATCATCATTATAATGACATCATCATCAATGATAATGACATCATCATCATTACTTAACATCATCATCGCTACCACCATCATAATTTTCAACCCATTAATTCCACAGTAACAAAGCTCTACTATTTAAAATTTGATTGCCTAGCTACAATAATAGTCAAAATTCGAGTAAGATATAAAACCGTTTACATTTATAATAATATTTATTTATTTACGATGACGTCGTTCATCGGTTTTCAGACTTTCGCTGCCAAAATATTTTGGAATTTTAGTTTAAAGTTATAATTTTTGATGGAATTTGAATTAGCCACATGATGTTTGCTGGCTATTACACCAAATTTCCAAAAAATTTATTTTCTCTTCAATAGCCAACATTGTCATCTCAATTTATCTCCTATTTATATCTGCCCTGCACGCTTGAATATCAATCAGTCAGTCGATTAATCAATCAATCAAATCAATTGATTAAGCTGGTTCTTAATCTGATTAATTATATTTATTGTGATTAATGTCAAACGCACGCATACTCAATTTGTGTACATTATACAGATGTACACACAGCATGCGTATGTGTGTATGTATGATGTATGTATGTGTGTGTGTATGTATCCGCACATATTTGTTTATTAAATTGATACTATCAAGATATATAAGAACTATCATATATGCGAGCATATATGTATATCAACATTTTTAATTAATTTATATGTAATAATAAACTGATGATGGAAATTATGACGATAATAAAAAGATGACGATGGCGATAATAAGGAGATGATGACGTAACGGCTGTCGTGATGATGACGTCACGTTGACCGTATTTTCAAATTTTCAGAATCAAGAACACGAATGAATTATTATTTATTCACGAAGGCTTTTTTATTTATTGCTATAAAACCTTTGAAATATTATAGCACTAATATTTCTTTTATTATACAAATACAGACAAATAAATATCTTATACAAAATACTTATGCGAATTTTCGTTTTTCGTTAATAGGGTGGTTTAAAATTGAGAAACTGAGAGAGAGAGAGAGAGAGAGAGAGAGAGAGAGAGAGAGAGAGAGAGAGAGAGTAAATAAATAACATGACTGACTAGTTTAATGCAAAAAAAAAATGCACACACGTACAAATCAATACATACAAATAAGAATTTAATTAAATATAGTGGATAATTAATCAATTAGACCTTAATTAGCGAACAATTAAGAATTAATTGAGTGGGCAATCAACATATCAGACCTTAATTAGCTGACCAATCTCGTTAGTTATGGGAGGCGGCTAATAAATCGTTTGTAAAATGTTTGGCAATTTATAAATTTGAATGTAAAAGTTGAATAAAGAGCTAATTAAAATCAGGGAGATGATGAAGGTGATGATGATATGACAAAAATATAAATAACAACAAATAACGATAGGGCTATTAACAAATAACAATTAAAAGAGGCAAAACATTGTAACACTCGCATGGAAACTCACTGAAACAATGCAATAATAACATTGCAATAACAACAAAAACAACAACAATAATAATAAAAACTAACAATAAGATGATTCAACAATTGGAGAAACGTTGTTGGCAAAAACAACGGAGAAAATATGAAGATAACAAAAGAGCTTACATCATACCAGACCAAAGTCTCTTGCATGAAGTGTGAAAAGTAGCACAAAGTTTCACACACACACACACATACACACACACAACATCCTTCGAATATAAACAAATCTAAACTGAAAAACAACAAAGTAATGATTATACGCTTGAAAATAATAATACAGTTAAACCAAATTTTCGGTTACGGTAGTGTTAGCAGTAGATAGAACCAACAATGAAAAATACAGACGGACGCAAAATAGCGTTACACTAGCTGTGTAAATATCAACAATTTGGTGATAATCAATCGAAGATAATGATACAAACAGAGAGACACAGACAGACAAACAAACAAACATACAAACAAACAAACAAACAAGTAGGTATATATGTATATAAATAGAGATAATAATTGAGACAAAACAAACGACAAGTACAGAGAAACAGTTCAAGTAAATTAAACGTTTGAAAATAATTTAAATGTCCAATGAAATGGTTCCCATTTGTCGGCGGTTCGTTCGTTGAACATCCGAGAGAGAGGCGAACATGAAAATGTTAATTAATAACTATCATTGATTGCGTTACTGATCTATCTATACCAACTGTCATTAGCTAAAATTGAATCAGTATCAATCAATCAAACAATCAATCAAGTAATTATAATAAATATAATTATTCAGTTAATTTTACAGGAAAAAAAAATTAAGAATTCGTACTATCATATTTACAAGATAATATCTGTACAAAATTACCGTATTACAATTTTTTCACATGTAGCTGTCAGTGAATGTGTATGAACAAATGGGTGGATGAATGAATGAATTTTAAATAAACAGACGAATAAATAGTTGAAAAAATGTTTAAAAAATGAAAAATCCTTCAAAATACGACGACGACTCGTAACAAATAAACTATTAAGTATTCAGATGAATATTATCCGCATTTGAAGTTAACGGATGCCGTTTTCTTCGTTATCCGTGATTATAAATTTAAATTTACGCGTTTGAAGTAACTGCTGCTGCTGCTGCTGCTGCTGTTGCTGCTGCTGCTGCTGATGATGAGGCCTGCATCTCCTTATAGAGGAACTTCTCGAAGTAGTCAGAGAAGTCGTCGTCGTCGTCGCTGGCGTCAGAATCCGACAACGAAGACGAGCGCATGTTGCGCAGTGTTGCAAGTTGAAACTTGCAACAAGTTGCATAATGAGGCAACAATGTTGACAGGTGAGACTTGCACGCCCGCAACAATCCACTGTTCACCTGTTTTGGAGAATGCAATTTCAAACATTTCTTAATTCCATTTGTTAAGGGTTAAAATTCCATCGATCAAAATCAAAAACAAGTTTTTTAGCAGATTCTGGATTCAGTTGCACAACTGCATGTAAAAACAACATGTTCAAAGGACAAAAGTATACACATTCACACAAAAACACGATGAAAATAGAAGACACAAACATACACAGACAGACAGACAAACATACAAAGACACACACTGATGAAATACATAAAGAAAGAGAGAGATGTAGACAGTATACCTTAATGAACTTCCTGAACTGCTTGATGAGATTGAGAGCAACGTTATACTTCAACTTCTTGACGAGGTAGCTGAGAACGGCGAGAGCCAGTACAGAAGGTGGGTAGTTGAGCATGTCCTGGTGAGCCAGGCAGCCCGTCAGCAGAGTGGTGGCGTCAGAGAGGAGGTCCTCTGAATTCCTACCCTGATAGGTCAAGCCACACAGGTTCTTGCTCTCCAACTCCATGGTCAGCAGGGCATGGTACTGTTGACAATAATTTAATTTTTTCATTATATAATAATAATTTACAATATTTATTATCAATTAAGATTAATAATAACCATTAACCGACAAATAATTATTATATAATGATGATGGTATGTGGTTTTTGTTTTGTTAAGTTAGTACAAGTGTTCTTGCAGTAAAGCCTGAGTCATGGTTGTCATGGTAATGATGTAATGATATGATAATGATAATGTTGACTTATAAAGCGCCCTGGCAAGCAACTGAGGCGCCAAACTGTAATGATGTAATGAGTGAGGAGTGAAGATTTGACGCAAGAGTGATTAAATGGAATTTTAGGAAAAACATTAAATAAATAAAGCTTAATCATCCTATCAATGATACCACCAAGTTCTATACCAGTTTTGGAATCAATTATGCAATAAATTTTTTGGAAATAATTTCAAATAATGTGAAAATAATTGATTCAATGTCATAACAAATTAACTGGAGTGTGATGATGAAATAATAATTTCTGCAATTGTAGGTTCAACAAACAATACACAGAAGCCAATCATGGATTCAGAGTAGTAATTAGAGAAAAAATGAGTAACATACTGTAAAATTGAGGAATGGCATTTAGAGATTGCTCACATAATAACTTAATGAGATGATAATTAATGGTTATCATATTGAAGTTAACTTTAAGAGTAACAGAAAGAGAGGGAGAAATGTTTGTGTGTGTGTGTGTGAGAGAGAGAGAGAGAGAGAGAGAGAGAGAGAAATAAAGAAAAGATTAATCAAATAACCATATAAATGAATGAATGAATGTAGTGAAAGCCATAGAGCAATTAAGAAACAAACTTCATTGTTATGACAAGTGGGAAGGCGAATTAAAAAAACACAAATATTAACAACACAGTTGATAACACTGTAAAACATACAGACAAACAAAAAATGACAGTGTAAACTTTTACGTTATATACAAAAACATCAACAACAAACAAACAAACAATACATCAACAAACCAATAATACATTATCAAACAAACAAACAACACATCAACAAACCAACAATACATCATCAAACAAACAAACAATACATCAACAAACCAACAAACAATACATCAACAAACAATACATCAACAAACCAACAAACAATACATCAACAAACAAACAATACATCAACAAACCCACCAAAGTCAGGTATTCGAATGACGTGACACTGCTGACATTCCAGTTGAGGTACTGCAGCAGGCAGACCTCCATCCTCACCACCTCCGCAACTGAATAACCGCATCCACTGACGTCAACAAGATGCTTCGTTGTTGGTACATCCTGAGTTTTATTTTTTTGTTTGTATGTCATGTATGTTTGGATTTACAAACATACATGGTGTATGCAAGTGTGTATTTATATATTTATATATAGAGGAAGAGAGAGATGTGCATATGTAATGATACGCAGGAGAGTTACAAGCTACTAAATTATTTATTTATTTATTTTTAGAACATTTTCAACTCCACATACCCATAAAAAAAAGCATAGAAACACCAAACAGCACAACGAAATATTTGAAAATGACAAAAACCACAACCCATAAATAAGATAAGAATGAACAACAAACGAATAAATAAATGAATGAATGAATGAATGAATGAATGAATGAATGAACGAATGAATGAACGAATGAATGAACGAATGAATGAACGAATGAACGAACGAATGAACCTGAGTTGCAATGCAAAGCAAGATATATGTAGGAACAAATTTCAGGATTTGTTTACAGAGTTCAAATACAAGTGCATTTATTAACAGCAGAGCAAGTAAAGTAGTGCAGTAGATGGAGTTAACCCATTAATGCCGGCCGTACTCATTTGAGTAGCCTCTTGAATTTGGCATCAATTAAAATGGGAGGTGTTTTAAAGGTAATTATCTTGCTACATCCTGGTAATGCATACCATTTAACTAGTAGTGAGTGTAATTTAGACATTTTTGTGCATGTGTTTGATGTGACGAAGCTTAGAAGTTGGCGATTTTTTCATTTGTGTTTGATGTGACGAAGCTTAGAAGTTGGCGATTTTTTCATAGTGACAGAGCTACTTTTGCAAATTTTTTTTCTGTTAAAAAAATTTTAAAATTTTTTAATTTTATTTTAAAAACAAGAAGTCTTTGGATTAATCTTTATGTTAGTAACATTATTTTGAATATTAATTTGATATAAAGTAATTTACAAACACAAACATCTTACTGTCCTCGTACGAGGACGTTAGGCACAAATGAATTTATTATGGTTAACTTTTTGATTTTACCTCAGACGTGAATAACATGGATCCTAAATCCTTTTATGGCACTAAAACTTTTCAAAAATTAGAAGAAGCCTTGGAAGAGATAGAAAGTGATAATTTTGAAACGATTGGCAGTATTGATTTGTGTGTCCTTCCTCCAGATTTGGACGAATTGACAGATGCCGAAGAAATTGATGTGACAATATAATTGATCCTCATTATGTTCCAAAAGACATTTCAGGAACTATACAAATATCTGTTGATTTGAATAACGAACCGGATAACGAAAACGAACCTGATCAAATATCTGAAGGTTTATATAAACAATATACTACATTCGAAAAACCCAAATGGACAAAATCAGATTTTTCGTCAGTATCACCTAGTACAAGTAATTCGTTTGATGAAGACCTACAAAAAATCAAAGACAACCTTAAAGATTTGTCTTCAAGACAAATTTTTGAAAAATTTCTTTCCATGGATATTACTAATTACATATGCCATCAATCCATCATTTATGCACGACAAAAAAATAACCACTCATTTACAATAGAACCAGAGGAACTACGAACTTTTTAGCAATCTTATATTTTACTGGATACAATCCATTGCCAAGAGAGCGTTTATATTGGTCACTAGATGAAGATCTCGGAGTCTCATGTGTTTATAATGCTATGAGTCGAGACAGGTATCTGGAAATAAAGAGATTTCTTCATTTGGCTGATAATTCCAAAATTGCAGATTCTAATGACCGCATGTATAAAATTAGACCGTTGTCAGACAAGTTGCAAGAAAACTTTTGTCAATGGGGATGTTTTCATAAAGACATTTCCATTGACGAATCTATGGTAAAATATTATGGACATCATCCAGCAAAACAGTTCATTAAAGGTAAGCCCGTGAGATTCGGGTATAAAAACTGGATGATAGCTAGCTCCAGTGGATACTGCTATGGTTTCGATGTTTATTGTGGAAAAAAACCAAATGAAACTGAAGACACCAAAGCATTACCACTAGGAGCTAAAGTTGTGTTGGACCTTCTAAAACATTTACCAGAACCATCAAGAAATAATATCTATTTCGATAATTATTTCACTAGTTACGCATTGATGGTGTACCTAAAGAAAAAACATAAATGCCACAGGGACAGTCAGAGAAAATCGAATGCAGAAATGTCCATTGATGGAATCAAAAGAAATTAAGAAAATGACAAGAGGGTCTTATGACTTCAAATTTGATAAAGCAAATGGCATTTTATGTGTAAAATGGTATGACAACAGTGCTTGTAGCATGTTGTCTAACTGGGATTCAATCAAACCACTGAACAATGTAAAGAGATGGTCAAGAACAACCAAATCTAAAGAAAACATTCTTCAGCCGAAATTGTTCGCATCTTACAATTCTGGAATGGGAGGAGTAGATAACCATGATCAATGCTTATCCCTATATCGAATAAGCGTAAAAGGGAAAAAGTGGTGGTGGGTTTTATTTACGTACTTTTTAGACATGGCAATGACCAATGCTTGGAAAATTCAGCAAATAACTTCTGAGAATGTAATGGACCAACTCGAGTTTCGTCGCCATATAGTACGTGGCTATTTGAGAGACGGTGCGGCGAGTAGAGCCAGTAGAAAGAGAAAAGCCGGATCCAGTATTAAAACCACAGTAGGATTTCACTTCCCTGGAAAATTGGAAAAACAACTAAAGTGTACTTTTTGCCACATGAAAGCTAGATGGATGTGTAAAAAATGTGGCAAAACACTATGCATCGAAAAGGGGTGTTTCGAAAAGTATCATCTCGCATCTGCCTAACGTCCCCATTTGAGGACGCCTTTATAACGTTATACTTAAATAAATTTTTTTAATTTTTTTTGAATAAACATATTAAATATACTTCATATTTTACAATTTTGCACAATTTGATGTTTTTCATTCAGTAGTTTTGTTTTAGGCGTAAATGGGTTAATGTGCTTTTCAAACCTAACTTATTGATGGATATCTCAACCTAATTGCTCTGCCTTGTTGATTGGTTAGCTGGCTGGCTGGATGGTGATAGATGTATGTGTACTTTATATATATATGCATCCATCCATGATTCCATGCATTTATCTAGGCTTTACATTATATTATTAGATATAACCTATATACAAAGAGAAATGAGTTTATGTGACTATAGAAGAAACGATAATGATGATAGCGACGATGATGATGATAATGATACTGACCTCATTTTCTTCGTTGAACTTAGCAGATATGTAGAGGCAGGTCAGGCCGGCACATCTCAGGTACTTCACCTTCGTCTGTTGTTGTTTCAAAAATTGAAGGCCATATAATTAACGGCCATAAAATCAGATCATGAAATGGTTAATTAAATAACAACACCACTTCAACGTCAATAAAAATTCATAAACAACACAACAAACACCAATTAAATACATATATAATTATATAAATATAGATCATAACACCTTCACTATCACTCATAAATATCATCAAATAATATTTATAATAATTATCATCAAATAATATTTATAATAATTATCATCAAATAATATTTATAATAATTATCATAACTTCACGAAAAAATATTTTCAACCAACCTTCACTTTTAACAGGAACTTGTCCAATAAATGCACGGCCAGAAAAAGAGTTTCATGATGAAAGTTGAACTTTCTGTTCAACTTGGTGAGCCACTGGACACACTGGTTTCTATGGAAACCGCAGATGTCATCCTTGTCCTTTGTTAGGTGTTGAGTGGGTTGGTGGTTGGTTGGATGGTTGTTAGTCAGTTCAATGAATAAATATGATAAAAAAATAGTTCTAGCAAACTTTATATATGTCAGGAAATTTTAGAAAAAAATATATTATACTGAAAACAAATGAGATGCTGAATTATGGAAACTCTGAAACTGAGATGGATAAAAAAAACAAAAAACCTTTTTGCAAAAAACAAAAATATTAAAAAAAAACTTCAAAAAATAAATAAACAAGTAAATAAATGAAAAAACCTGTTCAGTGACTGTTCTGTAGTTGAGATTTGTCCAGTTTAAACTCTCATGTTGCACGCACTCGATAACTTTACTAAGGAGAGCATGAGGACTCTTGATCATATCCTTCTACAGAGAAACTTCTTAAGGGTTCTTTACCTGCCAACAAATTAGTCACCTCTAAGTTTAGAAATTGTTAATACTAATGGATAAATTACTTAATCTGCTAATAGTTAATAGATCTTAAAAGCTTAAAACATGCCATTATATGAAGAGTTTTTCAAACACACACACGCACACATATACATTGATTCATTCATACATCCATATATCTATTCTATACATACAACATACATACCTACATACACACCCACATACATACAAACACACACACACATATACATACATAAAGTCATAAACAAGCACACATACACATATGTTATCATTTAATATACCATACAAGACATATAAGTTATACCTGGTCATGGTCATACATGACATCCATCATACATACATACATACCCAACAAACAATTAATATAATGATAATCCAGGCTACATAACACTCATGAAGTCAGCACATAGAGAAAAGATTAAGTAAGCTAAGAACAAACCAAGCATTATAACCACTATACACACATACGCACACACACACACACGCACGCACGCAAACACACACACACACACACATAAAAATATATATATATCAAAGCTGAAAATACAGATATTATATATTATATATATATATATATATAATTTTTTCTTTATATAAATATATACGCATATATTTGGCTATATATATATATATATATATATATAGTTACATATACATATGCTCATATATAAACTATAACATTTATTTATTAAAAACATCTTCAAAGGCAAAGTCATTTGAAAGATCACTTGTGATAATAATAGCTCAACAACATCCAGTGTTTATGATGAGTTATGCGCGTGTGTGTGTGTGTGTGTGTGTGTGTGTGTGTGTGTGTGTGTGTGTGTGTGTGTGTGTGTACATATCATGAATCATGATACACATCTTATCATCTGAGTGAACTATCACTAATTAATCTCACTGATTCACTTTAATCACTTATATATTGATAATTTCACTACAATTATTTCAAGATATACTTCATTACTAGTAACAAATATGTGAAATATTTTATGTGTGTGTTATTGTGTGTGTGTGAATTATGTGTGACGAAACAGCTGAGTTTTTTACATCATTTTACTTACACATTTACCCATTCATCCAATCATATAATTTCTTCCCGAAGATTTTAGATAATTAATACGATTATAAATTATATATATTTATTGAAAAAACGCTATAAAATACATCAATATTTAACATATATATATATATATATATATATATATATATAGTATATACTATATAGATACGTGATGTAAGCAATGTATATATATATTACTATAAAATTATATGTTATTATAATACAAAAGAAGAGGCGAAGAAAAAATCAAAAAACAAATCGCTTATGTGGCCATTTGAAAATTCAAATAACGAAATCAATAGTAAAATAAATTTTGAACGTCATTTTAATGATATTTCCGATCATTACGAACTTTAAAATAAGTTTTTTTCAAATTTAAGAGAGAATAAAATAAAAACCAACCTTGATTCGCTCAGCTGATCGCTTGAAATAGTTCTTGTATTCTTACGCGCAAACAAGTTCAAATGAGCCATTAAAATAAATTGGTTCACTCATGATAATTGTGAATTTGTGATCAAAACGTTAAATACTTTTACGGTTTATTAAAAAGTTTTACATAAAAATGGAATTTAACAAAATAAAATAGTGTCGTACTGTTTTCTAATCAATTTATTGAAATAAATTGAGCACTATTTTCTGTAAACGTAATAAGATTGTTTATGCGTAAGAAGCATCATAATTGCTATTCAACATTTGAATATTTTCTCATCATAAACGTTCAAATATATATCTGAATAGTTTAAGAACCAATAATGTTAAATGGCCAACTATTTGAATGTCGGAATCAATGATAATTTATAATATAAATAACGAAAATAAAAGTAGTGAAAGAACTGTTATATGATACCTTACATACTTTATACTTTGATACTTATTCTATATATCAATCAATCAATCAATCAATTACCTTATAAAGCGCTATTTCCGCGATGTTCAACAGCGCTCCTCAATGAATTTTGAAAACAGATGGGTCTTGAGATCCGCTCTGAACTTCGCAAGTGATGGAGAAGTAGTCAGAGAAGTAGGTAGAGAGTTCCAGAGAAAAGGACCAGAAAAAGCAAAAGCAGATTTGGCAAAAGAGTGTTTAACACGAGTTAAGAAAAAGCGAGAAAAAGAAGACGATCGTAAACCGGGGCGTTTAGGTTCAATTAATATATCTGATAAATACTTAGGAAATAATTTAGATTGAGACTTATACATGAACGTGCAAATTTTAAAAATTATTCTATATTTTATAGGTAGCCAGTGCAAGAGAACAAGATATGGAGATATATGAGAAAAGAAAGGGGCACGAGCAACTAGACGAGCAGCAGAGTTAAAAGCTTTACTTAAAGGATAGAGTATAGAGTCAGGAAGACCATAGTAGAGCGAGTTACAATAATCAATCCTAGATAAGACTAACGAAGTAACAAGAAGGAGAAGAGTAGGATCATCAAGAAAAGGCAAAAGTTGTTTATTCTACGTAGATGAAAGTAAGAGCTTCTAGCAACACTATTAATCTGAGAAGAGAGAGTCATGGTAGATGTATAAGATGAATAAGAGACATATAAGATGTACATTTTCTAATTATTCTTTACCATCATAAATCTAAGTTCTCTTCTTAACTATTTCAAAACAATAAAGTTATGTAAAAATATTGGTGATTTTTTTCGTTTTAGGCTTCATGTGGATGTGGTTTTAGATGCACACAATCTTTTATTATTATTTCAAATCCCGTTATGACATGTTAACAGCGGTGCTGATCGATAAACCATTACAAGCAGTCAACAAAGCAATGAACACCATTAAACATCTGGGCGTGTATAATTAAGCATCATCAAAAACAAACTTCATTTTTATATCATTTACAAGGTAAGAACCGTAATACAAATGTACATTGACACTAGTATTAACTGATTAATTATTAAATTTATATGGATCCTGTGGTTATTCTGGCTGGTGGTTATTTGTGGAGTTTTGGGGTGATGTACAACTTTATTCAATGCTTGCAGTACCATCCTTTCACATTAATATTACAAAACATGTATTCTAAATGACAAATAAGAGGCATCTGTGTATGATCGAAAATTTAATTTGTTCAAAATTTGGCCATTTCTGACATATTATTAAGTTTACTTTTAATAAAAACTGTCATGGTGTTGTTTACATATTTTTCATTCATCTGAAAAACATCCAATCAATCATGACATTTATTAATTTCAATTTATTAATTTTATTATTTTTAATAACTTTCAATTTGACTACGAGTACTAACTCGCCGATGAGTGAAAAATGTTCCACGAAGCCACTGCCTGGCAATCACTGCCGACGCATGCCCACCAACAGTTGCTTGTCTGGCAGCACCTCCCACTCCCTCACCTCTTTCTACCATTTGTCTTATAAGACCCAAGAGGAGGTCGATGAAAATTTATCAAGATGGCAGAACATTCGTAACGTGCCAAAGTGCTGGGACGCCATAAGGCTTCTACTCTGCACTGTCTTCCTGCCAAACTGTCAGTACAATTCCAGCAGTGACACATCTCGAGTTCAGTTGCCTGACAAAGAGCTGTGCAAAAAGGTGAAAGAGCCGTGCAAGTTGATTGATGAGTTAAAACTCTGGCCACGTTATTTGCAGTGTGATAAACTTAACACTTCCACTGGCTGTCTTGTTAGTTTTTTTTCTCTCTTAACTTAACTCCTCTCTAATTTTATTCAATTTTTTTAATATTTTAAAATGTAAAAAAATTTTTAAATGGGATGGGGTCACAATTATAAAAAAACTAATTTTAGATATTGTTACTATATACATTTAGTATTTGTGGCTATGTTTTACTGTTATAAATAGTAATTAATTACATTGAAATTGTACAAATTGTTTTCAGAAAGAGATAAAGTTTGCAGGGTTTCAAACTCCTGGCACTTGTGTTGATCCTTTGACAATTAGCAACAACTCCAAATTATGGTACTCTGGCTTTGAGGGCTGTAGTTTAAAGTGCCAAAATCCATGGTTTGATGATAATGACCATGTTGTCATGCATACATTAGTTGCCCTCTTGGCCATCATTTGCATGATTTGTAATGTTTTTGCAATTGTGAGTTTATAATGCTTATTATCTTTTCTATGGATAGCTAATGATAATGCTTGTGCTAGAGATGATTGTGTAATTTTAATTGAGGTCTTCAAATGAATTAGTTCTCAAGAACACTCAAATTAGCAGTATAACTTACTTGCTTGTTCCCAGATCTACATGTATGAAACACAGCTCATATATTCACCTATCACATTTACATTACACACACACACACAAACTCACACAGACAAGCTCACACACACAGTACACGCATGTCAGATATCACATTACATACATAACACAATCACCCACACACATACACGCACACACACAACCACACACACAAAAGCACACACACCCACATGCATCTCAGATAACATTCATATTGAACTGGAGTCACCTCAATGTCTTTCCTGACAACATAATTTTCCACTTGAACATCTGCTTCTTTGTGTGCACGTGCTTCTGGCTGGTTCAGTTCGTCCCAGGGCTACGTTATGACGTCATGTGCAATCCTGATGACGATACTCCGGTCCGGACTGACGCACTGTTCAGGTTAGGCTGTGTTAGAAAGTAATGTTTTCACCGTCATCATCATCATCCTTCTCATCGTCATCATTTCATCTTCATCATCATCAATATTATCATCATCACAGTTTATTTAACTTGATATAGAGATCAATGTTATTATAATTGTTTGTTAGTGCAAACAAATATTCTCACTACAACTTTCTAGTGATCATGATTTGCTAACTCACTCATGCACGACCCACCAGAGGGCCGAACTCGGCGAGATGCAGTCTGACCTTCATGGTCATCTACTTCTTCAGCTTTGCATCACTGCTGTGGTTATCCGTCCTGGCATACACCTGGCACAAGACGTTTGAGAAATCTCGCGAGAGTATTAGGAGGAAGAAGGTTTTTCTTCACGTTGGTGTCTGGGCCGTAACTGTAGTGCTTACTGTTCTCTCCGTGGCTCTTGTTCAAGTTTGTGTTTGTTGTTCGTGTTGTTGTTTGTAGTAGTGGTGGTGGTGTAGCTTTGTTTCGTGTCGTGGTCTGCTCATTTTTGTGGTTTCGTGCGTTTTTTACATTTGTGTTCATCCATCCTTTTTTTTGTACATGCACAAAGTTGTAGAGTTAAAGTGTTTTTTTCTGTGCTAGTAGTTTTATTTACGTTTCCATTTTTATATTCCACTTATCCACTTTTTCATTTGTTCGTTCATTCATTTGTTGATCCATCTTTCTACTTATTTTTTCATTCGTTCATCCATCTAATAATTCATTCATCTATCCGTTCTTTCTTTCCATCAGCTGGAGGGCAACACTTTGACTGGGATATGCTTCATATCATCCGTGAACAACATCACATACAAATTTTTCCTCATACTCGTTCCGTTTGTCATTGTCTGGTTTCTCAGTTTATATTTCTTCTTTAAAGGTCAGTGGCTCTTTTTCGAGTGTGATACTTGATTGGTTGGCCGGTCGGTTGGCAGGTTGTTTGTTTGGCTGGTTAGTTGGCTAGCCAACTGGTTGATTGGTTGGCTAGTTGGTTGGGTGGTTAATTTTGTTTGCCAGTCTTTTAGTTGGCTGATTGGTTGGTGGATTGAATAATTGGTTGATTTTTATGTGTTTTTATATTATTTTATATTAATTATTATATGGTTTTTATTTTTAGTTGTTGTTTTTTAGAACAATCCAATTATGTTTTGACATAGGGATGCACTCACTGAACAAGATGAGGGTACAATCACCACACTTAATGGTGGAAGAGAGGAAGAGGAAGATCAATAACGCTCTTGTTAGGATTGGTGAGTTGGTTGGTTGGTGGGTTGGTTGGTTGGTTGTTTGGTTGGTTGGTTGTTTGGTTGATTGGTTGGCTGGTTGGTTGGTTGGTTGGTTGGTTAGTTGTTTGGTTGTTTGGTTGGTTGGTTGGTTGGTTGGTAGGTTGGTTGGTTGGTTGTTTGGTTGGTTGGCTAATTGTTTGTTTGGTTGTTTGGTTGGTTGGCTGGCTGGTTGGTTGGTTGTTTGGTTGGTTGGTCGGTCGGTTGGTCGGTTGGTTGGATAGTTGATTGACTGGTTGATTTTTTGGTTGGTTGCTATTAATGTTAATATTAGTGATACTATTATTATTCCACTTAATATTATTATAAATTCTAAATTTAATTAATAATAATTTTTACTTCTTTCACTGAAGGTTTCTTCTCTGCAGTCTTCTTCCTCATCGGCATTTCATTCATATCACTACATGCATACGAGTTTGCCAACAGGAATGATTGGCAGATGTCACTGAGGAAATACATTATGTTAGTTCATTGTGGGCGGGGCTTAATATGCTAATTAGCTGTTTGTGAATGGGGCTTAATATGTTAAGTATGTTAATCAACAGAATGACGATATGATGATATACTATGCTTATAGACTGATTGATCAATTTATTAGTCAGTTTTCTATGTTAAAATTATTATTTCCGTCGGTCCAAAAATCCTTTTTATCACACCTCATATGAAGATGCAAATCCAAGTTGATGTCAGTCAGGTCTGCTGGGCCTTCCGACAACAACGACAACAATAACAACGACATCAAAAGCAACAACTATATCTATAGCAGTAACATTAAGAACAACAACGCTGTCAACCTCATCAACAACATTGCCTATCCCAAAACAAACGCATTTAACAACATCTTCAGTAACATCACCAACAGCCAAAATATAAACAACAATATCGACAAAAACATCAATGATGATGTTAATGATGATAACGAAAATGATGACGACGAAGATGACAATGATGGTCACTGTGTGATTGAAAATAAACCGCCGTTGATTTATATGGTGCTGTACGTCTTATGCTACTTTTTGCTGGGTGTCATGATGAGTTCGTGGGTTTGGAGGCAGGAAGCATGGACGTCATGTTCAAGGACTTGTGTTCGATGGTCGGTTGTTTGATTGTTTGATTGATTGATTGTTTGATTGGTAGGTGGTTAATTGAGTAATTGAATTCAATTGTTTTATCTGGTTGGTTGGTTGACTGGCTGGTTTGTTGGCTAGTTCGCTTTTTCTTTAGATCTCTCTCTTTCTCTCTCTTTCTCCCTTTTTCTCTCTTTTTTTCTTGACTCTATCAGTCTCTATTTGATTTTATTTTTCCATCATCAGTTTTGAAGTGCGCTGCAATGAGAACAAGCCAGAGAAGAAGGTGCGGTCGAAAGAGCTGATTGAAGGAGACGTCGTAAGTCCCAAACAACAAAACTTTATTGCCACTAAACAACATTATCTTGAAGATCTTATAGGTCGGTTGGTTGGTCGGTCGGTTGGTTGATTGGTTGATTAGTTGATTGGTTGGTTGGTTAGTTGATTAATTCAACGTTTCATAGATTTTGATTAACAGAATGGAAATTGACGAACCGTCATTTTTTTTTATTTACAAGTGAGATATAAGACCACTATTATTGTCGCACATCAACTTCTGTACACAGGTATGAACTTTGATCTGAGATCAATGACTTCATATGACCTGACCTCAATGTCATCCAGTCACGTCTCAAGGACGAGCAGATGGTCAGAGTCAGGTTCGTGTAATGATGACGTTGATAATGTTTTATCGAATTTTGTTTCAATAATAACAGGCCATTCTTATCATTTAACGTTGTTTCACAAAAGTTTCTAGCTGTTTTTGAAATTCTACAATGATAATATTAAGCACCAAAATCAACCTCATTAGCTTTAGTTCTAATACAAATAATGAAAGGACAATAATAAACTTTCAGACACGTCAACATCATCAAGCAGAAGATTCTATGAAGCCAAACTGAAACTCTTCAGATCAAAGCATAAGAAAAACGATGGTGGTGTGATCAGCAAAGATAAAATCAACAACAACAACAACAGCATTCACGGCAATTTGAGGACGAAACAGAACAAGTTACAACAAAAACAACACCACCAGATGGAAAACAGCAGCTGCAGCAGCAGCATCAGCCGCTTCGAGGAGACCAAGCTGAACAAGAACAGCACTTCCATCTCCACATCGGAGTGGTCGTCAACCAACGACTCCAACAATCTATCCTGCCTACATCTGCCCTTGCAGGAACGACTCGAAATGTTGTTGGCAAATGTTTCCAAGAAGACTACGCTGTCTACCTCCTTGACCTTGCTGCCCTCTGCTAGCCTGACCGCGAAAAAGTTGAAGAACGATGTCGCCGCCACAAAGTGTAGCAGTAGTCTTGCAACAAAAAATTGCGACGGCAGTAGTAAGGTCCATCATAGTCACCGCGATAACGATAGTGGCAATGATGACATTTTTAATGATGACTTTCAAAGGAAAGACTCTAAAAGCAGCAGTGCCAACGCCATGCCTAACGATCAATGCAGTGACATAGACAGGTTGGAAAAGTCCGAAATTGTTAATCATCCGAGCTTCAGAGTCAAAACATTTAACCCTGACATTAACAACGTTAACGACAACAATAACAACGATAACGAATTCGTTTCTGAAGAACGTGGTGCTAAAAATGATGATGATGACAACGATGGTGATGATGGTGATGACAGAGATGATGATGGTGACGACGACGATGAGGATGAGGAATCGATAGACAGCTCAAACAGCAACTTCACCATTGGAAGTAGCGATTCAGCTGCCCTGAGTATCAAGGAAAAAGATGGCGAGGATGACCTCATTAATAATATGGATAATAAGAAAAATATGAATGATAATAATGATTATGTTAATTTGAATATGAATACAATATATAATAATGTTGACAACAAAGGGGATGATTATACAAGACAGAGAATTCCAAATTTTAAAACAGATGATTTTGATGATAATGTTGATGTGAGTAGCACTTTTACCAACAACAACAACAGCAACAGTAACAACAACAACAGCAGCAACAGTAAAAACAACAACAGCAGCAACAGTAACAACAACAACAGCAACAACAACACTGATAATATTTATAATGATGATATAAGTAAAAATATTAATTATAGTGATAATAATATTAATGATAATAATAATAATAATTTTTATCTCTACACGTATCAACATCCTTACTTAAACTATCCAGTAATATATCCCGCCCCTCCCCTGCCACCACCAACACCAATACTTCCGCCAGCAGAGTACCCCCTCACATTTCATCCTCATCTCCTCCCACCGTATTTCCCCCCTCACATCATACCTATCTCACCGGTCATGTCGATGACGTCATCGCCTATATCATCAATGACGTTTAATAAAAATGGAGACTCGTCGCCATTACTGCCTGTACAACAACAGCAGCAGCAGCAGCAACTTCCGCCTCCGTTTCTTGTTCCGCCTGTTTACTTCGGACCGCCTGTATATCCGGGATTTATTGAAGCCCCTTCACCACTATCTTCTTCATTTCCACAGCATGCAACTCCATCATTGTTAACATCGACCTCATTAACATTTTCGCCACAAAACTTCACCTCCGAATTGACCCCACCACCGCTACCACAGTTTCTACCGCAGCTACCAGTTCCTATGTTGCCTCATTATTTCGCGCCAACGTCTCCGGGTCTTCTGTTCGTCCCAGAGCAACCAAAGCCATCATCGTCGTCGTCGTCACCATCTGCGCTCGCTGCTTCATCCAACTATTTTCACCAACCAAATGTTACTAATAACAATTTCCAGAGCATGCACCAGCCTCATCATGAACGTCATCAGCTGCAGGGTCCACATCATCGGCGTCGACAACGTACTCATCGTCATCAACAACAACAACTACCACGCGATCGCCAGCCACCAGAGCTGCAACAAACGCAGCTGCACCAACCGCATTTGAATTGCAACGACATCACTAGCATTCCTGCCATAACAACTGTCGCCAGTGACACTCCGACCACTGCTACTGCTAACAACAATCATGCCAGAAAAAGTAACAACAGTACCAACAGTAACGATGCTAGTAACGACGCTAATCCTAATACGACCTCGTGCAACAGTTCAGATTGGGACAACAAAACTAGGAAATTAATTTTACTCAAAAACTATAACAATTTTTTTAACAACAACAACAACCAAAACAACACCACTAACAACAACAACAACAACAACGATGTAACAAGGAGCAACAACAAATTCAACTCGGCTCCCAACGTATCAACATTATTAGAAAATGTAGATATGTTCTCGCAAGACGACAGCAGCGATAGTAGTTTCCTCGAAGCTGCTACAGATGCTTCTGCTGCTGCTACAGCTACTACTACAGCTACTGCTACTGCTACTACAGCTACTACTACAGCTACTGCTACTGCTGCTACAGCTACTGCTACTACTCTTGGCCACGTTAATAGTATTAAACTTCTTGGTAACAATAGAATTACAAATGGATGCAGTAGTGACAGTATTGACAGCAGTTGTAGCAATGTAAGTGAGAATACTAATGTTAATAACAATTGTATTAGTGGTAGCAGTAGTAGCTTCATTAGCAGCAGTAGTAGTAGTAGATCTAGAAAAGGTTGCGATGATGACGACGGTGATGATGACAATGATGGCGATGAGGATGATGATGATGATGACGACTATGAAGAAAATCAAAAGAATAATGGTAGAAATAGTAGTGAGGATGATGATAATGATGTTGATGTCGGAACGAAAGAAAGGTAGACGGAGTAAACGAAGGATATAAATGAGTGAAAAGTTTAGAATGGAAAAAATTTTTTTTTATTATGGTTTTTACTGTGAGTTTTGCTATCATTAATGTTACTTTAATTTTACTCTTAATTCTCAAAATGCTTTCTAGTTTAGCGTGCCTTTGAAAAAATTTAAAAAATCATAACTTTTGTTTTATAAACTATTCGCCATTTTGTTTATGGTGCCATGTTTCAGTAAAGGTGCAAGATTTGTGCCAAATGTATGTATATATTGTTTATATAAATTGAATGTGTGTATACGTTTGTGTGTATGTGTGTGTGTCTGTGTTTGTGTATGTCTGTCTGTGTGTTTGTGTGTGTGTGTGGTGTGTCTGTTTTTATTTATATGCATTTATCACTTTTGCTTACAAAGTTGCTTCCATTTCATTTTATACAATATTTAAAATATTTGTTAAATAATTCAATTTATTGTATATTCATTTTGTATGCTTCAAATGTTTTTTTTTTATATTCAGTTTATTGTTTATGACGAATGGGTTTGTTTGAGAATCTTTGATTCTACCTTTTAAAAAAATGTTTTGTCGGTCATTTTCATACCTTCATGACCAAAATGTTACATTTATTTTTGCTTGTTTATTTATTATACGTAATTAATTTTTCATTTTTGTAATTTGTTATCGACTTATATTTATTTATTTCTCCATTCATTTATTCATTTTTTTATTAAAATTTTCAGGGCAGCTATCTTGCTAAAAAACGCTTTTAACAATTATTACTCATTTTTTATAGATAGAAAGATGGATGGATGGATGGATGGATGGATGGATGGATCGATCGATAGATAGATAGATAGATAGATAGATAGATAGATAGATAGATAGATAGATAGATAGATAGATAGATAGATAGATAGATAGATAGATGTCAGTTGTGATTATTATCAAATGCCTTAAGTATTAATGATATCCGAACAGTTTTTCATTGTGATCATCATATGATAGATATATTTATATCTATTTTTATTTTAATCTTTCCCATGTTAGGACTCTTTTACATACATACACGTAACATTATTAGGTCTTACTATCTTAATTCACAAATATGCCTTTATGTTAAATATGCATTTTTATGTAGCTAGCTTTTTATCTCTCTTCTTGAGCAGGAGTGGCCCGCCAGGCCTTGTCCGCCAGAAAAAACGTCGTTAACCAGACAATATGACCAAAAAAGGAGCCATAAATCTTAAACAATTTTCCCCCGGGTCGAAAAAATTTGCTCTTTAAGTAAATATGCGGCCCTTTAAAGGTTAAATAGTCCTCTATGTGGCCCTCACAGCATGAAGTTTGCCCACCTCTGTTCTTGAGTGTTTCGTGTATGTAGTTTGGCAGTTTTTTCGAGAACTTAGTGCTTAGAAATTTGTGTACTTCTTACATTTTTTTTATTCGAAATCTTTGTTAAATATTGTTTAATTGTGATTATGTTTTTCGTTTATTTTTCTCTTTTTTCAAGTTTTTTTTTTATGCTTGTTGGTTTTAAATTTTTAAATTGAATCGTGTGTAATGGATTGATTCAGGCAATAAAAGGTATTTCAACGTAGTATAAAAAACGGACTAATGTTAATTTTTTATTTCAATAATGAATGAGTTCTTCGAAATGATGTGATTTTGTTCTCTCTCTCTATCTCTATCTCTCTCTCTCTCTCTCTCTCTCTCTCTATTTATCTATCTATCTATCTATCTATCTATCTATCTATCTATCTATCTATCTATCTATCTATCTATCTATCTATCTATTCTCTTTGTATCTTTTTCGATTTTTCTCAGAAGAACTTTCTTTTTCAGTTCACTAGAGTTTGCGTCATGATCTACATTTGCGAGATGAATCATTGAAAATTTGATCGAAATAGTGACAAAAAATAGCGGTAGGTTCGAGCTTCTGTGCTGTTTTTTATGTTATGATAACATTTGTTCAATAATTTTATAACGATATTATTATTATTATTTTTATATTATTTCATAATATTAATTTAATTTAGTATTTACTATTAGTAGTTATGATAATACGAATAATACTAATGCCATACACTGATTGACAAGTAAATACTAGGCAATATTTATGCTCATTTTTGTAGTAGCTGTATTTTACAGCCGTTAATACAAAAACTAATTCAAAGTTCGGAAGATGAGTTTAGATCGATTGTATGGGTGATAGAATTTCATCTGAATTATTATCATAGTGCGATTTCAGTTCATTATTCTTTCAGTTCATTCGATTTTAAATAAATTCTCAATTGAATTCAAAGGAGTGAATGTTTAATTTGGTAAAACTTTATCAAAAATAATAATCTCATTCTTTTTGCTCTGTTGTTGTTGTTGTTAAACAGTATTACAACTTTTACTTTTTGTTGTTGTTAAACAGTATTACAACTTTTAATAGCTGATACTTTACTATTAATCAGAGAATCAGACGTTCATAAACCGGAAAATGTTCATGCGTTCACACTCTAGTTGGATATTGTTGTTCGTGTTGTTGTTGTTGGTTGGGTTGGAGGTGGTGAGGGCAGCGTTGGAACAACACAAGATCATCATCAAAGGAGAAGTTTCTCATTTCCAAAACGCCTGGGACAGTAAGACTCAGTACCGTAGTATCAACGATCGTAGAGTAATTACTAACTGTAGTATGATCAGAATGATCTTTTCAGAACCGCCACACTGTGACTGTGTTCGAACGCACTAAGGATCAGATTGTCGCTGCCTAATGTCATTTCTTGTATCTGCGTTGTTATGCGAGCGTGCAAACATTCATAGGCCTAATTAATAATAAATTTAAACTGTACCATTGGTTTGACCTGACCTTATTAATCGTTCAACCAATGATTTTAGTTTGTGAGCGCGGGAAATTTGGAGGTGACTGCCAGTTTGAATGTCACTGCACTGGGTCCGGTTGGTCAACGTGAACATATTTTTTTATTCAAAATCAGCGAATGAATGAGTGATTACGTGAATAAATAAATGGATAAATAAATAAACAAATGAATGAATGGACAAGTGAGAGAATGGATAAATGAGTGAATGAATGAATACCAGTACGAACAAACGAATGATTGATCGATTGACTGAATTATAGCATGAATTATTTAACAATAAATTTATAAAATGAATGTAAGAATACCTACTCAAATTTCATACCCGTATATAAATACCCCTTTTACGCGTATTCTTTTAATTCTACACCCAAACAACGAAATACCACCTCAGGAAGGTGCGATCACGTGACTGGGGCCTGCGTTGATGGCCTGTGCGAGAGAGGATGGACAGGTACCTCGTGCAACGTCACAAGTATGGCGGCGATGACGTAGATGATGTGGATGATGATGATGATGTGGATGATGATTAGATGACGATAATGCTGATGATGATGATGATGTGGATGATGATGACGATGACGATGATGTTGAATATGATGATGACGATGCCATAGATGATGATGACGATGATGTTGAATATGATGATGACGATGCCATAGATGATGATGACGATGATGTTGAATATGATGATGATCTAGATGACGTAGATAATAATTTCATGGATGGTTTAACGCCATATTTCTACCATCTTCATTCTATCTCCATCTCTGTTATCCCCATATTTTTACAACCATCTTCTGGTTTATCATCCCCATCATCACTATCTTTTGCATCACCATCCCAATTATCATTTTACTCACCAACTTCATCCCAATCATCACCATCATCTTCTCTGCCATCGCCACGTTTAACTCTCCATCTAAGATTTCTTCAGAAGCCAGTATGTCGGCTGCTTTTTGGATAGGGCCAATTCGGAAATGCCCTACCACTACAAGGAGAAATCATTAGCCACATCACCGGCTGCTCCGATGTTCATGGAAAGATGCATTGACATTTGTCAGAAGAAAAATTTTACTTACGCTGCTCTTTGGGTGAGTAAATTTGGAGATAAAATGACGATGATGATGTTGATGATGATGTTGATGATGATGATGTTGATAATATAACTATGCAAAACACAATTTTTATTTATAAAGTAGAAAATGTATTAGGATTAAACAGATTTGTAAAAAATGAATGAAAAAATCTGATGAAAAAAATAATGCGTCCCTATTGAGTGCAGAAAAACGAGAGATGCTCGTGCGGGAATGATTACGGAAGGTACGGATCGTCATCATTGTGCTCCCATCCATGTCCGCATAATGTTCCCGCTTGTGGGAAGTTGATTGCCCAGGAAGTGTTCGCTGGTTGGTTTGATGGTTGGGTGTCTGGCTGGCTGGCTGGCTGGTTGGTTAGCTGGTTGGTTGGTTGGTTGGCTGGCTGGTTGTTTGGCTGGCTATTTGATTGGTTGTTTGGTTGTTTAAATAATCTATTAGTTTATGTTGAGTTATTTATTGTCCTTTGATTCGTTTTTTGATATGTTTGATATGTTTGATTTTTTTATCTTTTTCATTTAACCATTTCAACATGTAATCAATGTATCGTTCAATTGTTCTATTCATTTATCTATATTATTAACTGTTCATTCATTCAAGTATTCAATTTATCATATATTGAATCAATCATTCAGTCATCTATTAAAACAACCAACCAATCAATCATTCATTCCATCATTAAATCATCTACTCAAACGACCAACTTACCAACTGGCCAGTCTGTCCGACCGGGACGCACGGGGCGTATTGTAGCGAGGAGTGTCATTGTAGTAACGGAGAGAGGTGTGATTACGTCACTGGCTTCTGTGCCAATGCCGTCTGTGAAGTTGGCTGGAAAGGTCTTTCGTGCAATGAGCAAGGTAGGTAGGGGTCACGTTAATTACATCAACCAATCAGATCAATCTGTCATTCAATTAAAAAAGTTAACCAACCAATCGAATTTTAAACAACCTGCCATTCAGAAAACTAGTTAAAATAATTAAACAAAGCAAACAAAAAAACGATATTCATTTATAAACAACTGAACAATGAATAAAGAGTTACATGTTAAATCGTACAAAAAATAAATTTCAAATTTTATTTACAAATCAACGTACCGTACTATCATTCAATCACCATAATTAATCCGTCATTTATTCAATCTTCATTCATTCATTCATTCATTCATTCATTCATTCATTCATTCATTTATTCATTCATTCATTTATTCATTCACTCATTCAGACAATATGGACTACGTATGCAAGAGCAAAAAATGTTCAGCCGATGAGGTCTGCGTGAAAATAAGAAGCGGAGAAATTTGCTCAAAAAGTTCATTTCATAAAAATAATATTTAAAATTATCAGACAATTAAAAATTAGCATAATTTTTTATTATTATTGCATTAATTAAGAAATAATTTTCAATTGGAAATTTGAGGAAACGTGAAGAGCTTGTACGTTGGGTGCTTCAACGATGCCTTCATTCGGAGAGATTTATTCCACCAGGTAGCCAACGCGCCAAAAAGCAAGATGTCGCCTGCTCTATGTCTCGAACTTTGCAAGGAGAATCTCTACACATATGCCGCTCTGCAGGTTGGCGTTTGTGTGTTTGTATGTGTGTGTGTTTATATACTTTTTCGTATCGAATTTTCATTTTTCCTGTCTAAAAAGTTTCAGCGATATGAACAAGTTTGGTACTCTGTACCAAAATTATTGCCGTTGCCGATACGAAAGCCGATAATGATTGAGTAAGTAGGATCGCTATATAATATGGCAATAGCAGAGCAGCAATACTTCGATGTTAAATGCCTTCCCTACTGTATACAAGAAGTTAAGTGAAACAATTTTTAATAAAATTTTTCAATCCCAAGAATTCATTCTCGTGTTTATGCTCGAACGATTACGGAAGATACGGCCTGAGTGCCTCTTGCAACAGACCATGCACTGGTGATTTCGGTAGCAAATGTGGCGGCCTCATGGTCAACAGCATCTACTCTGGTCGTGAGGCTACAAATTTTTTAATAAAAATAATTTTCAATTTACGTAACTGTATGACATTATTGTCGCTATGTCATTCGTTGCATACCTAATTATTATTATTTCTATTTATTTATAGTTTTTATTTATACTTTTATTCATAATTATGACTTTTATTGTTGTTTTGATCATTGATTTAATTCAATAATATAACCTTCATTGTAGTTTTGATCATTGATTTAATTTAATAATATAACCTTCATTGTAGTTTTGATCATTGATTTAATTCAATAATATAACCTTCGTTGTAGTTTTGATCATTGATTTAATTCAATAATTTTTTCCCAACAAGTATGCCCTGCCGGTAGATACGGAGTTGGCTGCAGTGGGAGGTGCCACTGTATGAAGAAGAGGTGCGACTACGTGACTGGCAAGTGCCTGCATGGTGGCTTCTGTGCTCAAAATTATTCGGGATTGTCTTGCGAGAGACTAGGTTGACGTTTGTTTGTACTGTGTTGTTCGTACTGTACTGTTTGCTGTCGCTTGTGTATCCATTTATATCAAGTAATTTTATTCCCACCAAAGTTTGCTGAATGACAGACAAACTTTTTTTTATTTAGAATTGATTTGTAACTAAAAATTAGTTTTGACTGTTATTCATGTATTTATTTGTACTCGTTATATTGGTCGAAAACAAATGATTGACAGATGAATCCAGTTTCTCGTGCCCCGACAATGAAAACAAGTGCAGCAAAAAGTCACAATGCATCAAGTTGGGTGGCCAAGTTGCTTGCCCTCAAAGTTAGTGGTCTCATAACGCCACGCAACAACAACATACAACAACAACATACAACAACAACAGAGCAACAACTACAATAACAACTGCGATAACAACTTTAATTACAATCAGATGGCGTAAACGACTTGTTCCTGGGTTGCTACACAGACATGCCATCTCGGGATCTTCCACTCCAACTGATCAACAGGCAGACGTGCATGATGACCAACGAGAAATGCGTCAAGATATGCAGGGATCGTGGCTTCTCTTACGCCGCCACTCAGGTTGCCATTTTATTCTGTTTGTCGGTGACGTTCTTCATGACGTCATTGACACGTTCACGTTAATATTTTCAGTTATCGTTTTTTCCGTCAAATGTGATACTTTAAAAACTTGCTAACCTAACAAAGTTTGCATACTCGTGTTTCTGCGCACACGACTTCGGCAAATATGGACCGTCGAATCAGTGCAAACTGCGATGTCCGGGCGATGGCAACGAGATATGTGGCGGAACGATGGCCAATAGTGTCCACGCAGGTTATCACGCACTCTATTGACATTTTTTTTCTTTTTCTGTACATTCATTTATTAAATTTATTAACGTATTAACATATTTTTCCATAAAAGATAGCTAACTTCAAGACCTAAACTATAACGAACAATGCAAAAATATTCATCAAGTAATGAATTATTATTTAACAGTTCCCTAAAAAATTAGTTAAAATTACGAGAACAGGTTAAAAATTCGTTTACCGTCAATTGTTAAAATTCCGTTTCGCTTCATCTCATTGTCGTTTCGTTTCGTCAGTTTGTCCACCGGATCGCTACGGACCTGACTGCAAATCGAAATGCAGATGTAGCAATCATCGCTGCCACATGAAGACAGGCAGATGTTTCATGCAAGCACCCAAATGAATTATGACGACGACCATTTGAAGATCACTCACGGCACATATTCATGTATAAATATTTCCTCATTTATATTCCAAACTTGAGAAAACTTAAATAAATAAATAAACTTGATAGCTGTGCGTATATTATACACATTATATTATATCAATATGTATAATATACTTCACTCATATTCAATTATTCACAGCATGTTCTTTACATATATTCATAAATCCGTCTGCTTCAAACATTGCGGTGTAGAGAAAAATTCATTTAGTATTTAAGTTTGAGTCAAATTGTTGCTATATAATTTAGCCAAGCTGGGCATAACAATTTTCAGGACCACGTTATTTCGAATGCTGCTTATTAATTTTACCCTCTTGAGCCAAGTCCATTTAGTTAGTTTGGGCAAACCCGATATCTTAATTGGATGAAATTAAACAAGTTACCTCAGAAAATAACTATTTTATTATTTATTTTTTATTAGTTCATATGAAATTTTCATAATAATATCATGAAATTATAAAATTAATTATGTTTAGCGCAATAGTTACAAAGGTTTGTATTTTGGTTATAGAAACACATGGCAATAAAATATATTACGAACAAGCTTCCCAGAAACAGAAAACTGACACTATAAAACACATCAGATTAACTTTTATAAAAATAAGTCAAACTTTAAGCCAGTCTTTTTTATTTAATTAATTTATTTATTTATTCATAAAACTAAAAGTAATAAACATACATGCATGTTCACAAAAAATTCATTAAAACCAAAGAGTTTATTTATTTTATTAACAAGCAGGTAAGAGTTTCAATAAATACTTAATGACAGTCCAATCAGCTGTACCACACCTCAAATTATTAACTAAATTAATTCATTAAATGTTAAATTAACCGAGATTTAATTCCCATTAAGTAATAATAAATATGATTGATAATATAATTAACATAATTTAATAACATAATTAACATAAATTAATAATATTATGTCGTCTGTACCCTGAAGAGCGAATTTTTCAAGAAATAACACGAGGTTACGGTAATGAAGAAAAAATATAATAAGATAAAAATAATAAAATAATAATAATTAATAATAATATAAATAAAAATATAAGTAAATAAATGAATGGAACAGATAGACAAAGGTGTTTTGGAATAAAACGCACAAGCAAACAATAAGATACGCGCATACACAGAACATTGGAAAGTCATTTCTTGCCTTGCGAAACTAGATAGAGTAATGAAAAATTCATCAAATAACGTTTTTTTTAAACAGAAAAATATCAGAAATATAAAAAAATGACGTCACCATACGACGTCATCATTATCCTCGTTAACGCCAACATTATCCCTCGCTACCATACTCATCATCGTTTGATTGTCATGGCAAAGCAACCGTGATCTCATTAGTCTTCACCATTTACACATAATTTAAAACAAAGTTTAACCGCTTTTTTAAATAACATTTGAAAATCTACAAGAAGAACGTGTATTTATTACTCCACAAGAACAGAACACACACACACCACACAAATACAGTCACACACACACACACACACACACACACACAAGCAGCGTACGTATACAATGCAAGAAATTCATTTCATTATTTTTTTTATTTTATTCATCATAAATCCGTTTCAGTTTAGGCCATTTTTTTTTGCCCTGAAAATTCGGTTAATAACGAACTAAGAACAACGGTTTTTTTTTATGTAATTCCGCATTTGTCACTAAACAATTGAATAAAAATAAATAAAAATAATGTAATTCAAACGTTAATAATTAATTACTTCTAATTAAAACATTTACTACTCCCAATAACTGTTAGGCCCAATCTGCAACTGAAATGAATAAACTTATGACTAAGTGCTAGGGGAAAAACAAAAACAACCTTATAAGCGAAAGTAACATCAAGTACCTTCATCATATCATCATCGTCAATTATATAAATTGGACATAGCCCTATATAAACCAATTTGAACACACACATACGACACATTGAAACACGCATACAAGCAGCACATACACACACACACACGCACACACAAACGAACTTTTAGATAATACGTACATATACGAGCACAACCTTCATTAACACAACAACACAGAATAAAATGACGACTTCTCTACATCAAGACCATCCAACAACGCAGATGTAAGTAAGGATTGTTGTTTAAATAAGACAACAATAAAAAAATGAAATGACTAACTAAATTCTGTACTGAAAATAATTCATCATAATTAAAATTAATAATTACAAAAAAATAAACTAAAAATAATAAAACACAAAGAACAATTTTTTGAAAAATCCACGTGTAGGTACATAGATAGTCAGGTGAATGATGTCAGGTGAATACAAATTTAAAGCAATAATGAAACAGTACATAAACACAATACATATCATATCATTGCTCTCACAACATTACCAATGCACAGGGAACACACACACAAACACACACACACACTGACACACGCACGCATGCCAAATATAAATAAGACACATATATTAAACAGAAAAGAACTTCAATCAGCATACTATCATTTCATCATTCAACGAATGAATGAACAAATGAATGAGCCCATGCTAAAGAAAGTAATCTCAAATGATAAAAATGCAAACAAGAATGTAAGTCTATGAGCCACAAACACACAGCACTGAACAAAAATATAAACAAATTTCAAATCCAGCCACATATAAAACGAAACAGCACTTAAAAATGAAAACTATACAATGGAGGGAGGCCCACTCAACGAGGCCCGCAACAAAACAACCTCCAGGTACCCAAATATGACACCCCTTTTTTCAAACACCTCCACCACCACCGCTGCTGTTACATGCATCTTTCATGGCTCTGATGTTGCTGCAAATTTTAAGCGCGGGCCCAAGTTTGACGTTCATGGCGGTCATCAGGTGGTCCTCGGTCAGTAGAAGCAGGGCCTGGCCGTCTATCTCCTGCTTGCGAAAGTCGTCTGCGTACAAGGAGCAGCCGGTCAGCGATCGAATGAAGTTGTACACTTCGGAGACCTGCACAAACGAAGATGTACCATAATGAGTGAGTCAGTGAGCATAATACCTTAAATAAACAATAATAATGATAATAATGATATGGCAAATATGACGTAACAAGACGTACCCCCCACTGAGATGGGTCAGCATTTGGATTGGTTCCTAGGTCGGAAGCTGAAGTATTGTGTGAAGGTATGTTGTCGTTGTTGTTACAGCTGCTGTTACTATTGTTGTTGTTGTTTATTATTATGTTGTTGTTATGTGGGTAAGTACTGATGTTATTAGGTAACATGTTGCTGCTGATGGTGTTGTGTAAACTACTACTCATGGCGTTGTTGTTGAAGTTGTGGTTATGTAAAGCATTGTTGTTGTTGTTGTAGATGTAGCTGTTCTCATTGTCTAATCTTTGCTGTGATGTTGGGGAGATGATTATATGATTGCTGTTGAACTGTAGTGGTGTGTCAACCACAAGTAGAGGCTGGTATTGTTGTTGTTGTGGTGGTGGCGGTTGTTGCTGCTGCTGCTGATGAAGTTGTTGTTGCTGGTATTGATAATGTTGTTGTTGGTGTTGTTGATGGACTGATCTGTTGATGTTATCAAAAACGTTGCCGTGGTTGTGGATGTTGTTGCCGATGTTGTTGTTGTTGTATGTAGTTTGGTATGAATTGAGTTGGTTTGTTGTGTGGATGGTAGGAGATGTCGATGAGTTGCTGAAATTATTGTTATAGTTATAAACGTTGCTGTTGAAATTAGTGTTAACATGACTGTAGGAATTGTTGCTGTTTGGAGATCTGTACGGACTTTTCATCTGTTGATGTTGTTGGTGGTTAGTAGGTAGGGATGGGCTGTCCAAAATCTTTTTGGAAAAAAAATTAATCACATTTTTTAACACAATGTTGATCCAAATTCTTCAAAAATCAAACAAAGCTTTATAATTAACTAGTTG
Organism: Helobdella robusta; assembly: GCF_000326865.2. Taxonomy (NCBI): domain Eukaryota; kingdom Metazoa; phylum Annelida; class Clitellata; order Rhynchobdellida; family Glossiphoniidae; genus Helobdella; species Helobdella robusta. Next base: position 3,826,915 of record NW_008705512.1, read on the forward strand.
AAACAAAAAATAACAACCATCTTTGAAAAAAAATATATATCATCCATCCATCCATTCAACAACCATCCATCGTTCATTGACTTTATTCACCTCAATAGAATCACTTCTACACCCGACACTGTTATCACTGCTGACGTCGATATTAGGAGCAGCGCCACCATGAGACGCTACAGCCACTATTGGACCACCAGGAGAGAGAGAGGTAACAGGAGGGACCACCGCATCTCCACCATCAGTTTCTACCGATCCTCTTCCTCCAGAACTTTTTTTCTGATCCACTTTCACGACGTCACTGATCGTTGATTTCGTTTTTTTGTTGTACTTCCTCTTTTCCGGAACTTTTCCAGTTTTGTTCATTTTTGCAGCCGCAGCAGCAGCAGCGGCGGCAGTAGCTGTTGTTGAAGCCACAGTGGCCGCTGCTGTAGCTGGAGAATTAACGTCACGAGATGGTAGATTTTTGGCAGCGGCGGTGGTAGACGATGAGGTGAGGGCAGAACCTTTGGCATAATGCATGGTCCAGCGCGAGGTTGCTGCACTCCTTTTGGAACAGGATATTGAACAGAACTTACCGGTCTGTGAGATCATTATAACAATACAGTGAAGCGTGAATGTATGTAGTTAAGGTTGATTGAAATTAATTAGTCTTCACATAAATGCTGTCGCCGATTAATATACATATAATAAATTTCCCATCAAAAAAGGAATAGTGGTTTCTAGAATTTGACAGAACAACACACAGAACCGAATATTGTGTGTTTATTTTTCAAGTTTCATTTCAAATTTCGTTAAGTTACTTTACATATTTAAATTATAAATATTTTCAGAGTCTGAGTCAGAGTTTTTCATATCTGCTGAGTTTGTCACATAGAAATTTCAAGAACATAACAAAATATTCATTTTTGTTGATTTTGCTGTTGGTCTTTGCTGATATGTAAAATCAATATTAGGTCAAAAGCCGGAAGGCACAAGCAACCAACCAATAAACACAAAATTAGTTGTTGCAGCAAGTAAAGTGAACAGACCTTGCCTATTGCAGCTGACGCCAGGAACAGTTTGGAGCAGCAATGACAAACCATTTTATCTGCATCAGGATCTAAAGTGATGAAGAGAAAAAAAACAGATAATAATTTTCAGTACAATGACAGCTATAAAAGATAACGATCAGAGGAATGTTTATAAAGAAAACAATGACAAAAAATTATGATGACAGAAAATGCCAATGATGCCAATTACATACAGTGCTGATGATAGCCGTAAGATGACAAGTTAGTAAACAATAATGATGATGACTAAGATTGAAGGTGGCAATAACTACTTCAACAAGAACTAACAATTGTCTTTCTCATTATCAGTCGTAACAGTAGTAGCATCAGTAGCAGCAGCAGCAACAGTAGTAGCGGTTATACCAACTTTGTTGATTCTTGATCTGATGCTGTGGCATGAAGATGATGACGACAGCGTACCTTTTTTGACGTTGACGTTATCATTATCGACGTCATCATTGTGGGCAGCATCATCAACTTCATCATCTTCCTCCTCATCTTCATCATCTGTCAGACCGTCGGAGGCTTCGTCAGAGTCGTAATAGGCACTCATGCACATTGTTCTTGGTATCTTGGTATGATGGTACATTTTTTGATGAAGATATAGTATCGTCACATGATGATAACAATAATGATACATTTGAAGATAATTATGATGATTAAATAGCATTTGATGATGAAAATAATGACGATGACACGTCTGATAACGTGAATATGATGATAACAGGAGTAGTTAGCAGTGATGGCTATAAAATATCTCACAGGATTAATACAATTGCTGTATATTAACTCACAATGTCATTCATCACACTATTTCCATACCAATAGTCAATGGTAACAACAGCAAAACAATAATACATGCAACAACAATAACAGCAACAAAATAACACCAACACACGCAACAACACGTGTGCAACAACTAAATAACTACAGGGAATGGCTCTGGTCCCTCCTGTATGATGAAACCCTCGATGATATGAGTCAGTATATTGCATGGTTTCATTGTGGAAGCATGGTTATCAACAATGGTGTTGCCATCGTTGTTTGTTGATGTGGTTGTTGTTGTTGATGTCGTCATCATCACTTCATTACTCATCCTCATTGTAGCTGATGTCATTGCATCATCGTTGTTCTAAAATTACCATCAAATTTAACACTCTAGTCACTTTTTAAACTAAACTATGCCTTAGCAATAAATACTGAAAAAAGCAATGATATTGACCACAAAACTTCTGACATCAAACCTAGCTATAACATTAATGGTACAACAACACTAGCTATAACATTAATGATAATACCATTTGATGACATTAAAATTCCAAAAAAATACTAAAACCTGAATCACATTAAAAGAATTTGTTGATCTAATGGTAGACATATTGTTGTTGTTGTTGTTATTGTTATTATGGCCGTTATTATTATTATTGATGACAGCGGTCGTCACAATCGGTGACAACATGAATATATTGTTGTTGTTTGTACTGGCTGATTGGACATTAGAACTGTCTTCTATGATGGTGCCTAGAAGGAAAAATAAAAACGAGATGACACAAACATACACAAACACGCACGCATACACACGAACACACACACACACACATATAGACATAAACACGCACGCATACACACAAACACACACACACAGGCGAAAAATTATATAACAAATTAAGCAATTTTTGCATTCGCAATTGAAACCCTGATGAATAGATATAAGATAACATCACAGTCAATGAAATACAACTTAACAGTAACATAGAAAATCTAGTAATAAAAAAAAGAAATAAATAAATAATAATTTTCATAATAAAATCTACATTTTATGAAAAATTTAAGCATTGAAAAACGAACTGGACAGAATGGATGGAGGATGAAGAACTTTATCATTTGTAACATTACCAACGTTATTAGTGTTGTTATGATTATTGATGTTATTGTGGTTAATGATGTTATTATGGTTATTGATGTTATTAAGATTGTTAGGGTTATTAATGATGTTATTGAGGTTATTGAAATTGTTATTGAAACCGTAGGAAAGATGAGCATTGAAGCTATTGAGATTGTTATTTAAATTAATATTATTATTAATATTGTTGTTGTTGTTAATGTTATTGAAATTGTTATTGATGTTACTGTTATAATTGTTAGTGAAAGTGTTATCGATGTTATGTGAGTTGTTGTTGTTGTTGATGTTGTTACCGCTACCAGAGTTGATGGCATTCATTTCACAAGCAACCGATGCAGACTGTTGTTGCTGGCCAACAACAAATGAAGACGACAACGACGAAGTAGTCGCCGTTGTACAGTCGACTACGGTAGTGGTGGCGGTAGTACTAGCGCTAATAGCAGTGGCGGTGGTAATTGTGGCCGCAGTATTGTTACTAGCCACAACACCATTACACCTTTGATTAATAGATTGATTTAATAGTGCAAGCTGCTGTGCCGTTAGAAACTGCAGTGGGTTTTGGATGAATTTTTGAGGGGACTGGGAACTATTGAGGGAAGGGGTGTTGGCGTTGGTGGGGCGCAGAGAGTTCAAGGCAGCAAGAGAGAACGGCAACTGAGTGAACGGGGGCACGTTCATGTAAGTTGCCATCAGTGGTGTTGGTAGTTGTTGTAACTGCTGCTGCTGTGGCTGGGATGTCACCAATCCAGCTGTGTGATGGTGTTGGTTTGTCAGTCATTTTAATGAGATCTTGAGAATTTAAATCAAATTAAGCTTTCGTAAGATGGAGCTCATTCGTGCTATTTGTGAGTTTAAATCAAACAAGCAGGTTAATGCCGAAATAAATGACAAAGTTTAAAAAATAAAACAACTGGATAGAACAAAAGCTTTTAAAGTCCTAAATACTTAAATAACCTAATTTAAAATGATTTAAAAAAAACTTTCATGTAACCAAATGTTGAGAGCTGGGGCAGTGTATAGCCAGGCAAAGAATTAGCGGGAAGAACTGAATTGTTGTTAACGTTGATGCTGCTGCTGTTGTTTAGCGGTGTTGCTGGTACAACAGTTGGCAATGCGTTTGATGGTGTCACTGATGTATTAGCAGTAGTAGTATTAGTTGTTGTTGTTGATGGTGTTGTTGTTTTTGTTGATGACAGGTTGGCAGGTGGAGGGGGCGGTGGCAGACCCTGAACGACTGCTGCAGTGTTTCAATTTACACCATTGTAACTATAAATATCAACTGACATCATTACAATCTATAATTATCATAAGAATAATGTCATCATCCACACAGCTGGAAACAATGGATCAATGTGTAACTTAAAAAAGTTGACAAGGGAATTACAAATTTTATTTCATCCACTTTACAGTACTAGTTTTGTTGCATTTGCTGCTCTTAGCAATCAAACTGTAATGTTTTTATGTTTCACACACACATACACACACACACACACTCACACACACACACACACAACAAATATTTCAATGATTAATTTGAATTTTTAAATAATCTAGTTTTCCAATGAAAAATTAAATTTTGAAAAAATATTGCAATATGATGTATAATCTTTTTAGATTACAAATTATTATAAAAGGTGAGTAAAAAATTTATCTAAAATCTGAAAACTATTGTTAGAAAAACTTCTTCTCAAGTCACATTTTTCTACTAGAATGCAAGAATTGTATAACACAATTGAATGGGTGCTACATGAAGCTGTATATAAGATATTAAAAAGGTAGGTGTTATATCAAATGTTATATAAGGTGTTATATCAAATGTTATATCAGGTGTTATGCTAAATGTTATATCAAATGTTATATAACTAACCTTGATAATACATGCAGAAATAGTTATGCAAACAGTTGTTCAAATGTTGCTGCTGGGCTTGAGTCAACAGCTGACCTGTTGAAAATTATTTTTTTTTAATTTTGATTTTATTTTAAAAATCACTTTTTGCATCTAAAACACAAACAAAAGTATATAGAAGACATTTTTTTAAAGCAAAAATAACGGCTCAGTTGTGAACCAAGCATGTAATAAATTGTGTAGCTTTGGTTTCTGTCCATCAAATGTTCAGCAGCAACTATTAGACAACACAAAATCAACCGACCCTGTTTTAAAAGCGCTTGTTGGGGGAAGACTTGTGGTGGTACTTGTAAGCCTGGTTGTTGCTGCTGTCCTTGTGAAGTCGAGTAAGAAAGCTGTTGCAGTGCTTGCAGTTGTGATTGTTGCTGTTGCGTTAATGGCAGCTGTGGTTGTAGTTGTGGTTGTTGTGGTTGTAGTTGTGGTGGTAACATTTGCTGTTGTTGTTCTGATAAGGATTGCTGTTGCTGCTGTAATGCTAATTGGATCATCTGTGTTTGTAACTTTTGTTGAGTTGCTTGTTGTTGTACCGTTTGTTGCTGAGGTGGTGGTTGTTGCTGAGGTGGTGGTTGTTGCTGCTGGACTGGTTGCTGCATTTTCAACGAGTTGTGCAACTAATCTGAAAAAAGCAAATGTTTGTGAAGTAAACGAGCATATTGTATGGTCGTTTATTTTTTTGGCAATGATAGTTAATAAATAAACTAAAAAACTCTATTAATTAGTAGAGTAAGTCCCAGCCATCAAATGAACTATAAAAATTTTAATAAATTAAAAAGGTGTCATTGAACAGAGCATGAATGAAACAGAAATCTTCTTCATTTGATAAGTCAGGACTTCAAATTTTGTTTTGAACTTGTGAAACCAGAAACTAAATTGTATATTAATTAATTAATCAAATAAATAAAAATAAAATTTCACCTCACATCACAAAAGACCACCAGAAAACTGAAAATTAAGTTTTTGATTTAAAATCAAAGATGATTATTTTTAAAAATGTCGATCATTTATTTTCAAATGTAAAGCTGAAAATAAAACGCCCCATTCGGCGATAAACCCGTTCGCAGAAATTATTTTCAAAATTATTTTTAAACAAAGCCACTGAAGGAGCCATTCAGGGATGTGCGAATGTAACTATGTACCGGCAAGTAGAAGAATCGTAACTCAACTCGTTCGGTATTGAAAAAAATACACTTATTTATACATATATCAAAAATACATATATATGGAAAAAGTTATAGAATAAAATATATAAATCAAAAATTTTTACTAAAAATAAATTAATTTAAATTTCCCAAATATTATCAAACCTCTTGCCTAACATCAATTTCAAAAATTTAATATCTAGGGTATAATATAATTCATAATAATTTAAACCGTAAGTTAATGTGCATAATACACTGTAGTATAAAATCATAGTTTCAATTTGCATGGATTGGAAAATTCTGCGTATTTTTGTCGGAAACTAGAATCAAGAACAGACCTATAAAAATATTGAGTGCAACTATTTACTCAAAATCAGTTAAAAATTTTATTCAGCGTTTCCCAGAATTAAGGTTGTTTGTTACTTGGAAAAAATTAATTCTAAGAAATGGGAATTTTCGGAAATAGGAAATCGCTGTTCTGGAATCGGGAATGACGGGCGAGAATGGAAAAATGGGAAAAATGACATCAACGTGCGAAAATAAAAGCCTATATATGTATTTAAATATGTATACTCTCTTTTGGTTGATTAAACAAAAGTTTTTTTTTACAATGTTTAAAAAAATAGTTAAAAGAGGTTTGATGTGTTTTTATCAGCTAGGTCACAATCATCATCTTAATCGATATAGCAATGAAATTAAGTTTAAAAGTTTTGTAAATGTCAAGGTCGATTCCTCCCTTTGACGTGTTGTTAGTCCTTGATCGCCATGTATGTGCCTATGTTTGTGTCTATGTATGCGTGCTAGCATGTCTATGTATGTGTGCTAGCATGTATGTGTATGTGTGAATGCATGTATGTGTGCGTATGCATGCATGCACGTGCATGTGTGCGTGAATGTATGTGCGTATGCGTGGTAGTGTTAGTAATGTGAATACTTGTATGCATACTAACTCGTAAAATGAGTATCTTCAGTTTTTAAAATCATCAAAATCACTGATTTTAAACAAAAACAAAGTAAACTATATCGAATTGGTTTCTAATTAGAATGAAGAATATCAATAAAATGATTAAATAATGATTTTAAATCATTTGATCAACTCTCACACAACGCTCTTGGACACCACCTCAACAAACATTTTTGTCCGGTAAGTCTAAGCCTAAAAACATATCTATGTAAATTTAATGAATTTTGCATTAAAATTGTAACTGCTCTTCAAAAACCCCACAATGCTATGCAAAATTTGAATAAAAACCACAAGTATGGATAAAGGAATCATGAAAAATTTTTGAAAAAAGTCAGAAAGACTCGTTAACTTTCTTTTTTTTCTAAAAAAAAAAACTCTAGCACACCCCAATACAAAATTTCTGGTTATGAAGTTGTATGAAATAAAAAAATTTAGAGGTTGAAACGTTTTAGTAATGTTAAATAATTCACGTAATAAATAAATAGTAAACAATCATCAAGGTTGTCATCGTCATCATCATCATCCTCCTCATCGACGTCGTCGTCGCTATCATCATCATCATCATTGCCATCATCATCCTCACTATCATCATCATCTTTGTCACCATCATCATTGTTAACATTATCATCAATTTTAATTGTTCTAAATGATTCTATTTCAAAGTCCCACTTTGCTAATTTTAAAAAATTTAATGGGAAAATATCGTCCAATTCTGTTAGGCTATTTAGGAAAAACACATTTTTTGCAATCACAATGATTTTAATTTGTGAAACAAAAATAACTCCTATCAAATTTATTAATAAACAACTTTTAATTAAAGAACTCCACTGTTTAACGGGCCAAAAGTTGAATCTTCACAAATTCAATCAAATTGCTAAATTAGATTTCGAATGGTGAACAAACAACGTACGTGTGTGTGTGTGCGTGTGTGTGCGTGTGGTGTGTGTGTGTGTCTGTGTGGTGTGTGTACACGCACACCCTCAAACAAAAATTATTCAAATTTGTCATTATTATTGATTGATAAATTTTTCACATACTTACACACATACATCCATCAACAATATCCAAATATAAACACAATCACACAAATATCTATGAATTATATATATATATGTGTGTGTGTGTGTGTGTGTGCACGTGAAAGAGAGTGTGCGTGTAGCTCAGTGCACGCGCGAGAAGAGAATATTTAACTTTTGTCAAAAATTCACAATTACATAGAATAAAAATAATTACGACTGTTGCACTAAACGGTCCAGAATGGGCTGTAAGTAAACCAGCCCGCTAGCTCTATAAATACGCTCGACTCGTCAGCGTTGAAACAACAGATTTCATTCTAAAAAGTAGTCTTCTGTTCTGGTAGATGATAATTTTGATACAAAGTTAAATACTTAAATAGATTACAAATTTTTCTAACTTGACTTATTCCTCATCATGTCGAAGTTAACTCTTCTATCATTTATTTGCCTCGCGTCGGTTTATTTTTTAGGTGCCGGAGGCCACCTGAGTAGCGTGAACAGAAGGACAAGAAGTAGGGAGTGGTCGGGCGCCGATGGTGAAGGTTTCCACTCCTCTACTTCCCAGTACAACCATCGGTGCTCGCCACTCACTGATGGCATTCACCCGATTATGAAAGGGATCTGCTCGGCCGATCTGCTGAACGCCGTGAAGAGAGCTTGTTAGGATTGTTTAGTTTATTAATAAGTTAATCGATCGTTTTGTCCAATCAAACATCACTTCATTTCTCGAACATTCATCTGTTCATTCATTCACTCATTTATTTATTTACTCATGCATTCGTTTGCAAGCCAATCAATTATCGAAAGAGATCGAAGGGTGAATAAGCAATTTATCTTTCAAATGGACGCCGTTATGACGTGATGGCCTAGTGGTTAAGGCCGCCTGATGCTGTTTCGCAAGTGCGTGCAGTGACCGGGTTCGATTCGAATAAAACGACAAAAAATCCCAGCCTATCACATGCTTCGTCTGTAATGTATCGTTTAGCCGCTTAGCACGTATTCATGTGTGGTGTGTGTGTGTGTGTGTGTGTGTGTGTGTGTGTGTGTAGTTGACTTTTAACCTTTTTTAACCTCCCAGGTTCTGATCCCAGCTACAAAATGGAGAGCAATGCTGACATACCATCGAACTTCGACGATGATTTCTACGTGAGATTGGACAGGGAGGAGTTCATCGATGAGATCGCCCAAAACGAGGACGAGAAGAAGAACGCCCTCTCCATGTACGACATCTACAAAGTCGACCCCAAGGTGTCCGTAGAAAGAAGTAAATTATTTATTCATGCATACATTTATTCATTCATTCGTTCGTTCGTTCAGTCAGTCATGCATTCATTCATTCGTTATTTGTTTCATCGTAATTCATTCGTTGAACTTTTGTATCACTCTAACCGATATTCAAACGATATTATTCATTCATCATACCGTAACCCATCAGCTACACGGTAATTTAAACATCAAATTATTCAGATAAATACAAAAATTATTTAATTATTAATCAACCAAGTGTGTTTCGGTTCTTCGAAACAATTTTAATTTTTTATTTATATACTTATACCTAAACATATAGAAGTTAGCAACTTATGAAAGTTGAATTAGACACGTAAGATATTTCTACAGCACATTCTCACCGATTCACTCTCGCCCCAACGCCAAGGTCTGTGGTGCGACTGTTGCGTGCACGAATGCACCGCGGACCACCTTCGGGGGCACTGCAGCGTACTGAACAGGCAGATCAGTTTCCAGGAATTTCAGAATCTGTTCGTGAGGCACCGAGATTATTACGATTGGTGGGTGCCTAGAAATTTTGACATCACTCCATCTTCTCGCTCGGATGAAAATGAAGACGCGGACGGAAGGCAGGAAGCTGCAAATGACATCACCTCCCGGGATGATTACTTCATGGACTCCAACTTGCCAAACGGAAGAGAACGTTGATTGCAGCCCTAACTACAACTTCTTCTGCTTCGAACGCTTATTTCGTTCAGTTTTTAAACGATGACAAATAATTACATTGATTTCAAAAACTCTCTTTGAAATCTGTTTCTGTTAAGTATTCATTTTACAGCTAATAAAAATATAAATTCAGCATTCATTCACGTGTCTGTGTTTTATCGAGTGGATAGTGAAGAAGAAATATGTGTGTGTGTGTGTGTATGTGTGTGTGTGAAGAAGGCTCTTAAAATTCCGTAATTAAAGTTCGATCAAATCTCGTGTGGTGTACTCAAAATTCGATACGTCAGACGCGTTTTGCCTTTTTTGTTACTAGATAGTTTCCATAATTTGCGGATACAGAATATGCAAAATTGCAAGATATCGACACAGATGTTAATGATGCTTGTTTGGAACAACCCCTGCTACATTTCAATTCTTACATTGAAGTTCACCGAGTGCCTATAGGCTATAATGACTAATTCAAATTATTGTAGTAATTACTCTGCGTGATTGACTGGCATTACACGGAAACCGTGCAGGGCATTTCAAAAACAATTCTGAAGAAATTCTTAATCATTAACTTGATTACACGTCACGCTTCAACTTTGTAAAAGTTGTGGAACTATTTTAATACGAAACTATCGGACCATCATGACTGAAAATTACATTAGGCCATATTAAACAGCATGAAACACGGTATTTCATTTTCACTATATAATAACTACAGAATTAAGCACTAATTAAGTATCCAATTAATTAATTAATTAACTAATTAATCAATCAGTTAAATAAAGAAAATGTTTTAAATAAGACGAAGACTGAAACATGGCTTGCGTTGTGTGGTGTGGATATTGACGATTTTTTGGCAGAGCATCTTGATTGAAACAAAGTAAGTAAAAAAAAACAATTTCTAAGCAGGTACACGCGTTTGTCACAACTGCCTTTTAAGAAACAAACATGAAAGTTATTCAAAGGATAATTGGTTTTTGAACGGCATATATAGCGGCATATAGAAGCGTTCAACACAATGTGTATATGTAAGCTGTTCAGATAAATATGTCCTACAATGAAAAACTGCAATGTTTAAGCCATGAATTTCATCGAGTATTTGTATAAATTTTTCAAAAATTATCAAATTTTAACAAAAACTTTTATATTTGTCATGCAGATTAAAATAAAACAATGTTTACTAAATGAGAATCGTAGTTATCAACCCTAGTACAAATACAAGATTTGTATGGCGACAAAAATCAGTCATAGGATGATATAACATTTAAACAGTAAGTACAACTTCAGGAATTTTAACATAATTATTATCTAACGTTCAAAAATACGTACATAAAATAGTGTGTGTGTGCGTGCGTATGTGATGTGTGTGTGTGTATAGATTAGGCACACACACAACACACAGGCACGCACGCACATCTACAAATAAATATCTTTAAACATTTAAAATTCAATTCGTAACCGATGAATATGGAAAAAGCAAGAGAAAAAGAAATTCAAATTAAGAATCTTTTGTCCACCATAGTCTTACGAGCCAGATTGCTCCGGCCAAAACTGTCTCTAAAACTTCTGAGGACGATCTGTGACATTATAAATAAAAAATTAACTATATTAAAATCTTTTTATTTCATTTATAACAATAATCTATTTATTTTATTTATAACTATAATCTATTTATTTCATTTATAACAATAATCTATTTATTTTATTTATAACATTAATTATGAATATAATAATATTAATAGTAGATTTAAAAATTACAGACAGACGATAAAACCCTTTTGTCATAGACTGACTCAGACACACACGTACACACGCACGTGCACACACACACACGCACAAACAAATGATACATTGCATAGTTTGTCATCAATAATTACATAAAAATTATGAAGCAACTTTATTTCCATAACTTGAAATAATTATTTACTATGAAACCAGACAGCAGAAACCGTCATTATGACAAACCACAACACAAACCAACCCACACATACACCCGCACACACGCACGCACATACTACCACACACATACACACACAATCACACACAAACACACACACAAACATATACATAATACATATGTTTGTGTGTGTGTGTGTTTAATTAACAAACAAACAAATAAACAAACAAACAAACAAACAAAAAAACAAATAACCACCACAAATAGACAAACAACCACCACAAACAAACCAACAACCAACCATCACATACAAATGAACTAGCGAACCTCCATAAGTACGTAAGTGATGATAGCGTCTAGGACATAGTTGGTGAATATAAGGTCCATGCATGTCATCAGTAGCACCTCAAACATCATCAAAGTCATCTCGTGACCGTAGAACAGCACACAATCAAATGAGTGACCATTATCTGCGTCCAGTTTTTCAGTATTTACTTATTATTATTTTCCGATATTGACCATTTAATACTGACCAATCAATCTTTATCATTTAACAGAGATGAACCACGTATAAAATCAAAGGCCCCAAAAAGAACCAACCTCTATAAAAGGTGCCTAAGAATGTTTGAAACTGAAATTCAAAGTTTAGCAATGCCTCGAGTAAGGATTTCTTTTTTACTATGTAATCCACATCTGTGAGAGTCTGGATGTGTTTATGTTTGTGTATGTATGTATATATTTGTATGTGTGTGTGTGTATGTATTTGTAAGTGCTTGTATGTATGTATGTATGTGTGTATATGAGTGTATGTATGTTAATATAATGTGTGTGAGCTTACCAGATAATATTTATTGTATTGAAAACAAACGCAACGTGCCAGTGTAGAGCTCAGCAAGGATTTCGATGTCGGCATTGGAAATGGCAAAATAAACCAACAAACCAACCAACCAACAACAATAATTTAGACAATATAATCATTACAACACCATCAGAAACAATAACAACAACATCAACAAGAAAAACAACAACAAAAACGACGACAAAAACATCATCAACAACAAAAACATCAACAACAACAAAAACGACAACAACAACCGCAGCAACACCAACAACAACAATACCAATAACAACAACATCAGCAACAGACATGATCAATGTATGCCATCAGAGTCTGGTTCATAACGTAATGAGCCTCAACTGACTGTTCAATCTCTTTATCTATTCCTCCAATCGCTGACGTTCTGTTGTTCTGTTGTCGTTGTTGTTGTTGTTGTTGTTTCGTTAAGTAAGAGATAGAAAGAAAGAGATAAAGAAATTTAAAGGAAGAGTTAAGTTTGTTTGAGAAAAAGAGATAGACGGATAGACAGAAAGTGAGAAAGAACGATAGAGATAATGATATAAATGTTGATACAAAAAATATCCAGCATCAAATAACAGACACAAATGGAAATAAAAATGTAAATGTTTGCCGTGTTACTTGAGAATATAAGACAGGCTTGGTTATCCTGTCGATGTTGTTTCTTAACTTGTTGGAGACGATGATTTCAAATGTCTGCTCCTCGTCATCCGGGAGCAATCCTCTCTTGCTTACTATGTCTTTCTAGTAAGTGTGTGTGTGCGTGTGTGTGCATGTGTGCGAGCGTGTGTGATTGTTACATTTGAACATTTACCTTCTAGCAGAAACGACGCAAAAAAGAAAATAAAAAGATCAACCACCTCCTCCCTGGCAAAATTCTCATGCATCTGCCTCAGGCCAACATCGGACCGACCGTGAACCGACCGACCGTGTATGTAGTATCCGTAGAGATCCGACGAGAAGATGAACATGCTGATGTTGCAGGTGGAGCAGAGGTCCACGAACTGTCGGATCTTATCTTCGAAAAATCGCTCGTAGATCAACAAGACGAATATTATCTGGCAGATTCCTGGTTTGTCCAAATTTTATTCTCATATTCATATTTGTTTTATATCGCTTTGGCTTAATTTTTTTTGTAATTAATTAAAATTCATTCCATAAAATTAATTGATGTATAAAAGAGATTATCCAATTTTGTGAAACTCACTGAGAAATGAAGAAGTGAAATGAAAAAATATGAAAATAAAAATTAATTGACGTATAAAAGAGATTATTCAATTTTATGAAACTCACTGAAAAATGAAGAAGTGAAATGAAAAAAAATATGAAAATAAAGAGAAAATTATTCCTTCGGAACTGACCGACAGTAAGGTAGACGATACAGATCCAGGCAAATCTGAAGAGATGGCTATGCACGATGAAAATGTTTTCAGCGTCGTCGTTGTTGGCGTTGTTGTTGTAGTTGCTGTTTCTCAGCTTGTTGAATGGGTCCATGGTAGAAAGGTAGCCCAGTCCCACAACCTGCATGTGTGTGTGTGTGTGTGTGTGTGTGTCTGTGCGTTCGTTTGTGTGTATTGTGTTGTGTGTGTGTGTTTGTTTTTGATGTTTGTAATTCGCAGTTAATATGATTAATTATACGTATGATTGTAATAAAAGTTATTTACAATCGGGCAGGTAATAAAAACATAGTCTGACTTTGTGATTGAAAGAAACAAAAGACCTAAGCAAGGTTTTGCAATAAATCCACGCAGGACAACTTTTCATTCACCTCCTTCCTACTTCTTAACCTACCTCGAGGAAGAAGACAACGAGAATGAACTGAACGATGGTGTTGGTTTTCCTGAAAGTCTGGATCTCATTCCACTCGTTAGCAACCAAATACATCCTCCAGACAGATGGTGTCAGTTGCTGTTGTTGCTGCAACTGCCGCTGCTGCTGCTGCTGCTGCTGAAACCTGGTGCTGCTACTGCTGTTGTTGTTGTTTCGCAGCGTGTTCAGGGATGAAGTGGCTACGTTGGTTTCGATTTTCGTGGGTTTTTCCCAGTCCACTAAAAATATATCGACGTTGACTTGCGTGAAGATGAGGTGGATGACGTGGAGGAGTTTGAGGAGACATGCGCAGATGAGAAACGAGAGGAACTGCTCGTTGTGCAGGCCATCGTGTGGGAGGATGCTCACTTGCTTCTGGTTCTGAGGGGGAACAAGATTTCAGGTGGTTTATCCTCACTACCTACCTACCTACCTACCTACCTACCTACCTACCTACCTACCTACCTACCTACCTACCTACCTACCTACCTACCTACCTACCTACCTACCTACCTACCTACCTACCTACCTACCTACCTACCTACCTACCTACCAGCCCTTAATTGCGTACACCGTATTTTTGAGTGTACAACAATAAATGCATCACACATATTTTCCTACGTAAAAAAAAGAGAAAACTTCACTAAAAAGGTGAAAAGACTATTCTATATAAAAACCACATTGGAACCTTGTAGAAGATGAAGATCCAGACAGAAGAAGGTACGAGAACGATGAAGATTGCATTGGCCAGATGACCACTCATTATGAAGAAGCACTGGACGAGCGTGAGGCAGTTGATGCCTATCTGTTAAAAAAAGGTCAAAGGTTATTTCTACGCCAACCGTTGGAAGCAATTATTGACTGTTATTAGAGCTGCTGCTAAGTATCACAAATTAATTTAAAAAATTCGAAAAAAAGTTACAAAATTATTAGCTAATTAATGACCGTAATTAATTAGGACAATTTATCAACAATCAATTAGTCAATAATAAATTATTTAACATGAAAAGCTAGAAACGAGCTAATTAATTAAACGTATAATTAATTGAATAAATAATTCAATTGATTCAACTGACCTGGCCAGATCTATTTGACCAGGACCAGGTATCGATGATGGTGGCGATGAACGCCACGACCATCATGACGCCGAGTGATATCCACATGTCTCGCTCGTGTCTCGTCATATCCATGCTGTAGATGCTAGAGAAGAAGACCTGCGTTATTGTTGGTGATGGTGGTGGTGGTGAAGTTGCTGAAGCAGTTATACCACTATCATCGTCATCATCATCATCATCGTCACCATCATCATCATTGTCGCCATCGTTATCATCATCATCGTCACCCTCATCATCACCATCATCATTATCATCATCATCGCCATCATCATTATCATCATCACTATCGCCACCATCATCATCACCATCGCCACCATCATCATCATTGTCATCATAACCTCTACGGATTTTCCGGAATCCTTCTTGCTGACGGAAGCGTAGGTGAGCTCGATGTAAGGAGGATATATGAGTCCCGTCGTCGTGTCCTTCTGCAGTGACGTGAAGATCTTCAGACTTTGTACGTACATTACGTGATGGTCTGTGTCACGTGACGCGTGACGTCATCGTTGGTTGAAATGACGATGTTGTAAAGGATAATTATGATTATTTTGAAGTTGTAAAATGATGATGAATGATAAATAGTGAGTGTTGAGTGAGAATGATGATTGTAGAAAATCCCGTCAGTATGTTCGTTCTTAACAGATCCTACTTCAATCATCTGATCCAATGCCCCATGGCACAATAATGATAATAATAACAACATTTAAAATAACAAAAATAATAGTTATTATGTTAACGTTTCCATCATAATTATCACAATTATAATAATAATTATTATTTTCATCAATTCATCAGCAAATAAACACACCACTAGAGTCTTCCATCCTTCCAATGATATTGTCAACCATGAAAAACCTTCTTGTTAGTATCCATGATGATACATCGTCATATTCTGTGTACGTGTGTGTGTGTGTGTCTGTGTGTGTGTGTGTGTGTGTGTGTGTGTGTGTGTGTGGGTGTAAGTTTATGGAAGTAGAACAGCACCTTTTTCTAAATATAGATATTTAGATACAACTTTTTCTTTCGTCATCAACAACATCATCATCATCCTCTTCCCGGTCATCATCATCGACGTCGTAATCATCGTCATCATCATCACAATTAATTCACCATCATCGTTATTATCATCAGTAATTCATCGCCACCGTCGTCATTATCATCAATAATTCACCGCCATCTTCATTAACATAATTAATTCATCATCATTATCGTGGACGGTCATCATCATCGTCGTCATTATCATAATTAATTCAGCAGCGTCATCATAATTATAATTAACTCAACCATCATCTCCACCATCAGGAGTGACACGTGCGTACTTTTGCTGTAATCATCTTTCCAGGACTGAATGTTGGTGATTAAGAGAGGCACGGCGTATAGAAGCGTCTGTCGTTCGACTTCGTACTGCACGACTACATTTTAGTGCATTGATGCATTAATAGTTGTTGCTTGGTGAATTAATGAATTATTGTGAATTACGAATGCGTTGCAACGATTCACCGACTGAGTAAATGTGTGAATGAATGAATGAATGTATGGATGAATGAATGAATGAACAAATGAATGAATGAATGAATGAATGAATAAATGAATGAATGAATGAATGAATAAATGAATGAATGAATAAATGAATGAATGAATGAATAAATGAATGAATGAATAAATGAAAGAACAAATAAATGAATAATTAAACAAACAAGAAATGAAAATAAAACTAACTAAAAACTAACATGCATCAAAATACAAAGGTTGATACAAGGATGTTTTGTACAAATCATCTACCAGTACCTGGCACTGCAAGAAAATTATGTTATCATCATTATCATTTCTATTAATAATGATTAAATAAATTTCCTAATATTATTTATTTACTAACATTATCTTTTCAATAATTATCAGAAGCATCAACAACAAACACATAGTGATATAAATACACGTGAAATAACTCATCACACACACAGATACGTTGCGTGTGATTGGCGGGGATCTCTTTGCAATCGAACGCGGTCACTTTAATATCAGTGCCAGGCACTTTACCGCTACACCATTGCGCAGCCCAATTATAACAATTATGTATGCTTACAATTTATAATAAAATTTAGATATTATTTATAATTATATTTTATGATTTCTTCATAATTTTAATGTGAGGTATCAACAACGCACATAATTATATTTATTATGAATAATTATGAACAATTATAATTATTGAAACCATATTTATTGACCTTCTGTTTGAAATTAGTGCCGAAGGTAAAGGCCATATTTCTTGCCCTATAAGAAGACGGGCATAACTGCAGATGACCTTCACTGGCTGACCGCAAGCCTAAGAAGCTTCCTGCGATTGGATAGATAAAGTTGATTAAGTGGTTTAACACTTTTGATTGGTTAGGATAGATTAATTAGATAGTTGTTGATTGGTTGATTGGTTGGTGAATGAATGCATGAATAAATGAATGAATGAGTTGGCTGGTTGATTGATGAATGAATGAATAAATGAATGAACGAACGAACGAACCAGCAATAAAAAAAAATCATAACCATTGAGATGTCTGACAGAAAGAACGATTTTGAGAGTTGAGTCAGGGAACTGATAGCTCTGCTGAAGGTTCGTATCTTTCAAGATGGCATTAACTGTATCGCTATAGTACAACCAGGACACATTAACTGGCCTGAAAAAATATTTTAAAAACCAACAAACTTATTTTTCAGTCGCATTCATTCCATCGCATTCGTCGCGCAATAAAATGCTTATAAACCTATTATACAATATAATACATATTAGTATTAACTTTTCAACTATAGGCATTTATGTAGCGCTTTTAAAATAAACTTCTGAAAAATTCTTAACGAAAATTCAATAACTCTATGTACTTTTCATACCTTAAATAACTATCAATACTTACGGCGAAAAAGAATTAACATTGTTATTGAATCAATGCATATGTTGTATCTTAGGTATCTACAGAGAGACCTATCCTATTTGATTAATATTGTATCTATCCATCCATCCATCCATCCATCCATCCATCCATCCATCCATCCATCCATCCATCCATCCATCCATCCATCCATCCATCCATCCATCCATCCATCCATCCATCTATCTATACATCTATCTATCTATCTAGTATCTTACCCACCTATCCAAATCAACAGTGTTGGTCCTTATAATTGAGATGTAACTGTCGCACGTACCTCTCTGATATTTGTTGTACATCGTGACCGTGCACATGTTGGCCAGTTGCTCGCAGGCAGTCACGTTACTGTATGCCTTCTGTTGTCGTTGTAGACGTAAGGTTAGGATTTTATTTATTTTTTTTCTAATTTTGTCTCTTTTATTTGATTTATTTGATTTTATTCCTGATCCGATGAATGTATCTTCTGGGATTATATCAAATAACTTTGTGTAAATAAAAAAAAAATAAAAATGTGGTAATGAGAAGTTAAAATTCTAAATAGTCCAGTGTTGTCACAGGCAAAAAACAACAAAAGTTACATCTAGAAAGAAAACATCCCATCCCAAAATATCGCAACAAGTATCTATCCAGATATTAAGAATAATTCTTTAAAATGATATACCTACCTGAAAGTAGATTAAAATAGAGCAAATTAATCTAGCAAAATATTATATATGACGTACTCCACATTGGGCCACTGATGTTCTGGCGTGAAAGTTGAAGTACGCTGACTCTATCTGAGTGCCCTGAATGTGCAGTCGGTTGTTTAATTTTTGGCATCATCGTAAGATAACGCTCTTGAGAAACTAATAACATTATTTAGTAATAAAAAAAAACTAATAACATTATTTAGTAATAAAATTTATCATTTTATATTATAATTGCATAATATAATTTAGACATTTAAGTTTAATATAGCGGGGAAATTTCACTGACAATGTATGAAAATCTGGACAACTGTTGGCTGTCAGGGATGTTGATTATATCTGCGACGTCCTTATAACACATTCCATCCAGCTAAATGTATGTGTATGTGAGAGTTTGTATGTGTGTCTGTGTGTGTGTGTGTATGTGTCTGTGTGCGTGTGTCTGTGTGTTTGTGTGTCTGTGTTTGTGTGTCTGTGTTTGTGTGTCTGTGTGTGTGTGTCTGTGTGTGTGTGTCTGTGTGCGTGTGTCTGTGTGCGTGCGTGTCTGTGTGCGTGCGTGTATTGTTCAATTGAATAATTAAAAGCTTTGAAAATTTTTCCTACTCAGTGGTAAATAAAATGTCCATTGGTTGTTGTGAACATTTCATTAATATTATTAGTATTACAAAAATACAATAGCAATTCAATGAGATATTCAAAACGAAAAAATAATAACTAAAACTATAATTTAATTACGATATAACATATTTAAAATTATGATATAATATCATCATAATTATGACAACGATGACGTAAAATAATGAAGTAACATACCAGCTTGTCAGTAGCACATATGCATTTAGAATTTGTGTCTGATGTTACTCCAATAAATTGAGAGCAGTAAACGCAACTGTGTGTGTACGTGTGTGTGTGTGTACGTATGTGTGTGTGGTGTGTGTGTGTTAGCTGTAATAGATAAATTAACAGTAAATAAATAAATGTATGAATGAATTGATACTACCTATTCCTTTGCTGATTTGGCTCTGTGAAGTCATTGCAATTGTCACATATATTTTTATAAGGTTTCGACCAACCTCCATTTGTCAGCCTTTCAACTTATCAAACGAAAAATAAAAAATTTTATTAATTAGAAAATAAATTTATTTTTCAGTTAAATTCGGAATAATATTGAATATATATATATATATATATATATATATATATATATATATATATATATATATATATATATATATCACAGTGATCCCATTGA
>NW_008705512.1:3847747-3852747 GCF_000326865.2 Helobdella robusta
GCGAGTGTCCAGATCGGTATAAGAATAGTGTGATAATATCGTATGTCAGACGGGCATATTCACACAGCTCTGAACCACTTGAATTTCGTAAAGAACTCGATAAAATAAAACAATTCCTTGTCAACAATAATTTTAACAATTCAACAATAGATAAAATAATGACCAATGAAATTAGAAAGATTCAAAATAATAATATTAAGGTAAATGATAACAATGAAAACGTTCAAAACAACTCAAGTTATAATCACAATGTAACCGACAATGATAACCACGTTTCTATCGATCATAACAGCCATAACAACACAAGCAACACTGACAACAACACAAGAAACAACACAAACAACAATGACGACAATATAAGCGATAATAACACGAACAATAATGATAGACGTATTATCAATGATCATGATAATGATAACACAAATAACAACGAAAACAATGGTAACCATGTTACTATTGCACAAGTCATTGTCGATAACCTAATCAACAACGACAACCATGTTATTTCCAATAATCTTGTCAGTAATGTAAACAACTCAAACAACGACGTTGTTGCTGATCATGTCGGTGACAATGATGCAAACTCTATTACCAACTTCAACAACAATAACAGTGACAATAACGATGACCATGTGGATCATGACAATGATAACAACACAATCAATGACAACCTCCTCATCGCAAACTCCATTCAAAACAATAACAACAACTCAAACAACAATACCGACAGTGCAAAATTAACTTAATTTTATCGTAACTTAATGAGCTCTTCGTATAAAGAAGACGAATATATAATTAGAAAAATCATTAAAAAAGGAGTCCATCCAGTTGATTCTAATGAAAAAATAAACCTTCTTATTTATTATAAAAATTTTAAGTCGCAACAACTACTAATAAAAAATAGTCCCAACGTTAAACTAGCAACAACACAGCACTCCCACGTCATCTACCAATTTCTATGTCCTCACGAAGACTGTAGGCTTCGTCCATCTTCTTATATTGGAATGACTACCACAAAACTGACACGCCGTTTAACCTGCCATTTGAACATCGGAGCTCCAAATCAACACTACCATGACTGCCACAACCAGCAATTATCCCGCAAAATATTAGAGGATAATACTAAAATATTAATGAAAGACACTAATTTTAACAGACTACAAATTTTAGAATCCCTATTTATTAATATATATAAACCTAATTTGAACAAACAAATTTATTCCAATTTTATTTTACCTTCATCACGAAATGTTTAATTTATTATTATTATTATTAACATAATATTGCACATATAATATATTTTATTATGTTATATTACAAAATAATTGTTTATTATACTTAATTTAACTACTTACGTTATTTAACTTTAATCGTTACGTTACTTTCGCGCTCAACTCTTATTACGTCATCTGACAGTTTATTGTTATGTTTTATTTGAATTAATATTAAATTGCCTGAAGATGAATTATAAAATTCGAAACGTCGCTTAATAAATAATTATATAATGAATATTGGTGTTCTAATTTTTAATTTAAATTATAATTATAAAAAACTAATAAGAAAAATAGAAAATCTTAATAAAAAATTAAATAACAATAATATAAGCATCGCGTTTAATGAAATATATATATATATATATATATATATATATATATATATATATATATTAATATATATATATATATATATTAAATAACAATAATATAAGCATCGCGTTTAATGAAATATATATATATATATATATATATATATATATATATATATATTTGTAACAATAAATTCAAAATAGTCAATAGTTAAAATATGATTTCTTTTTATAAATTGTACATATTAACTGTTAATAAACTATCAAAACAAGAGCAAGCAGCCAGCAACTACTATGTATTAAATAAATCAACGAAACTAACAACCAATCAGCAACTAACCAAACAATGGCCAATCACAATTAACCAATGACCAACCAGCAACCAACAAACGACAAATCAACGAGAACAAGTTAATAACCAGCAGCCAATCAAAATTAGCCAACAACAACCAACAAAATCCAACCAACCAAAACCAACCAATTAAAAAAAAGCCAAAGGTCTATTACAGACAAATCAACAACACGAACAAACATACTTGCAATGCTAGTATTCTGACAATCCGGACAAAAATTGCTTGTATTGTTGTTGTTATTGTTGTTGTTGATGGGTGGCCTCTCACATGTTACACATTCCCACCCATTTTTTGATGTAACCTGTGCATACCGTAAAAGAACAAAAATAATATTACGCTATTATTATTATTATTATTCGCAATTATTATTTCAATTGCAATATTTTAAGATGATGCTATGAAGTATTATAGGTGAGAGATGATGAAATAATAGAGAGAAAGGTGCATAACTTAAAGATAATATAGTTAGAGAATCGTGATAGTGCAAGATTTATCTCTAAAATTATGAAGCAATTAATTGTTTTATTATACAAATACTCAAAATAAAATATTGATTATAACGATTAATATTAATATAAATAAATATTATTCAAAATTATTATTTAAAAATATAAAAATCAAAAATTAACTGTTCCACTTGGGCACTTCAAACAGCCAACTTCTCTTCCATAATTCTTTGTGTACCTTGCTTTGCCAGGGTAGCATTCACATCTTAGACCTTTGGTTGAGTGGTTGTTTTTTAAAAATTATGAAAAAAAAATGCTTAATTCTAATATTATTTTGTCATAATTAGTGATAAAAACAATTTAAAATGGCATTTTTAACAAACTTTTAATGTGTAATAGCATAATAAAATAAGATAAAATAAAATAAATAAATTAATTAATTAGTTGTAATAATTAATTACCATCCGAACTTGTAACTTGTAGATCGCTGGACTGACTGCAAGACTTGCATGACAACTGAGTTACATCGTAAAACGTTGCAAATTGTAAATCCCCAATCTCAATTTTTTGATTAATGCAGTCTTGCGGCGTGGTTAGTACGTAATCAAATTTCGATAGTGAAAATGTCCTACCTACATTTAATAAATGTATTAAAACGTTTAAAAGTACTGACGTATTAAATACCGACGACGCCATTTATTGTTTATGATACGTTACCATAGTGATCAAAGCCCAAAGAGACTGCATACAGCAAGAGTAATACAAATTTATTTAAATGATGCCATTTACTTTCTACTTTATTATACCATTTTAAATTAGTATATGAATTTACATATGATACCATTTTTATTATATATATAAATAATACTATATATGATTTATATAGAATAAAATACTAAGAATAAATCAATTATACAACTTAAATCATCATTATATATCTTTCTATGTCATCATCATTATACAACCACCTATATTTTCATTACAAATTAACCTTGTATTATCTATATGTAACTCCTCATTATAAAACTACGCATTTCATTTTATTATTATATATATCATCTGTATAAACCACGTATATCATATCGTATCATTAGATACTCACTTAAATCACATCATTACTTATAAATTTTCTGTTCATTTCATATACATATAATAACAATAGTGACAATACAACACATACATCGAAACCTTTTTAATAATCAATATTGGCGGAACAAAAAAATTTCAAAGTATTTATATGCTTTGGTTAGATTAGTTAAAAATAATTATTATTACTACTAATACTATTACAATAATATTGATAATAATAATAATAATGATGACGATGACAATGAATAAACGTTGTATTTTATATGTTTATTAACTTCTTTTCAAGTCAGTCAATGTTCCAATCGATAGATGCACTAATTTTTTCAGATTTCTGTCCATACATCCTGTCAGATCTTATCACAAACGTACGTGTGTTTTGTGGCATGTTGGGTGACGTCCGTGCAGTAAACACTCAAGTGCATAGCTCTTCATTTCGATTTCTATCTCGTTATTTCCCTGATTTTAAAATATTGCCATTTTGCACTTTTATTATGGTTTAATATAAAGAATCTAGTTGTCTCTGGTGGTCTCTAGTGGTCTCTAGTTGTCTCTAGTTGTCTCAAGTGGTCTCTAGTTGTCTCTAGTGGTCTCTAGTTGTCTATAGTTTAGTTATACTAGAAAATATCGACACATTATACTATGGATGTTTTATGTTTTATAATTTGTTCATTATTTTTGTCTGCAATCATCACGTTCAAATACTATAACAAACTTTTAAAAAAATGACTTTTCAAAATTAAACACATAATATTTGATATTTTAGAGTCATCAAATCAGACGACTACGAGCAAGGCATGGAACGAGATGCGAATGTAGGCATACATGCCTACCTACACGCACGCTCGCACATGTTTGTTTGCATAACAACGGAGATGCATAAATAGCGGTTTATCCGGGATTAAGACTTTCTCATGATACACCGAATAGTATTGGATAGTATCGAATAATATCGAATAGCTCTCTTATTATAACCATAAATAAGCAAACAACGATAAATAATACTAGATTAATATTTATCTTAACAGCAGCAAGCCAACGATAACAACGTCAATAACAACAACAACAATAGCAATAACAACAAAAATAACAACAATAATCTATAATTAATGACGTCATAAATACGTAGGTAAACAGCGAATCAGAACGCGTATTTAGGTTTGAAGCTGGGTACATTGGCCAACGGATGATGATGAATATGTCTACGTGAGTAAAAGAGATAACAAGCGGAAATGATGAAGATGATGGTAATGATGATGATAATGATGTTTATGATGAAGATGACGATGATTGCGATGACGATAGTGATGATGATGTTATGAAGTTTTACGAACGAACGAATGAATGAATGAATATATGAATGGTGATACGAAAATGAAAGCATTATTGATAACTATAATGTAAACGATTATACTGATGATAGAAGTTGTGACGAAGATTGTGATGACGACGACGATGATGATGATGATGATGATGATGATGATGATGGATAAGTTGCGGCAAAGATGAATAGGATAATATTATCGACGT
>NW_008705512.1:3861717-3863090 GCF_000326865.2 Helobdella robusta
CTAAACAAAAAAAAAAACACATAACAAAAATCACACCACCAAGTAGAGTAAAAGAATAGGAGTCCCTAACCTACCTATGTAACTAAAATTACCTTATGCCCTAGCCTACCTATATAATAAATTAATTTTTACCTCACCTACCTATGCTTCATTAACTTAACTCAAGACTCATGAAGAGAAAAAGGAGTAAAACAGAACATAAAATACTACCACACAAACAAACATTATGTATGTATATATGTATGAGCAACCGTTAAAGAACCCACCTAAAATTAAAAAAATACCACCTACAAACATTCAAACCACCTACAAACATGCAAACTCTATATAACTCTATATAACTCTATATAACTCTATATAATAAAATAAATAAAAATAAAAAAATTTTAAAAATAAAATAAATGAGATCAGACAGACTGCTTCAAGCGAGGCAGAATGCTGATCTGATTTTCATGTTGTCTCACCTCCTCTATTTATACTCGTTTCAACCATACATTCTCATCATTTCAATCATTCGCATCAGTAAAAAACTTGTTTAATGTATATACTGCACTATTATACAGTCTTAACCACAATGCTAACCGTACTAAATTGAAGTCATCGAACGAACGCCTTCGAAACTTTCTGGTTGGCTGGTTGAATCTGCTATATTGATTTTCATATAAACATGTAATCTAATATAATATAATATAATTATTTGTATACATGGATTCCAGTCACTTTATATATATATAATAAAAATTTATTATAAAAGCAACAGTAATCAGTGCTATATATGTAAGCACGCAGTTCAAATTTTTCGGGGAGAATTCAAAATAGTTTGAGACCACACCTTGCTTAACATCCGATTCCGAGCCGAGCCAATATGCATAGATTTAAAAGCGCTTTTATGTTAATATTTTGCTCGCTATATTTATATATTTTTTAAATTCATTATAAAAAACAACAGTAGCCATTACTATATATGTACGCACACAGTTCAAATTTTTCGGGGAGAATTCAAAATAGTTTGCGACCACACCTTGCTTAACATCCGATTCCAAGCCGAGCAAAGCCAAGCTGAGCCAAAATGCATAGATTTATAAGCGCTTTTATGTTAATATTTTACTCGCTATATTTATATATTTTATAAATTCATTATAAAAAACAACAGTAGCCATTACTATATATGTACGCACGCAGTTCAAATTTTTCGGGGAGAATTCAAAATAGTTTGAGACCACACCTTGCTTAACATCCTATTCCAAGCCGAGCCAATATGCATAGATTTATAATCGCTTTTATGTTAAAATTTTGCTCGCTATATTTATATATTTTATAAATTCATTATCAAAACAACAGTAATCATTGCTATATATGTACGCACGCAGTTC
>NW_008705512.1:3863140-3867639 GCF_000326865.2 Helobdella robusta
ATGGGAGAAACGCGGTAATACCAATAACAATCGAAATGATAATGATAATAATAATAATAATATTAACAACGGCAATAATAATAATAATTATAGTAATAATAATAATAATAGTATCGACAACAACAACAATCATCGTCATCGTCGTCAGCGTGACGTCACGTTAATTGATTCATAAAGATGATGATTATGACGACATTGCCAATGTGGGGAGAATTATGATAGCCATGATTTGAAGACGACGACGATGATGTTTGATGATGAAGAAGACGATGACGATGATGATGTTTGATAATGATGAAGACGACGATGAAGATGATGACGAGGATGATGATGATGAAGACGACGATGACGACAATGATAATGATGATGACGATGAGGATGACAATGATGACGATGACGACGATGATGACATTTGATGATGATGAATTGTGGCAATGATGATGATGATGTTGCTGTTGATGACGAAAGAAAAGGAAGGATGTATCTTTACATTTTGCTACTTCTTCTTCCTGTTCATCTTCTGTTTTCTCTTCCTCCTCATCATCATTATCATCTCCATCATCATCATTATCCTCTCTATCATCATCATCATCATTATCAAAATCATCATAATAATCATCCAACTTAATTGAATTCAAATCATTAAATAATTGTATGTAAGTTAAATCAATGGCGCGATAATGCATGCCAGCAAGCTCTTAAATGCTAACAAAATGTACTGCCTTAAGTTCGTTGAGTAATGTGTGTGTGTGTGTGTGTGTGTGGGAATGTGTGTGTATGTGTGAGTGAGTGTATGTATGTGTTTATGTGCATGTGTGAGTGTGAGTGTATGTGTGAATGTGTGTGTGTGTGTATATATAAATGCGAATGTATATATATATATATACTTGTTAAGGAGCATACGTCATAAAACCGGCAACGAATTAGAGGCGGGAAAGAGGTCACGTGAATTAATACCTCGTACACGATATGCTGGTTTAATTATAGATGCCAAACGACTGCCTCGGGATTTCCCGCCAAATGCATGCTTCAGATGCGTGCTCAGGAATGTGGAAAATGATGACGTCATCGATTTGGGAGGTGCCGTGAGGATGACGATAATGACGATGATGAAAATGACGATCAAGATTTTAATGATGAGGGTGCAGCAGTTATTGAGATTTATCGTTTGTGACGAGGGAGGGGGGGTTAATAATTGGTGGTTGCCATTCGCTGGTTGGTGGGTTTTTTGTCATCGTCACCATAATCATCATCATCAGCATCATCACCACCATCATCACCATCATCATCATCATCATCATCTGATCGTCTTCATCATCGCTAACCTATTTTCATCTTGTTCATTTTTGGTCGATATGTACAAACATTCTTCAGGTTCCAAATAACTGAGTGAATGGATGAATGAACAAAAAAAATGAATAAATTAATGAATGAATGTTTGAAGGAATAAATAAAGGGTGAATACACAAATGCTACAAGTAAATAAATAAATAAGCAGGCATAGAGTTGACAAGGAATTAAAAATTACAACGCACACACATACAGACACACATAAACACACACGCACACACATACAGACACTTACATAAATGATAACACAAAAGGCGTACAAAAATGCTTTTAAAGTGCACTTAAGTCAGCACAAAACTTACTCCTCATAGCATTTTAATCACACACTTAGAACCTTAAACACAATGGGAAAAAAATCTGATCTGGAGGATGTTAAAAATAAAAGTTGAAAAAAGTGGGTGAAATTTAAAAAAATTAAAACAGAAAAAAACAAACAAAATTAAAAAGGATCGAAATGAGAGTAACAGAGAGAGGGAGAGAGAGAGAAAGAGAGAGAAAGAAAGAGAGAGAGAAGAGGGAGAATGAAAGAAAAACATTTAGAGAAGAAATGTAGTTAAACCGTTGGTAAATGGTCGAAACATTCACCGCGGACTCATAAAGTTCTCGTCAAACTTGAACCCAAGCATCAGACAATGATAGAAAATGACCAACGCTTGCATGGAGCAAGCTGATTGGTCGAAAGGTCTGTGACGTCGTTGCGGCTTCTTGACGTTGATTGGTGGGCTTTGTTGATTTTACGGCAGCCATTACCGTAATAGTTTCGAGGCAATTACGAGAGTTAATATAAAGTTAGTTTCGAATTTAGATAAAAGCAATTTTGCCGTAGAGCGTTGTAAAAAATTCATCGTCTTCCTCTTCCTCATCTTCTTCTTTTTCCTTATCGTCATCATCAACTTCTTCGTCGTCATCATCATCATCATCCTTGTCATCATAATCATAACCTCTTCTTTTTCGTCGTCATCATCATCATCATCATCATCATCCTTATCATCATAATCATAACCTCTTATTCTTTGTCATCGTCATCATCATCATCATCATCACCATCATCATCATCATCATCATTGTCATCGTAATCATAACCATAATCATCATCATCGTTGTTGTTGTCGTTGTTAAAGATAGATTGTATGATGAACTCGTGGGAATTCACAATAATATTTAGATTATGTATTTTTGCATTCAGAAAAAAAGACAGGCTTAGTTTTTATGAACAAATAAATTTAGAAAAAATAGATTTTGAGAATGTGAATGATAATAATAATAAGAAGAGAAAATAAGAAAAATAATAACAATAATAAATGTATTAACAACAATATAAGATAACTGATGCGAAAAGGTGAATGAAAATAACTTTGAAAATCTATTTGAAGTAATTTTTTTAAAATTTTTGAAAAAAAATTGAAAAAATATATAAAAATGTTATGGAGTGAGTGAGAAATCATTAAAGATTGACTGATTGTATCTTTAAAGGAATGAAATTGTAAAGGAATTAATTGATGTAGCGACTTGGAATGATTTGATGGATTGATGGCTCACTGCACTGTTTGACTATTGGGTAGGTAAGTGAATGAGTGGTTAGATAGAAAAATGAATGAATGAATAATTGATTGAATGAATGAATTAATGACTGACTGAATGAATAAATGAATGAACGAATGTATAAACAAATAAATAGTGAATGAATGGGTAGATTGATTGGGAGGTATGTAGAGTATGTAGATGAATGGATTTATAAAATTCTTTCAAACTAACTTCCCCTGTTAACTTGAGCATTCAACAGCCACAATTATAAGAATGACAATAATAGCAACAGCACCACCACTAATAATAATAACAATAATAATAATGATTATTATTATTATTATTATTATTATTATTACTTGTCGGGTTTTCCAGTAGCGAACGCCGTCATTCCACCAACGGCCGCGTAAACCCTTCCGTATCCATCAATCCATTTCCATTGATCAAACATACATCTACCTAAATATGTGTGTGCGTGTGTGTGTAAGTATGTGTGTGCGTGAGTTTGAGTAGATGTGTTTGTGTGTATGTGTGTGTGTGCGTGAGTGTATGCGTGAATGTGTGTGTGTGTGTGTGAGAGAGAGAAAAGTAGATTTAAAATTCAGCCAATCACAAAACATTTGAAATACATTTTTATAATGTGTACAGGGACGTATGCGAGTGTGCATAATGTAAGCAAGTGTTCTTGCGTATTAAAGTGTATGTGTACGTGTGTATGTGTTTGTGTTTGTGTATGTGTTTGTGTGTGTGTGTGCGTGATGTGTGATAACATCCATTCAAAACATCATCACCCTTGTTACGCTAGCTTCCAAGAACACGATAAAAATTAATAAGAGCATTATGACGTCACCTTCATGACTGCCACGTGATCGCCTTGCTCCGAGCCAGTAGCCAATCAGATTGAGGGAAGGTTCTATAAGAAAATTTTCAAAAAGAAATATTATTTTTTTGTAGAAATTGTTTTTTAAGTATTTCTTAGTTGCTCGTTAGTCTTCGAAACATTAAAAAATCTCTACGAAATAAAAGATGTTTAAACAAAAATAAAGAAAAAGAGAGAGACACAGAAAAAAAAGAAAGAGAGAGAGAGAAAGAAAAAGAGAGAGAGAGAAGAAAAGAAAAAGAGAGGAAGAGAGAGAGAAAGTAATCAATGCGATTTACTCAATTGATTTACGACTCCCATATGCCGTTTTAAACAGGGTGCCACAAATAATAACTATTATCAATAATAATAACAATTGTAATATAATAATAATATTAATATTAAAAATAATAATAACAATAACAGCAATGGTAATCAGAGTTTCTTGGGATTTTTCTCATCATTCGTAAATTTTTAATGTTGCCTCAAGTTTTAACATGATAGTTGTTTTTAAACATTTCGTCGTCGTCGTCATCATCGTCGTCGTAATGGGTATACATCACTATCATTATCATCATCTTTGCCATCATCAGCATCATCATCATCAGCATCATCATCATCATCATCATCACCATCATCGTTTGTGGTCGTCTGTGGTTGTTACGATAGATACGTTGATGACAAATAAATTGTCATTTTTCACATGCAAAGATGATAAAGATGATGATGATGATGATGATGATGACGACGATGATGATGATAACGT
>NW_008705512.1:3868344-3901990 GCF_000326865.2 Helobdella robusta
AAGTATGTATGTATGTATGTATGTATGTATGTATGTATGTATGTAACATGTATGTTACATGTTTGTATAAAAGTATGTGAACACATAACAGCTGTTAATTTTCAATTGATTAGATAGCGTTATCAAAGTCGTTATTATGAGTTGTTAACGCAAGACTCCGTGGCGCAACGGACTCCAGATCAGAAGGCTGCGTGTTCAAATCATGTCGGGGTCGTTTATTTATTTTACTCAAACGAAAGCAGCCATTGCTGAATTAAAAAACCCGCAATTTACATTCAAATTGCCATCTTGTAAGAGCATTTTGCTTGTGTTGGTTAGGAATCCATCACTTTTAGCGCCAAACTACTTGAAACTAACTTTTTTATAATTTTTATTATGCATTGAAATTTGCATAATAAGCAAATCCGGCAAAACAAATAACCTCTTCTTAGTGTTTACAAAATTTCTTTTTAATTAATATTTTTTTAATAAACATTATTTGTGTAATTCTGTATTTGTGTGTGTGTGTGTGCCAGTTTCCGATTATAAACTGCAAAAAATCACAACTAATTAATAATCATTGTCACGTCACATAAATACAATATACAGTTTCGCACAGACATTTAACAGCACGCGATGAATACCTCGCATGGTGGTAGTTGCAGCCGCCTCAACGTTATGACCACCACCCATCGCCGCCGTCGTCGTCGTCGTCATCTTCTTCTTTGATTTCAGCCTATCATCTATGAAATCTTCGAGAAAAACTTGCTCCCTGAGGTCTGTCACGTGAGCCAGATGACCTTGGAGGTCATGGCAACGACCTTGGGCTTCGTGGAAGGTCATGGGCTGGTCGATCAGACAGTATTTCGATACGGAGGGTGATGATGTTGATGGTGACGATGATGATGTTTTTGTGGATGATGCTTTTGAAGATGAGGATGACCGTGATGGTGATGATGATGGTGGTGATGATGATGATGAAGAGTAAGAGGAGGAAAAATTGGTCGAAGGATGAATGGAGCCGAAATGATGAAGTTTTTTTCTTCTGTAAACTACCCACGTGACTGTCGTTGTAATGGTTGTTGTTGTTTGTATTTTTGTATATTGTTATTTGTATGTTGTTGTTTGTATGTTTGTTTATTGTTGTTTGTATGCTGTTATTTGTACGTTGATGTTTGTATGTTGTTGTTTATATGTTGTTGTTTGTATGTTGTTGGCAGTATGTCGTTGTTGTATGTTGTATGTCATTGTTTGTATGTTGTTGTTGTTGTTGTGCAAGTTTGTCTCTTTTACAAATTAATTATTTCAATTAAGTGATCTTTTTATTTATTTATTTTCTGTAATAATTAAATAAAACAGCTACAGCACCGGCACGAACGTAAACGAAAAATGACATCCTCAAATATGCAAACTTAAATTTAATTATGACGTCACTGTGACGCGATCGGATCAGTCTCTGACGTCGTACTATGATTCATTATTTAAATAACAAGTAGGAGAGAAGAAAAACTGAAAATAAAAAAAGCAATGTGTATGGGTGTATGTGCCAGTGTGGATACATGTACCTGCGTTTGTATGTATATAAGTGTATGTTTGTGTATGTTGATGTTTGTATGTTGCTGTTTGTATGTTGCTGTTGTTTGCCTGTTGCTGTTGTTGTGTGGCTTTTATGTTACGTGTGTGTGTGTATGTGTGCTTCTATGTGTGTGTGTGTATGTAGAGAGGTAGAAACAGCGAAAGAGAAGAAATCATCTGGGATCGTGTAAGTATGTGTTGTACGTAATGCGTGTGCGTGCGTATGTATGTGTACTTGCCTGCGTGTGTGTGTGTGTTTGTTTGAGTGTGTGCATGTGTGCGTGCGTGCGTGCGTGCACTGGTTGTGATGTGTCTTCCAATTAATCACGAAAACATGTACGGTCGTTGGCTGGTACGTCATTCATGAATAAATAATCTGCAACGTGATAATGTCCAGTTACTCTTTACTTACCGCCATCAACTATTACCTACTCACCTTATTATCATCTCTTACTACTACAGCCGCGGCTACTACTACTACTGCTACTACTGCTGCTGCTGATATGATGATGATATGATGATGATGATGATACTGCTGCTACTACTACAGCTACTGACACCGTTGCCATTACTAATGCAGTTACTCCTCTGTGGCTACTACCAGCCACTACTCTACTACTCCTCCTACTACTACTACACAACTACTAGTACAAGAAATTATTATTACTTTTAAAATTACTGATGTTCAACTGCTTCTACTACTATTGACACTGTGATGACGCTGTTACTATTACTACGCCACTAGAGGTGCTACTATTTCTACCTCTTACCTTTATAATACTATTTCTACAATTGAAAACAAAACAATCAATAACATGCGTTTAATAAATACGGACATTATAACCTTTCAAAGAGATCAATGGATAAGCTGACATGAAGTTATCTATCATGACGTCATGTTTAAACAGTGACCTTTGACATATTATACACATGGTACACGTATATGTGTATGTTTATATTATGTATATTATATGTATGTGTGTGTGTATTAATAGCACATGTGTACAGAACAGTACATGCTCTGTATTGTTTACTCAAGAGATCATTTCAAATATGCACCTGGACTTGTCATTATATCTGTTTGTGTGTGTGTGTGTTTGTGTGTTTCTGTTTGTGTGTGTGTGTGTATCTGTTTGTGTGTGTGTCTCTGTTTGTGTGAATATTTTTGTTGATTAATTGTATACGATAGAAGGTAGAGAATGTTTTTTCTGTGTGAAAAACTTAGCTAGTTGAATAATTTAGTGATGTGATTGCCAAAGTAAATATGTTTCCTTAATTGTATGATGGTGATGTTTTGTATTTGTTTCCTCGAAGAAGATTTTTTTCAAGAAAAAATCGTCGTCAAAGTCACTACATTGTGATGAGAATGACGGTGACTATGATGATGATAATAACGCGAATGATGATAAATGTGATGCTATTAAAGATGATGACGATGATAAAAGTAGCACTAAGTTGATGAGGGTAAAATTATAATAACGATGACGAATGCATTGGGGGTATGATTAGAGATTGTTAAGAAATTATGCTATTATGGTAACAATGGGTTAATGGAAAATGATACAAATGGATTAAGTACTTATGCACACTGGAAGGAATGTAAATGGAAAGTAAAATTTTTCAAAGTTCTATAAGTCTATATCTCTATCCATTTATCAATTTATTTGTTTATCTATCCATATATCAATTTAGCTATATATTTATCTATTTCACCCATATATCTAATTGTATATTTTTTATCCATCCATTATCCAGCCATGTATCTATCCAAATAGAATCAATCCTTCATTAAACCATCAAACTAATCTTCTATCAATCCATCCATTCATCCAACCAGCCAACTGGCTTTCCATTCAAGCATTTATTATCTACCTATCTAACTATCCATCCGTCTATTTTTTCAACTATCCATTCATCCATCTATTTATCCAAAGAAATAGAATAGGTCAGGTTGGGATAAAATGTCATCCAATGGGAAGCGAGTGTGGATGTGCGATTGCGCCCACGTATGTGTGTGTGCACATTTGTTAGGATTACATAATAACGCAGAATGGTCAAGAAATTTTTATGAGGTTTGTTTTGCTGACCGCTGCTACTGATAATGATGATTGTGGTGTTGGTGAAGATGGTAGTGATTATAATGATTATAGATTGATGATGACGACGACGACGACGATGTCTTAAATGGTGAATGTGTATGAAATAATACCATTTAGATATGATGGCCAAATGATAACGAAGATGATTATTATCATTGTTATTAGCTCACTCTAGGTGATAACATCAGTCACTTATAATTAAAAAACCGCTGAGAAGAAAAGAAGAAATAAACTTATATGCAACAGGGGGTTTGAGATAAAGTCGTTTCTAAGTTATCGAACTAACCAGAGGCCGTTGGCGGAAATTATCAAAATTAAATTTAAAACTTCTTCAAACAAAATCAGCAATAAATAAAAAAAAGAGGTTCAATGTCAATATTTGGAACAAAGAACATGATATTAATTGGGTGGTATAATGGGTGCTTGGTTTTGCTGTTGCAAAGAGTAGGTTCAAATTCAAAAAGATCCCCTGTAAGATGAAGAGTATAGTTACATTGCTGACTATAAAGCTGATAAAACTAATGAAAAACTGGCATATAAACAAGGAATTCAAGGAAATAGAAATGTAACTTCGATTATGGTCATTTAAAATATTACAGAAAAGAGTTATCATTTAACATTTAATAAGTAAGTTAGTAAAAGCCAATATCAATTATTCAATTAATCACTCAAATTTTTATAGCGCTATTTTTTATGCAAGACATTGCAGCTTTTCTACAAATGACACGTTAAAAACTTCGCATTCATACCAGCTTACTTATTCAATTTCAATTCGGACTTGCAATTTAATGTCTAAAACAGAATGTCTGTCGGACTCGGTCGGACTCGGTTTGAGTCGGTCGGAGTCGGATATTTTTCATCCGACTGAGACACCCTGGTCTAAAAAGACATACCAACCAGAGATACACATACAAACACTAACCAATACAAATAGACACGCACAAAGATACACATAGAGAAAGAGAAAGAGAGAGAAAGTGTCACAAAGTATTACAACATACATGTAGCAGTGAAATAAATTCATCACTCATTCACATGAACCTCCTCTGACGTCAGAGAGCAGCTGTGGGTGAATGATCTTAAGAACATCGTCATCTTGGCTGACATCTTGGCTGCCATCTTGCTAATCCCAAATAAAATGGCCGCTTTTAAGTTTTCTCGAGATCGCATCGATCGATTTTCCATTCCGGCCTTTGATGAACATTCCATAAATATGTTTTGTGAGATTGTGTGTTGGTGTTTGCACATGTGTGTGTGCGTGTGTGTGTTGCATGTGCGTGTTGTGGAGCATACGTGTGTGTGTTTGTGTAAATGAATGTGTGTGTGTTTGTGTTGTGTTGGTATGCAGTTGTTTGGCAGTAGGACTGGTTGCGTGTGTAAGCATGCCTGATTTTGACACTGTGTTTTGATTTTTAAATTACGTGTTATGAATGGTATGGCAGAATGTGTTTATGTCTGCGTTAACACTGGAGACCAACTGCGTATGTTTTTGCGTGCGTGCGTGTGCGTGTGTTTTGCGTGTTGTCTCATATATCTGAGATGGCGAGGAGTGAAGGCGTTTTGTCATTCATAAGCCATGATGCAAGTGGGGAATTGAGTGGATGCACTTGTATTTTTCTGTGTGTTTGTCTGTCCCCGTCTGTCTGTCTGTCTGTTTGTCTGTCTGTACCTGCGCGGTTCTGTCTTTGTGTGTGTCGGTTTTTATTCGTGTCTGTATTTGTGTCTATCTTTGTATACTTGTGTGGTTTTATTTCGGTGTAAAAAAAATGTATGATTGGAGCGTTTATGGAAAGCAGATTTTTTTCTAAGCAATAAACATAAACGCACTGTAAAAAAATGAATTGTGTTTTAAATAGATGTGTATCTAAATTTCTCAAAAAATAATTTTATACAAGTTGTATCTATACGTACAATCTTTAAAAAGATATACATACATACATCTCACACCAAAACTACACACACACACACACACCATACACACACATATACGACCACACATACTACCACACACGCGCAGACAGTGGCCACAAAATCGCGACGACTACTTAATCGTGCCAATAAATAACGTATGAAGCATGCAAACATCTGACAGAAATGTAAAATACACACATACGATAAACGTATTTTATAATAAAAATATACAAATTTAACATTGACAAACATGTATCGAAACAAACATACAGATATACAAACATACAAACGCATAAATATGCAAACATAAAAATATACAAATAAACAAACTTACTGGTTTGCTTAGTGGTGCCGACTACAAAATATTAAGGGCAGAAATGTCGAGCATTTTGTTTGCCAGCGTACAAATACATATCAAGAAAAATTCTGATTTATGTAAACAGTGAATAAATACATTTTTCTAAATATTTCAAAATATTGTAATTTTCATTGCAATTTATTTGTTAATGAATTCAATAGATGCTACACATAAAAATTGATTTGGTAACGAGACAACAGCAGTAGCTGAATGGTTTAAGCACCAGGCTCTATATAAAATCCTAAAACGTATTCATAGAGTTCGACTGCAAACACAAGCTTTTCATACTATCATGAAAATTACAATCATCATTAAAATTGATACTCTATTGATTTTATAAAAATAAAATTAAAAAATTATCAAATCAAACAGGTTGAACTTGCAAAATTAAAAAAAAGTATAACCACTCATTCATTTATTCATTTTCTAATTCGTTCATTTGTTCGTTCATTCGTTTATCCATCCAATAATCCATCCATCAATCAAGATTAATTGTAACAATTAAAATGTCCTTAAGGCGAAATTGCCAGTATAGCAGTCAGAGTATGGCAATTTTTTTTTCTTTATTTTCATAAAAAAATCATTCAAACCTAATTTAAACTTAATTTCAGTGTGATTGAATAGGTACCTTATGATAGAGGATTGGATTTTAAACTAATTAAATCAATTTAATTAATTAACTGGTTAATGGAAGCTTGACTTATCATATAATTGAATTGACGATTGTAAAAATGTTATCATTATTTTCTACAATAAAATTATTTTTTAACAATTGTTAAGTGAAGTCAAACCCGCAGACAGACCAAGCCATTTTCTCCTATAACGGTGGATTTAATTTTCCGTGTTTTCTGCTGTGTTCAGGTTGAACTCATACACTGACAATAGACATTGGCCGTATGTATGTGTGAGGTATGTACGTATTAATGTATGTTTGTAAACTTTTGTGTGTATGTGCAAATGTATGTGTGTGTTTATTTGGATGTTTGTGTGTGTGTATAAATGTATGTGTGTGTGTTTATATTTATTTGTGTGTGCTTTTTAAACTTTTGACATGTTTGCTTTTTTTTATAGATCTTCAATTTTTTTTATTTATAAGTTAATTTAATCGCGCAATGATTTTTATGTGTTTTTGCTTGTATTATTTGTATGTGTATGAAGACACACATTAACATACACACACAACATACACACACATAGCCACACACACACATACATACACAGCCACACACATACATACACACGCACACACACACACACACACATAGCCACACACGCACTCACCTATGTTTAATATTTGGAAACTTTTTCGCGTTATCAACAATTCCATAGTTGTTATGACGCTGCATGTAGCAGACGAATTCAAGGACGTGAAGAAGAATTTAATTAATAACACGCCATGATTGATTAGGTTCAATAATACCAGCAAAAGTTTTGTTTAAAATGTTTACAAACAAATTGTAAGAAAAAAAAACATATAATAAAAATACCAATTCCACAACAGATTTCACAACATTTTTTTAAAATGCCATCACGAGCAAAACTCATACATACAAAAACAAACTTGTACACACACCACATATGTACAATACACACATACAACGCATGCACGCACCCACACATACAAACACCCACACACACACATACGCGTACACACACACATACACATATACGTATACAAAGCTGTCCAAAATAAAAATTTACAATACTTCTCCAACTGATAAACATGACAAAAACGAGCAATATGCGTAATTAATGAGAACCACCAAGTAACATCTTTCAAATGCTATCGAAGGAGACATACATATCAAAGAGTCAGAGAAGGTTAACATTAGTCAACATAAACATGTGTGTGGGTGTGTGTGTGCGTGTGCGTGTATATTTTTATATATTTGTTTATTTATTATATATATATATACATATATATTATATAATATAATATATAAATATATATATATATATATATATATATATATATATATATATATATATACATTACTCAACATCAACATGTGTGCGTGTGCGTGTGTATATTTTTGTTTATTTATTATATATATATATATATAGATATATAATATATAAATATATATATATACATATATATATAGGTGGTAGAATTACATCAGACACAGACTGGTGAATTATTTTATTTTCATTTTAGCACCGTTAGCACTTTAACACGCACCTTAAAACAGGCAATAATATCCTATAAAACGTACGTACATTCACATTACGCGCTATTTATACCACACGTACATACGTATACACACACATACACGCACACACACATACATACACGCACACAACACACAAAACACATATGTATGTGTTCGTATTTATAAAATATATTTCTACATATAATAAGTTTATGAATTGTATTATCAATATTTATTGTAATAACTAATAACACTGATTTGAATGATAAAAGAGAGAGAGAGAGAGAGAAAGAGAGAAGAGAGAGAGAGAAAGGGAGAGAAAGAGAGAGAAAGGGAGAGAGAGAGGGAGAGAGAGTGAAAACGAACTGACTGAACTGGGAGCAGTGGCACACGAACATAGAAGGGAAATAATATTTAGTGTTCTCTTGCAATAAATTCAATGGACATTTCAATTTGCATGCAACTTGGAAGGTGTCTATAAATCTTTGCTTTTGCTCTTCCTCTCTTTCTCTGTCTCTCTCACTCTCTCTTTTATTTTCTTTCTTTCTTTATATATATATATATATATATATATATATATATATTTTAAATGTTTTTTAATTTGGTTTATTATTTGCTTGGCTCTCTTTTTTTTTCTCTCTCTCTCTCTCTCCATTCATTTTTTTCTTATCCGTTATCTTCCATTCATCCATTTATCTTCCCATTCACATTATCTCCTACTCTTGTGTTTCATTTTTGATATTTCCAAATTGACAATTATAATTCAAATTTTACACACACACACCACATACGCATACACCCACAACACCACATACACACACACACACACACACACACACACACATATATATATATATATATATATATATATTTTGGTAACAGACTGTTGTTAACGCAACATTTCAAAAATTCAACACTACTTTCAACATTGTTCAACTTTTTTATATTTCTTTTTAATTTATTAATTTCAGAGAAATTAGACATTTTATTGTTTTTTAAAAATTTTTATTAAATAAATTTGCAAATTGTTTTTTAAAAATTTTTATTAAATAAATTTGCAAATTTATTTAATAAAAATTTTTAAAAAACAATAAAATGTCTAATTTCTCTGAAATTAACAAATTAAAAAGAAAGATAAAAGAAATATAAAAAAGTTGAACAATGTTGAAAGTAGTGTTGAATTTTGAAATGTATATATATACATGTTTATATATATAAATTTACCAGCACATAAGCAATGATGAAAATCGTACCATCAGCAAAAAGGATGCGCACCATCATCACGTGACCAGGCGGTCCTCACAATGGGAACATCCATTAAAATCCGGGAAAAACCCAGACGTCAATCTGAAAATAAACCTCTGGAAAACCCAGCGTA
The DNA here is from genome assembly GCF_000326865.2 of Helobdella robusta. Taxonomy (NCBI): domain Eukaryota; kingdom Metazoa; phylum Annelida; class Clitellata; order Rhynchobdellida; family Glossiphoniidae; genus Helobdella; species Helobdella robusta. The sequence continues at coordinate 3,877,798 of NW_008705512.1, forward strand.
GCATCGTTAAGCATTTTTTAAAATGGATACACGTCGATGGAATCATTGATGTCTCTTGCAGTTGTACTTGTATGTTTAGCTTGATGTTCAATGATTTAAATGCTGATGGTACCTCTGAGGAATCACGGGTTTTAATGGCCTATTTTGATCCCCCTTTTTTTAATATGTTTGTTTGTGTTGTTCATTTTTGTTGGTCAAATTTAATCAAAATAAAAAGTTAAAAAATCAAATTTAAACGGAGTTGTATTGAACGGTTGGAAAGGAAAAAACTTGAAAAATGAAACAAGGAAAGAAAAACTAAAAGGCAGAAAAAAGATCGAAAAGTAGTTCGCGCGTCCTAATGCTTCAGCTATTGGCTCATCTGATGAGATTGCTTCATATAAATGCTACTGTCAATAAGCTTTTATTATTATTATTATTACGACCGCAGTGGGCATATGCAATCAAGTAATTGGACGCGTAAAATAGTGCCGCTTGCGAGTATAGCTGTTTATTTTTTCAAAAAAATTACTACCAGTTGATGTTGCTGTTGTTGTAATTGTTGGTAATATTGTTGTTGAGTTTATGCGGGCTGTGTTGTGTTTTTATGCTATGACTCTTCTTATTACGGTTTAATTATTTCTTCCAAACTAAAGTGTTGTCATTGTTCATGATAGCTTAATCTACGTCAAAGATGTTGTTGTTGTTATTATTATTACTATTATCATACACTACTAATATTGCTGCTGCTACAGCCAGAAAAAAAGAACAAAAATTATTTCATGAAGTAGTTTCAAATCGTTGCAACCCCACACCTACAACTGCAACTGCTGCAACTATAAACAATCGTTAGAAAAAAAAACTTTAATCAATTTCGCTGTTCGCTTCCCATACTACACGTGTAACGTCACTTCCGCCTTTTTCAGTCACGTGTCGTTCAGGCACTCCCTATTGGCAGGAGTGGGATTGAAATATTGTGACGTCATTGATGTATTAATCATTTGCGCTAGAGACAAAAAATTAATAAACCGTTCGAAAAGAATTCAGCAAGTTTGGTTAATTCACACCGGGTTGCAAACAGATTTTCCTACAGATAAATGGATATTTTGATCAAAGTACTTGACATGGCAAATAAAAAATTACGTAACTAAAATAAAATTACAACAACCTTATTTGCGTAGCGGAAAACAAACATAGAAACAAGAATATCGCATTGTAAAATTCATTAAAAACAGCGAGGCACATTTCAAACATCTATCTAACTTGAAGCCGATTTATCATCTACGCCGTCATCATCATCATCTTCCTCATCACCATCACCATCATCTTCTTCATTGCCATCAAGATTTCTGTCGTCATCGTCATCGCGTGAATATGATGAGACTAATCTTTCGGATGAGAAGGAATCCCACTCACGCTCATCAAGCCAGCTTCTGTTTCTCTGCACGGCTTCATGGCCTTATGTTACATTGTGTTGCATTGTGTTGCATTGTGTTGCATTGAGTTACATTGTGTTATATTGTGTTATATTGTACTATATTGTGTTATAGTGTGTCATATTGTGTTATAGCGCGCTTTGTGTTCTGTTGTTTTGTGTTAAGTTATATTGCGTTGTGTCTTCTTCTCGTGCTGTGTTATTTTTTGTTTTTTCATTACGTAACTTCGACGTGAACTGATCCGCTTACAAGTTGTTCTATGATTACAGTTGAACTTTCGTGCCAGCCACAAAAGACTGCGACATCCACGCCACACGACGCACGTGTGTCACGTACGCACATACACATCTTTTGTCTGCACACGCAAGCACCTCATCATTCGAGCTTGATTTTCGTACAGGCAGCATTCAAACCAAGTCATCGCGCAATAACGCCATGAGACATTGTACCGGTAGCGACTGAGCTTACACGCAGTTTTGTAGTAAATAATATTATATTGTTACAGGCCACTTACTGTACCGTGTTCCGTTACGTTCTACCATGTTACTTCATGTTACAAATGATGTTGTTGACGAAGTTATTATATTTCAATATGTAGTTATATTTTTTATGGATGCTATAATTTTTTTTTTTCATGAAAAGAAACTAACTGAACTTGAGTGCATTCCCGCGTACGGACAGTAGCCGGTTCTGCATGAGAGTACCGACGAATATGCCGCAAATACTCGCCACAATACCGACGAGGAACCACGAACACACGACGTACTTTCTGTCGTATTTGTTGTTGCTGTCGTCGTCGTGTTTGTTGTTGTTTTTGTTGTTCCTATTATAATTTGTAGAGTTTTTGGTGGTTGTGTGTTTGTTGTTTATACAGCTGCCACTTACATTTGTAATGCTTGTTGTTTTAATTGTGTTTGTTGTTTTAACGAAATCGTTGGCTTGTTGGTTGTTGATTTTGTTTTTGTGGTTGTAATTATTGAAGCAGCAGCAGCAGCGCTGAAAGCGACTACAAAGGGAACGGAAACACGACAATTTTGAATTCATATCGCTGCTCTTTCTCTTCGATTCGTCATCACAATTTTCTTTCAGATGTACTTCTTCAATGACGTCATTCCGCAGATCACGTGATTTTCCTCTTTCCATACACTGACCGAAACTGCAAAAATGACAAGGCGTGTATGACGTCATCTCACGTACGTAAGCGAACGCGTGGTCGTTGCTTTCTCTGTCGGAGTAGTTACTGGTGTTGTTGTTGTTGTTGTTGTTGCGGTTGTTGTTGCTGCGATGTTGACGAACAATGTTGCAGTGTTGCTCAACTTTCTTGCGGCAACAAACGTTGCTCAATCTATCCATGATGAAGACGAAACTTGTGGGGGCCATGTTTTCTGCACTGCATGATTTGCCGTAGAAATAAAAAAAATTTGTTTGCCTATGTTAATTTTCTTTTAGAAACTATTAATCAAATAGACAAATGATTAAAACTGTGCAAGAGTTGTTTAAAAATTTTCATTACGAAATTTGAAAAAACAGAAAAGTGATCGGATGTGAAGAAAGTAAATTGAAAAGTGTGGAGAGAAAAGAACATCGCTGCATTCCTACCTGGCTTCGTCTCTAGGATCACATTTGGTTACTTCATTGTTCACAAAATATATCGGTAGATTTTGTTGCTGTTGCTGCTGTTGTTGTTGCAAATGTTGATGTTGTGGTTGTTCAGTGTCGGGCGTATTGCTGGTTGTTGTTGTAGTTGCCGTGTTGTTGTTATTATTATTGTTGTTGTTGTTGTTGTATTGGTCGGCGATTGACGGTATAGAATAATTGCGTCTGATCATATTAATGCTTGTGCATGAGTTGTTGTCGACGTTATTGCCGAAAATGTTTTTGTTGTTGCTGGATTGGTTTTTGTTGTTGTTGATGATGTCATAGACAATTTCGTTGCTAGACGTGTTGCATTTGAGCTGGTTAAACGACGTCTCGTGGTTAAAATTGCAACTGCAGTTGTTGCTACATTCATTGTTGCAACAGTTAATGTTGCTCTTCGCGTTATTATTCAGACTGGTATCAAGTTTGTTGTTGAAATTGTTGTTGCATATTTCATCAACAAAACTGTTGTTGTTGTTGTTGTTGTTCATGATGATGTCATCAACGACAACGTGGCAACAACGATCTCCGCAACAAGTAGCTCCTTTAGCAGAATCCAGTTGATCAAAATCTGTAAACGATTTTGCATGAATGAGATGATGTTTGTTATACTTTTCTTTTCCATCCTCATTCAAATTATCATCAGATATGAAACCGGCATTGTTGTTTGAGACATTTAAAGGTAGAGTCATATTTTTTGATAGTGGTCCACACAAGTCATGTGGCCATCTATACAAATCCAGTGGCAGCCTATTCAAGTCTAGCGGCGGTCTATTTGAATCCAACGACGGTCTAAACGAATCCTGTAATTGATAAGGCTTTTTGAAATGCGTGCAGCAAGACGAATGAATACATGTTGCTTTCGTTGGTGAGTTTTGTTGTGGGGTGATATTTTGTCGTTGTTGTCGATGCAGTTGTTGTTGTAAAGAATGTTGTAGTTGTTGATGTTGATTTTTGGAATATTGAAGAGTATTGAAGTGCTGCGTTAAAGATTGCTTAGCAGCATCTTTAGATACATTTTGTTGATTTTTAAAAATTTGTTGTCGGTGATATGGTAAAGTTGATTGCTGATTTTGTACTAGTTGTGGTTGATTTTGTAGTTGTGGTTGATTTTGTAGTTTCGGTTGATTCTGTAGCTGTGGCTGATTATGTAGTTGTGGCTGTAGTTGTGGCTGCAGTTGTGGTCGCAGTTGTTTAACTCGATGATAATGACCGCTGTCAAATGACAAATTGGTAGACCAGACATCCATATTTTCGAGATTTATGCACTTCAAAAGTTCTGGCTGTTCAGACATTTGTTGGTTGTTGTTGTTGTCGTTGGGGTTTTTCTTCTTTTGCATAACGGATCTCATTGTTTTCCTTTATTCTTTTTTGTTGAAGAACCAAATTTGATTTATTTCAGATAATTTAATGTGAGTTTATTGTTAAATTTTGTTACAATTTCACTAAATTAAACTTAAATATTAGAAAACTAATTAAAACTACTGAGTAGGTCATCAAAATGTAAAATAACAAGTAACATATACGTCACAAACTATATGTATGAAGAAAATATTTTGTAACACTTAAAACTACGATTTTAAAAAGTGAAACCGAAACAACAGTCACAAAAACATCAAATACATCAACAAAAACAGCAACAACCGCAACATCAATGACACTAACAACAACAACAACAACAACAGCAAAAGCAACATTTACCAACGTAATAACAACAATAATAATAACGACGCAATATTCTATTCCATCATCTATCCACTAATGCAAAAATGGCAGAGGATTTTGTATTTATACAGCTGGTAGCAGTCGTTAACATACACACACATCCAGCGTATATCCTATATGAATGTATAGACATACACCGTAGGTATATTTGTATGTTATAGCGTTGAAATGAAAATTTCGACACGATGTTCTTCAAACAACCTATAAGCTTTATGCATTGATTTTATTTAAAAAAAATTGTTTTATTTGTAATACAAAATCTGGTGACTCTAGAATGGTTATAAACTTAATACACACAAACACGCACGCACACATACACACACATACTCGTAGAAACACACATAACACATATGCACACACTTATGAATATACATATATATTTTCTATACATTTATTTATTCATTCGTGTATTCATTTGTGTGTATGTTGTGTACATCTAGATGGATACGTCGAAAGGTTATTATTATTTCACACACGTATCTTTTGTCTACTACAATTGTTTTCAAGGCATCTGAAAAAATACGAGTTCAAAAGTTCTGTCAATTGTAAAGATAATAAGCACTGATTTTATATGCCGTATGAATATTAATTTTATCTTATTTGTTTATATATAACTATTTGCTTGCTCGTTGGTATGTTCGTTTATTACTCACTCATTCTTTCGTTCATGCATTCTTTCTTTCATTCAATCATTCATTAATTCTTTTTTTTATAATCATTCATTCATTCATTTATTCATTCACTGAAATGATTTTAAATCAGGGATGGGCAAACTACGGCATGTGGACCGCGAAGCTTTTTTATTATATGGCCCGCAAAAAAGGTTGCCAGCCAGAAAAAAAGGAACCCCAAATCTTAAAAAATTCTCCCCCGGGTAGAAAAAATTTGCTATTTAAGTACATATGCGGCCGTTCAAGAGTAAAATAGTTCTAAATGCAGCCCTCACTGCAAAAAGTTTGTCCACTCCAGTTTTAAATGATAACCGCTACTAGCAAAAATCATCACTACCATCCCCCTCCTCCTCATCATCATCTTCTTCCTCGTCGTCATCATCATCATAGTTTTATTATCATCGTCACCGAAGCATCTTATGACATATTTTGATATATGTGAATCAAATGACTTTCATTCATTCAGGATATTTATTCAATCAATCTTTCATTCAATCATTTTTTCCATTCATCCATCTATTCATCTATCGACTCATCTATCCATTTATTCATTCATTCGTTTATTCATCCTTTCAATCATTCATATATTCATTCATTCAATCATTTACCTATCAATCTATCCCTTCATCAATCCATCTAGCCATTTATCCATCCATCCATCCATCCAACCATCCATCTCGCCATCCATCCAGCCAGCCAGCCATCCATCCATCAATCATTTCAATTTTTCATTCGTTCATCCATCCATTCGTTTTTATCCTTTCTTTTATTCATTCATTCATTCATGCATTCATTCATCCATTCACGATATTTATGGCCTGCTTAGTTGATTATTAACGCCAAATCATCTCCATGCATCGTTTCTCATGTATAATTTTGGTGCAGTGTATTTTTATTTTTTTTGCAAAAATATTAAAATTAATAATAAATAATTTATCTTTGCAAAAAGAAAATAAATAAAAACAAATAAATACAAAATAATTTCCCTGGCACACGCAGAGGACCATGCATCGCTGAGCTATTGTCCAATTAAATTGATGATGGGAGCGCTAAATTCGATGTTACATTTTACGTTTGAAAAAGTCGTGTTTGATAAACTGTGACAAATTTCAGTTATTTGTTCTTTATTTATGTGAGTCTCAATTATGTAATAAAATTCTAAAACAGAAAAACTGAAAAACTCAAAGTGGCAACAATGCCCTACAATCAATCCTCAACTTCGGATAAATTTTCAAGAGTTAATTTCCCGTAAAAGTTACAACACGGGCATAATTTTACAAAACATCATTTAAGAAATGAAATATTTTCATAAAATGTTGTGTGAATCTTTAAACTACGTACAATTACAAGTGTAAGTACATATCTCCCGAGGTATTTCAATATTAATCCGGGCCTCCACTTACAAACCAACCTTTCATCCAGTCAAACGGTTTTATTAAAAGAGCGATTAGACAAAATAAAACTAGCAAATTCTATTTTTAATGGCGATTAGACAAAATAAAACTAGCAAATTCTATTTTTAATGGCTCACTCTATAATTCTTTATAAAAAAAACTAAACTTCTTAAATTGTAATAGTTTATCCTTTGTCCAAACTTACCACACGCATAATCTGAAACAGGTTATCGAATGATGGTCCTAGACTGAGAGCGTTAATTATTTTTAAGTTTAAAATATTGTAAAATAACCGATATTAAATAACTATATAGATATAAATGGATAACACATATTTCTAGTTGTTCATTATGATTATTATTTCATGACAGTATGGAATCATGTCGAGATGGTCGTGTCAGATAGAATTTCGAGATCAGGATTGTGAGGTCATATTTCCTCATTTGCAGTTGACTCAATTTGAATGAAATTTTATAAAACTTCAGAGAAACATTCTTGAATAATAAATGAGTAAAAGTTTTTTTTTAAATTTTTCTAAATTACGCAGGATTAAAAGCATAGATGACAGTTAAAATATTATGCTACAAAAAATGAAAAGAGAAAAATGAATCAAATTGATCTCTCAGTGACTTCATTTAACTATCCGGTATAACCATGACACCAACGTATAGACAATCAAATGGTGTCAAAATGCCTTTGTGACGTTTAGAATATCTAAAAACTTGGCAATCCTCATTGCCAGGTAAATTCCCTTTCACTGCTTCTTGTGCTGGTGATAAACTTGAATCATTTGGCGTTTCCTTCCCCTTCAAGTACTTCGTCAGAAAAATTTTTTGAATCACACGATATACGTTGTTCGGAAACTTCGACTCTTGTTGAAAGATGTAGAGACAGTTGTTGATAGTAATGGATGGCGAATCAAAAACAGGATGCACCAGCTTAAACACATATGTCCACTGATCGCTCTCTACATCATATATCTCTCCATCCTTTGTTGATTGAATTATTTTTGAAATTTAAAATTGCTTAGTATAAAGTTTCACATTTGAAATAATTTTGTACAAAAAATTGAAAAAGTCAAATAATCAAATGATGTAATTCATTAATTTTTACTAATAAATAATAAAATATATGGAAAAAGTTATTACGACAAAACTAAGCATTCCAACCAATGCATTATAATTCCGATCAATCGACTTATATGTACCACCAAAAGCAAAAATCTTATCCCCCGTGCTTGTCATACAGTGGTGGGAGCGTGCCGTCAACATGGGAGCCCTCGAAAGCCATTTGTTGGAAGAAGAGTCATACCGGTAAACAAAATGTAAGGCACTGACATACATCATTCCATTGTATACACAGCCTGTTAATGGATGGATATGCAAGTTGGGTTATGGCATGTAATATATATGAATATATGTATAACGACTAGTTTTTTCTGTCTGAGTTTGTTATCCCGTTTTTAAATTACAATATTAGAAAAAGATGAATTAATCAAACCTGCAAGATATGGTAGAGCAAGAGGTAAAGGTTCTACCATGTGCCATTGGTTTTCACTCGGTATGTATTTTTCAACTGTTGAAGTTCCTTTGATGTATTTAGTGTAACCAGAAACTGCATAGAGATGGCCAGCTAGGTTTCCCAGGTAGAAATGACGCCTCGGAAAATGCATGCTGCGACACTGAATATTTATTAGATAATAATTATTAATATAAAACCAAAGCACTTGTAAATTTCATAATAAACAATTTACAACAACAAAAGTACAATGCGTTAAATAGAAGATAAATGTAATTAAAATAAGGAACAATAATGTACCCACTGCATTTAAGACGTGTTATGAAAGACATCAAATTTTTTAATAAAATAAAGAGATAAATAACTAATAAATAAAAAATTATCGATCATCGTTGACTAGTAAGCTACTGTAGCTATTGATAAGAATGAATTATTCTATTTAATTACACGTTACGATTAGAAAGAATGTGTTGATAGAAATACAATTTTAAAAATTGTATACCTCGGACCAGACTGCAGTAACCGGATTGTACATGAAAACTTTACAAGTGACCGAACGCTTCCCTCCGACCAAATACAAACAGTTGTCAAGCACACAGGCATTGTAATCTATCCAATCACCTTGTGGACCATTTCTACTTGATGGATTGAAATTGACGTGTTTTTGCCAAGCGCCGTAACCATTGGTCTTGCATGCTTCAACAAAATCATAAACTGGCAAAATATTCAAGAAAGTTCCATCCTGGTATTGAAATAAACAAATAAACAATAAATTATAATCAGTTGAAAATATGTAAAGGCAGCAACTTATTTGTAGATAAAAAATTAAATTCACACCCTTTTTTCAGTTGATCCAACCGCAAATATCTTACCAACTGTACGAGAAATATTTGAATCTTTATCTTTATTATAGCAGATATTTAAATTCAGATCATGAAGTATGGCGGTACATTTCTGTCTCCCTGAGGTTGTCATCAGACTGTACCTCACTTCGGTTAACAATTTTTCAGCGAAATATTTTTTGGACGGATCCTCCGAAACCCACCTGATTATCAGATTGAAAATATCCATCTCGCTGTCTGCATTTATTTCCTCTGAAGCAACCAAGCGAAACATTTCGTCTGGTGATAATGATATTTTTGAACTGTCTGAAATTTTTTTAAAATTCTTCAAAATGTATTCAATAACTTTTTTAACCACTTGGTCAATTAGAAGGTATTTGTTGGCAATGTCCAAAATACGAATACAAGTTGACTCGTTCAAATGTTTCAATAACATCTCAATGTATCTATCAATCATATCATTCATTTGTAGATAGAAGGCACCATCTAACCCTGCTTCTACTTCATTCAACGACTTTATGCTAAGACCTTTGTTTCCCATCATGTTGATTGACAAATAGATTAAATAATCTCTTACTTCTATTAAGGATTCATTTGTTAAACATTCGAACGTAAGCTCTCTATAACGGGCATCTCTCATTCCACTGTTCACCAAACCTTGGAAATATTCACTGGTTCGAAGAAGCATGTTTCTGTCAACCGGATGACGACCTCCTGATTTTGAAATTAGTACCATTCGCTCTACCGTTGAAACATCATTGCCCTCCACGTCGTCTACATCCATGTTCATTTTCAACTCTTTTAAAACTTTGCAATTAATATGAATTCAGATTAGAAGGCTACAATGCAATGGTCATATATTGATTTTCTATATTCACTAAAATTATTATTTGGATAATTTTAATTACTTTTTACTCTTTCCCATTATATATATATATATATATATATATATATATATATTACAATATTCTATAAATTCTACCGAATGTTTGGCGTTAATTTGTTTGTAGTTCGTTTTTTCAATTTTTCTCACTAAAGTTTTTTGGTGAACGTTTAGTTTATTAAAAGTCAAAATAAACTTAGTTTCCGAATTCATGCTGCAAATAAGGCCATATTTCGATTCCGAATGAATCATCATCAGTTTATCAGTTCATATATATATATATATATATATATATATATATATATATATATATATATATATAATGTATATATATATACATCTACGTTCATTTTCTGATGTTACAACCTTCACAGATCTATATTATACAGTACCTTATTTAACTATGTTCATTTACCTATGTTTATTCATTTACAACCATTTATTTAAACTTTCTTATATCACATACAAAGGCTACAGATGGTAATGGAACTCCTTTTTCAAAGTTCAGATCAGTTCGGTTAGATAGAAGCGGAAAACGTGATTTCCATGGGAATTGGTAAAACATATATTTCGGGAACGGAAAAATTAGGGAATCACTGTTCGGTAATCGGGAATGATGGACGGGAATGGAAAAACAACATATACATGAACAAAATTAAAAAATCAATTTTGATCAAAATGTCAATGATCTATGCAATTCGACACGTTTGCATGTGCGTTAACAAAGATAACTTTTGCTTTTGCTTTTTCTGGTCCTTTTCTCTGGAACTCTCTACCTACTTCTCTGACTACTTCTCATTGACTTGCAAAGTTCAGAGCCCATCTGTTTTCAAAATTCATTGAGGAGCGCTGTTGAACATCGCGGAAATAGCGCTTTATAAGCTAATTGATTGATTGATTGATTGATTGTGTAAACAATGGAGCTGTAAAGAAATTGCATGTTATATATATATATATATATATATATAAACTATATATATGCATGTGATCGAAACTCATTCACCACATACGCACACACGTGTGCGTAGACAAAGATAATCACGTGCAAGCAAGACAGCTATAAAGAAGTTTCATATAAAATATATATATATATATATATATATATATATATATATATATATATATGTATGTATGTATGCATGAATATTCGTAAGCATGTTTAAAATTGTTTTGTTATAGCTGTGTAATTTAATATTGATGTTTTAATACATTTTAGATATTTTAGATTTTTATTTTGTTTGGCACTAAATCCACGTTCTTAATATTTGTCCGTTTGAAAAAAGTTTTGTTTTTGGTTTTTAAAAATTTGCGAAATGGGAAAGAAGGGGGCATTTAGATATTTAATTATATAAATATTTAGATGTTACATTTAAAAAAATAATACAGTATATGAATTAAAAAATAATAAAATGAATAACAAACCAGTGAACTTTCTTTTAAGACCGATGAAAAAAGAAACCAATATCCTTTGTTGATTTATTAAAACAGCTATTAACACAAGTAAATTTCAATTTTATTAAGTCGTAACTGCCGAAATGTACTTTTATCTTTCAAAATTTATTCGAATAAACCAAAAAATGATCGGTAATTTACTTCTTCTGAGTTATCACGTATCGAGACAACGTTTTGACCGTATTCTGTAAAGTAAACGAAGCGCACCCTTTGTTGTCAAAAATATTGCGCCATGTCCCATATACAAATTCAGGTGTATGGTATATATGTATATATATATATATATATATGTGTGAGTGTGGGTGTATGTGTGTGGGTGTGACCACGATGATCGACTGGAATGTATGTATATATATATATATATATATATATATATATATATATATATATATATATATATATATATAATTTAAATCTCTTTGTTAACACGTGATGAGTTGCGGAAATATTAGTTAACTAACTAACTATTCGATGAGATTTAACTTTTTTAAATTTGTGCACGTGTATGTCGTTTTTTATCATTTTCCACATTACCGTCTATCTTTTCCGATTCATTAAAATTCACCAAACACTACAAACACATACACATTGCGGAATTGAAAAAATGGCTGAAGTTAATAAAATCTAAATATTTCACAATGGGTGTTTCTACGACACCTACAGACTTGTGTATCAGATCAACAACTTTTGTAATAAAATATTACAACATGAGTTTTACAACTCTTATATCGGCAATGAAAACAAAGAAGTGTTGGAAAAAGTTCAAAGACGGCCAAATCCGGAGGATTAACAATTGTGAAGACTTTCATGAGGAAAGAGATGTGGACTGACAACTTTGGATGAACCTAGGACAGGAGGAGATCTCATTCAGGCGTACAAAATCATAACGGGTAAAGATAAGATAGATTCATCCCTATTCTTTCAATTTACAAAAAATAGAAACACAATAGGGCACCAGTAAAAGCTTTTCAAAGAAAGGGTAGGAACAATAAAAGGTAGATTTTTATTGAACATTAGAACAAACTGGAAGAAAAAACTGTAACAGTTTCTAAAACGCAAGAGTTCAAAGTCAGACTTGGAAGATTGGAATTTTAATTTCATATTATTAGTCAAAATCGATCCAGTGGTTCTCACACAGAGATATCTTCTGAACGAATATAATCCTTGTTATGTTAATGTTGAATGTTCACATTACAGATGCATTTTTCAGTTGTACGATGCGCAATGTTTGCAACACCATAGATTTTATTCATTTTGGTTAAGCAAGGTAAGGACAGTTTGTTCGACACGTACTGAACTGTTTCAAAGTTTTAGTTTGGTCTTAAGTAGGCCTTAGTAGGTAAGTAGAGTAAGTAGGTCTTAATAATAATAAAATATAGAAAGTGAGTTTTGGACTGTGCAAATTAACGGCACTAAACAACGAAGAGTTAGAGTGCAAGAGTTTCAAGGAAACTCGCCTCCTTGTTTCTTAAATAGGGATGGGCAATTGCATGTGCGATACAAGAGGCTCGAGTTCGGCTCGATTCACATCTCTTATACAGACTCCACTATATAGGTTGAATCAAGGTATATGGACTTCTTCGCACTATTGACTGAGCATACATTTCAAGTTTTTTATTGCATGAATGAATTGAAATGGTGGCTGAGGAACGATTGAACTCGACCAAAAATTATTAACTTTATAGTTTTATACAGTTATATTTAAAACCAGATGAGTACGATGGGATGATTAACGTTATTACCAGTTATATTTAAAACCAGATGAGTACGATGGGATGATTAACGTTATTACCACTAAAGATGACAAATTAATTTGCTTATTCTCAAATTAAAAAAGTATTAATACAGCGGCATGTGTTATAGTCATTTGTGTAGAATATATACATAGTTAATAATATAAAATCAAAAAAGTTTCCATAGCAACGAAGGAGCTGTAGCATTCCTAGTGAACACCTTTGCAAAAAATCTCACCTGAATAAGCGAAAACAATAACACAGCAAGTATTGCAACATGAGTTTAAAAGGCAAAATCTCACTTATAAGCTCTAGTCAAGCAAATGCAAATATAAAAACATTTTAAGTTAGTCCAATCAATAATGAATAGAATATTTCGACCGAGTATAGAAACCTTCATCTTAATTATCATTGTCTCGCTGATCACGCTCACAATTTTCATGATCTCACTTAATGAATCCTTCCCCGGCAAGTTCATTGCATGGCAGATTGCACACCCAAGCGATTATCCTGACGATGAGGAGACGTTTAGAAATACAAAAAAGAAAGTTTTTGATTCCTATGGTTGGTTGATGATGGATCGATTATTAATTTTTATATATTTGAGTTAAATCATTGAGCTCATTCCTTCATTTCATTTTCACAACAGTTTTACATCATGTAGAATGTATCGATTCAAAATTTATTCTAAAGACAACTTATGACTGCATTAAATTAATAACTAACTCGCAAATTTTTTATTCCAAGAACTTCCTCCTCTCCTAATAAAACCTGCCAAGTCTCAAAATTCTTCAGTGGAGCAAAATGGAAGAGAAAAAAAAGTAAGAGGTACTTTACAGGTTCCTGGACAACATTTCTACAAAACTATATTTTTGTTTCATGAACCTCTATTCGAAAATATTAAAACATCATTGCTGAATGATACACACACACACACACATATACAAACACACACACAAACACACACATACACATAAATAACAGACCCACGACTCGGCCAGCTGAGAGGAGGCAGATCTAGCTGCATCATCTACAATCCAGACATGTACATAGACTATACCTTCACAAACTGCCTTCGAATGCAAGTTGAACCATACCAGCCTTACATATGCACTCACGATCTGAACACCGACATCCATATCTCCTTCCAACTTCAGCGAGATAGCATTTGGGAGAAAGAGATGATTGACAGGTTCAAGGACATTTTGATAGCCCATTCTGATCTTGGGGTTTATGACATAGGTGCTAACATCGGTGTCTACACGATGGTCGCTGCAAGTATGGGTCACAAGGTCGTCGCCGTGGAACCACATCAGCCTAATTTGTATGAGCTGGGGAAAGCCTTGCGGAAGAATAAGTTGGAAAATGAGGTTAGCAAGTTTCAGTTTTATAACATTGTTCACATAATACGAAACTAAATTTACAGTTGACTCCAGCAATTTTATTTATCAGTAATTATGAAGATACATTGACTGCTATATGTGATGAAAGATCTTTTGCACTATAAAAAAATTGACATTTAATTTTAAAATTTACTGACACTAATTCAAATGCAATCCCAAGGTTATTGTGTTGAGAAATGCGGTATCTAACAGACATGGAACATACGAACTGAAGATACCACTTGACAACCAGGGGGGTGTACGACTCACATCACAAGATGCAGACAAGTACTGTGACGACACAACATGCCCGAAGCACGCTGAGAACATAGTCCTAAACGACCTTTTAGATGTAACGAACTTCAAACGAGCCATCATCAAGATAGACATAGAAGGCCATGAACACAAAGCTATGAGGAAAAGTAGTAAACTGTTCAAGACGGTCCAAATAACACACATCATCATGGAATGGCAACATGTTAGAAATTATTACGGAACACATAACGACGAAAACGACGAAAAAACAATGGTGAATGAGATGATAGGTACGTTGAATTCACGAGGATTTCATGCCGAGCACATAACTACAGGCGCCCTTTTGAGTTTGAAACATTGGTATGGTTGGCCGGACAACGTACTCTGGGTGCACGACAACACTACCAATACAAGATAACATATATTGCAACAAAACGCCACTTGTGGCTGTTATTGTCTGAATTATTATTTTTAAATCATTTTTTCATGTAGAAATAAACTAGATTTTTTTTTGCATTAAAAGGAGATTGATTTGAAATTAAATAATAATACTCTAAATGTTCTGTTCATTCCCTCCATTAATAGCAATTAAAATTAATTAAGTCAGCTGAATCAGGAAGAGGATGTACAACAGAGTGCAAGATGCTAAATAATATGTAGATCAAGATTAAATTAACCAAAATTCCTAACTCAATTCAATTATCAAATTAAATTAATAAAATCAAAAAAGAAAGAGCAAATTGAATTAAATCAGTCTTAAGAAGTGTCATTTATTTATATAATGAAAATCAAATAATTTAATTATATTATTAATAACATTTTTAAAAAACAAGGGAAAGAATAATTTAAACAAATTTAGATAAAAATTTCCGACCAATTATAAACACGACGATCAAATTTAAAACTGTTTGGGACATCAATATAAATTCGTCTACCATTTATTAAACCATCTTTTTTATTAAGAATAATGAATTTACTGACTTTAATTATATAATTAATAGATTAATCAATTAAATGGAATATAATTAAAAATTGAAAAAAATAATAAAACATGAAATACGCGTTACATGTACGTGTACAAGTATTTTTCATAAGTAAAAACATACAGTCAGCAAACTGAAATGGCATTTACTAATGATATCAGACACTGGATTCTAAATCTTTTTTCAGTCTTTTGGCATTCGCACTATGTTTTTTCCGGCTGTCATCGTTTTTGGCGTCACCACTAGCGCCGACATCTTCATCCTCATAGTCGTCCTCATTGCCGTCGTCGACGTCGGTCTGTTTGCGTTTAACAGCTCCGTTGCTGACCGCCTGTTTGAAACCAACGCCAGCCTCACTTATGATTTCTTCGCCACCAAGGATGATTTGCTGTTTAATTTGATTTAACTTTCTCTCCTTCTCGATTTTGCTGGTGATCTCCTCGACGATCGCGTCAGCTTTGAGGACGTTTGTGTGGTCGGTTTCTACGACGGCGTCATTGAACCTGACGATGACACACGTCATGTTGTCGCATCCGGTTCCGTCGCCCGATGTGTCCGGGGCCAGGCACATCTCAAACAACTGAAAATTACAAAATTTAACATTGGTAATTATACGCAACGATTAGCTGTAAAATAAACAATACTGGCTATTTTAAAAAATAACAGAATTACTCAAAAAAATATGTTGAAGACAACGGATACATAGAATACTAGAAAAATAAGGTAAAGAAAACACAAAATCAGAAGAACAAAAACAAAAAGCTTCATAAAAGAACAATGGTAAAATAAGTAAAAAATAATTCCTGATTTCTTGCAAGTTCACTGACCTCTTCACAAATGGCGGACATTTTGGTGGCTCCTCGTTGCAGTCTGTTCAATACAAAATCTACTACATCCTGACTGGTTAGTACATTCCTGGTGAGAGAGTGAAAGAGAGAGTGAAAGTAAGAGAAATGAAAATTAGTGAGTGTAAAGAAAAAGACGTTGCAAATTAATAAAAATTCTTACATGAAATGAGCAGACTTACCTTCTTCGATTATTCAAAAACCAAAAGTATAAATAACAATGGATATAAGACACTATACAATAGACAGCAATAAGTTGTCCTCTAGAATCAAACCATAGTTAATTATCAACTTCATTTTAATTTAAATCTTCTTTTTAATTCAGTTGACAAGTCGATGAATACATCACAAAAATGTTACAGCTATTACTGCAGCTAGCCACTAAGTTGGGATAAATTCTTCAATTATTAGGTGATACATGAAAAATTTCGATAATTACAAAATTAGTTTCTAAACAATGATGTGTACATACACTACAAAGAATTTTACTTACCATATACCATCACAAGCAAGCACCATGAATTTATCTTCATCGGTCAGTGTGATATGTTTGATGTCTGGTAGAGCTGTTATCATCTGATCTTTCAACTCCAACTTTGTGTTGCGTTTGTAAACGTGGTCGCCTGTTAATCAATCAACCGTTCCAATTAATCAATCAATTAACCAATAACTAAATCATTGTGACGATTAGAATCACAGCTATACGATGCATCTAAATTTATTTAATTTTTTATGCTAAAAAACACATAGAAATGAAGCAAAAGCAAAGCATAGATCAAAAACACAGTGAAAAGAATGAAAATGAAAGAAACACACAAAAAGGACAAATAAAATTAATAATAATAATAAATAAATAGATAACAAAACAAATAAAATAAATATAAAAATTAAAGAAATACCAATAGAATGAGACAAATAACAATTATATACCAATGGCCCTGGAAAGATTGAGGCCCCCGTTGACTCTACCGTCGCACGTTATTTTACCACCCGCCTTGTGAATTCTCTGCGTCTCAATGTCATCCTCCGGTTTGTGGTCGATGGACATGTCGAATGCTTTCACACCTCGACACACGACGCACCTATGACGTTTTTGGAAAAATTTCTTAATGTGTACATTCACAAGTGCTATATAACGTTTGATTGATTTCTTCTTTAACAAATACTATTCTATAAGTAAGAAGAGAGTACAAAATTTCACTCGGAAGCAATCAAATTTTCTACAGAAGCTAAATAAGATCTCTCTCTCTCACACACAGAATAGAAGAAAAAAAAAACAAAAAAAGAGAGTACAAAATTTCATTTGGAGGCAATCAAATTTTCTATAGAAGCTAAATAAACTCTCTCTCTCTCTCTCTCACACACACACAAACACACGGAAGCATACATAAACACACAGAGATGCAAACCTGGAATCTCCAGCATTAGCCACATACAAATCCTTCCCCCTGAGCAAGGCAACAACAGCTGTGCATCCACTATCTGATCCAGGCTTTTCAACAATTCAATTATTGAAAAGCATTCAAATTATTGAAATTTATTTTAAGAAAAATGAAGTTTATTCTTTATTTGACATATATTACAATTTTATTAAATGCATTATGAATTCATTATATACTTTAAATGCTCTCAATACATAAACCATCATTAATTCATTTACTACAAAAAGACAGATAAGTCAATATTAAAAAAAGAACAATTTAGGTGAAAATGTTTAATTCATTGATTTCAGTCTAGATGAAAAACTATCTCTAATATGTAATTCTATTTAGAAACAATTCAACTTGAAAATTTTAAAACAAACTAAGTAAAAAAATATTGCAGAAGCACTAGGTGAACTTTTCCAAAAAGTGCTTAAAATTAAGCACTGAGAAACTGAGAAAAAATAGACTCAATAATTAGTTAAACCTTATCCCCAATGCTGAGTACATCTTCGTGTTCCTCTTCATCCTCCTCATCCTCTCCATCTTCCTCCTCGTCGTCGTCATCACAACTTTTGAATAACTTTATGAAGCTTTTTTCATCATCATCTTCTTCACTGAATAAAGAAAATTAAACATTTTTTTAAAACAAATTTTCAAAAATTGCAAAATGGATTTGGTGTTGGCCTTAGTCTAAAAATGACTGACAACATTCTTTCAGTCAATAAAGAATAACACATGCACTGGTTAATAATAGCATGAAAACGAGATACATCATGATCAACATCTGACCAACATTGAAACCTTTGCAACCACCATTATCATTTTGCAATCATCATTCTAATCTCACTATCATCACAGAACATCAGTTTCATCATCACAAATTTTGATCTTCTTCAAAGTAAAATTACCTACCTATCATCATCATCTTCACTATCTTCTGGAGCCTTCCATTTGTCATGCTCCTCATCGTCGTCGTCGTCATCATCGTTCATCTCAGCCTCTGAATCGTCCTCATCATCATCTGAATCGTCGTCGTCATCATCATCATTGGATTTACCAGTCGAACATGAAGCCTTAATTGCCTGACAATTACAATCCAGAGATTATTAAAATAATTTATTGACATGAAATTTGAAATAATTGGTTCCAAAAATGCAACAAAACTATTAACCTCTGCTTCAGAAGATCCTTGACCTTTAAGCTTACTACCACTACCAGTACCACAACTACTGCTGCTTCCATATCCTTTACTATCACCAGACACAATATCATTGGATTTTTTGTTGATAATACTGCCACTACTACTGCAGCCACTACTACTACCAACTACTACTTCATTTTTGTTGGCATTTTCAGTTTTGTTTTCCACCTGCATGTCAACATCGGAGGAGCTCACCTTGACTTCAACCTTTTTCTCATCCTTCTTAATGTCTGTTTTACTACTGTCCACAATATTTCGGTCGTCAAGTTCAGATTTTGATAAATTGTTGACGTCGGAGGGGAGGTTTTTTGTTGAATCTGTGGCCTCTGAGGTCTGGTCACCAAATTCTGCTGCTACCCCGTTTAATGTCTTCTCATTCATATTTGACTTCACCTGTTAGAGAAATTAGCACGGGAATAATTTTATTCATCTAAAAACTATAACCTAAATGAGTGGCTTATGGCAAAATCAACTAATTATTTTTTATCCACAATTGATAACATTAGTATTGAAAAAATTTCATAAAAAAACGTCTTACAGAACAATCGTCATTTTTTTCTTCATCGTCGCCATTGGCATCACCTGTAGCCAGCAGGTTTGGCTTCTTTGGTCTGATGGTTGGCGATTGAAATTTTTTTGATTTTGCAAGATTAGTGAGCAGTTTGCTGGTAGGAACAGCCCCACAGGCAAACCTCTCCATCAGTTTGTCTATTGGCATGGTGGCTTCCTCCCTTAGAAGAGATACTTCAGAAGTTACTATGAATTGAAATCAATTTTCTCCAGTTAAAAAAAAACGTTATATTTCAATTTTATTATCTGTTGCACATCTAATTAATTGAACTTTATCAAAAAACTTTTTATCTGAGAAATATTATAATAAAAAACTCAACTATTAAAATTTAAATAAAATGCCAAACATTGCATTTCATTGAAGTCATAAATCCTAAAAAGTTTTCAAGATTCATAACACAAATTTTGTATTAAAAAAAGTGTTCGTTGTAATGAATTTAAAAAACCCACCTTCTTCTTCATCCTCGGCCTCTCTATCCCCCACCTGATCAATCCCTGCCAAGTCTCTCAACTGTTTGACAACACTTTCGTCAGTCAGGGTAGCATCAAAATCTACGAAGGCTTCCTTCAAAGCCTCATCTAAGAGTCCTTTCTTGTACAGTGAATGGGATTTTAAAAAATCTGGAAAAGTGTTTGCTGTGTACAGAGCCACCTCTGCCCCTGGTGATTTATATTTTATTGAAATTAAAGTAAATAACAATAAGAGAATAAACAATAGACCTAGTGATCTGTGATATTATTTAAATTTATAATAAATCTCTAGCTAATTTTAATTTCCACTAACTAACCCCCATGTCCATCATAAACGGCAAACAGAGATGTGTCGGAAGCTTGATCAAAGTCTACGCAACAATTGTGGGCATCCTATATTTTATATTAAAATAAAATTGAAATTAATCATTAAAAAAATATCAACTTGAAAAAGAACTAAACAAAACAAGCCTACAAACATTAAAAAAATAAACAAACTAATCTCAAATGTAGAAAACAAATTGAAAAATCAAAAAAAAATTGAATTACTTCTTGACTGATCCTCCATCCCTGCATAGAGGAAGCACCGTAAATCAACTTATCCCCATTCCAATCGTCAGATACTTTTTCCCTGACGGGAGCGCTTAGATAGGATCCCATGAAAAACGATTATATTATACAACTGACAAAATAAGCACCAATTCACTAACAAGACTCAATTTTGTAATAATTATCACTTTGATCCGGTTATAAATTAGTTTAAATATCGCAACCGATCGTAAATAAAATGATAAACTACAACACAAATAAAAATTAAGAAAAGCGCTCTAAACTATTTCACTTTGTGAATTATTCATCCGGTGAATCTAAACATCGCAGCACAACTGTTGTTTTAGCTTGCTTTTAGACATAAATATTCTTTATATACTTTTAAATCAAGGGGAGACCTATTTACCAGCATACAACACCTTGTGTGTTGAAGCAGGGATATGCAAAGAATCTCAATTTTTTCAAATTTTAATTATTTTCAGTAATGTCTCCCCTTGCTCCAAACCACATAACTAGAATAATAGGACTAATCGATCAATTCGATCTATCGGTCGGGCTATTTGTCGTGCTTGGATTGTTGGCTTACGAAATTGCATGGATTTTAACGAGCAAGCTAAATGAAATATTTACATGATTTAATATGCTTAAAACATTGTAGTGATTCTATTTAATTTTAATAATGATTAATAGAATTATGTATTATTAAATTATTTTTGTTAATTTGAATATAAAAAATTGCTTTTGGTCCGGTGAAATCCGGTGGCTTACTGAAGCCGTAGGTTGGCTTAGTAGGATTGAACTATAGTCACCCTTTTTTTTACACTATTCGATCATGTTAAAAATTGGTTTGCTTATGAAATAAACGGCCTAAATAAATCAAAATTGTTATTTGAACAACTATCTTCATTATATTCAATGAATATTTTACATTCTGCTTGTGCTCATAAGAAACTGGCTGCTGAAATCATACGTTGGCTTACAGCAGTGGCTTACAGGATTTCATAGAACTCTTACGATAGCACTTTTTTGTACATATAATGCTTTAAATAAATCAATATATTCATATCACAATTATTTTTGTCAGTATAGATATAGAAATTGCTTATGTCAGGTGAAAAACAGTGGCTTACTGAAGCCGTAGGTTGGTTTAATCGGATTTTTTCTCATGTATACAATACTATGAGATAAATTAATCAAACAATCAGTCAGTCGGTCGGTCGGTCAGCCAGCAAGCCAGCCAGCCAGTCTGTCAGCCAATCAATCAACCAACCGATCAATCAACCGATCGATCAATCAACTAAATTGAATGAACCAAATAAACAAAAATATAAACAAAAATTAAAAAAATTTGCAAGGCCTGTTCAAACTCGAACAAACAGTTAACCGTACAGATCTACAAACAATTTCGAGATTTTAGTAAAGAAAGAAAAACACAGTAGTTGCTTTTATTTGAATTCATTCAAAAATGAAAAGTGACGGTTAATTAAAATTTTAAAATGTCAATTTTTTTTTAAATTCGTATTTTAAATAAACAAATACAACAAAATATCGACCGATAAAAATAATTATTATCCATTATTATTATTATCATACACACTCCTTAGAAGTTCTCGAAGGATAATAAACCACGTAACAGGAACATTTAGTAAGAACAGTTCACAACATATCATAATGATTAAATCAACATACTAAACAGAAATAATTTATACTTGCATATATACAAAGTAAATCAAGAAATATCCAAAAATTATATAACCAATTTTAAAAAAACTAGAAACCAGTCAACATTTAATGAATAAATAAATAGACATTATTAAAAAGATTGTTCAAAAAGGTACAATTTAAGGCAACGACGAGAATGAAATGTAGTTTGTTTTGTTGGTGTGGTGTTGTGAAGCGAAAACAAACACATCACACAAAACTAGTAAGAAGTCGCAAGAATAATAGTCAGTCACCTACCTATAATAAAATTACTCTCAGGGCCCTAGCTTACTTATAAACATTGACTCAACTCACTTACCTACAAATTTGTATCTCTCGTTTTAGATGTTTCAAGTATTTTATTTAACATATTTTAGCGATTTTATTTTACTTGAAGCTTTTTAACTAATGTTAAGCCCTAGCCTACCTACAATTGTTTAACTCATCTCAGTCCCTAACTTACCTATGAATTAAATTAAAGCACGGTCCACGGTAAAGAAAATATAAAGTTGAAGAGAAACATAGCAACAACGACACCGAATGAATGGATGTTGTGTATGTATGTGTTGTATTGATGTGTGTGTATGTAAATGTGCGGGCGCGCACTCTCCAGAAACTTCACTCACTACCGACGAACCTCCATTGCACCGACCATCATCTGACACGCATCGATGGAATGAATTTGACCGGATACTGAGAAGAAATTGAAAAAAAAAATTAATTCACTAAAATAAAAAACAAGCAATTGAAAAAAATAGGCAACTTATCTTTTTTGAGATAACACTCAATCTTTGTTCAAATTCGAGTACTTTCAAAGATATAATGAGACAAAAACAAATTTACCTTTAACATTATCTTCCATTTGTCATCGGAACGATCATCATGAGACCACCAACTGAAACGTGCTGACGCCCACCACAGCCCACCTCTCATCATTCTGTAGACAAGTTTTTATTAATTAGCGAAGTAGTAAATCAAGAAACAAATGAACGAACGAATAAATGATTAACTGAATGATTGAACGATTGGTTGAATGAATAAATCAACTAATTAATTAATCAACCAATGATTTAATGAATGAATAGAATGAATCAATGAATAAATTTACTGAGAAATAATTTGAAAGATAGTGATAAAATGAATGAATGAATGAGAAAAATAAAAAAAAGAAACTAAATCATACTTCAAAAACCGTCGTTGTTGTTATCTTCGAATTGTCATCGGAACGATCATCATGAGACCTCCATCTGAAACGTGCTGATGCCCACCACAGCCCACCTCTCATCATTCTGTAGACATTTTTTAATAGCGTATTAGTAAATCAAGGAACAAAGGAACGATCGAATAAATGATTAACTGAATGATTGAATAATTGGTTGAATGAATGAGTGAATGAATGAATTAATAAATCAATGATTCAATTAATGAATAGAATGAATTAACGAATCAATTAATAGAAGAATAATTTAAAAGGTTGAGTGATAAAATGAACGAATGAGAAAAATAAAAAACGAAACTAAACCTTACTTCAAAAATCGTCG
>NW_008705512.1:3902210-3967906 GCF_000326865.2 Helobdella robusta
GTGCAGATAGTAAACCATTGCCGTCCGGATAGTAAACCATTGCCGGTACACCACTGGCCACCAAGGCTTACCTCTGACAACAGACTTCGAAATTCAGAGTCTATCGGCTATCGTACCCTCAACTTACCTATTCATTACAATTAAGCCCTAGCTTACCTAAAATTACAAAAAAACTCAAGAGCCCAATTCATTGGCCTTTCGGCACCCACCCCACCACCTACGTAATGCCTTGGGCTCCAACTTAGTAATTATATAAAACTTAAACCCTAAATCTATTAATGAGTGTGTGTTACAACGTAGCCTTAACTTACCTATTCATTACATTATGGCCCTAGCTTACCTAAAATTACAAAACTCAAGAGCCCAATTCATTGGCCTTTCGGCACCCACCCCACCACCTACGTAATGCCTTGGGCTCCAACCTAATAATAATAATGTAAAACTTAATAACTAACTTACCTCTCGATACACTTACAGCGTTTATTTAATTTAAATTACAAGATTGTTCCTAGAATTAAATGATTGCTTTTAACTACCTATGAAATTAAATTACTCTCAACCTTAGTAATAATAAATTAGAATGTGTAATAAAAATAAAATAACGCTCAAATACTAGTATGTGTTTATGTATGTATGTGTGTGTGTGAGTATAATACGCTGATGCGTGTAATGTGGGTGCGAGAAAAAATAGAAGAGATAAACTTACGCTGCCTACCTATTCAACTACATTAGTGTTGGATGCTTCCTATCTATCCTACCTACAATTAAAATTATGCCTATCTAACCTACATATATAGCTACTTAATGTAATTGTGTGTATGTGCGTGTGAGCATTCTTACTTAATGTTAAATTACAGAGAAAAACAGAGAAAAAAGAATAAAACGTATCCCAGCCAGGCGTCCATTCCTTGCCACTGAATGAACGAACGTAGCCTGACATCTTCCACGATGAATTCCTTTGGAAGCTTCAACCTGAATAAAATGGATGAAATGGAAAAATCTTATTTATTTGACTAATTTAAATAAAAATAGAAAAACGAGCCGCGGTGAATTCCGCCGGAAAAGCCAGTCAACTGGCAAAAAAAAGAACCGCAAAGAAACCGTAAAACGTACCCCAGCAGGGCGTGCTTTCTTTGCCACCGAATGAACGAACGTAGCGTGACATCACAACCATTCTGATCGTCCACGATGAACTCCTCTGGAAGCTTCAACCTGGATAAATGAACCTGAAAAACCTAAATGAATGGTAAAATCTTATTTATTCAGTTTAAATGAAAATAACCGCAAAGAAACCGACCGGTCGACAAAGAAAAGAGAAAAGAAGAGCAAAGAAAGGTATCTATATAGAATTTATGCTCTATATAACTCTATATAACTCTATATAACTCTATATAACTCTATATAACTCTATATAACTCTATATAACTCTATATAACTCTATATAACTCTATATAACTCTATATAACTCTATATAACTCTATATAACTCTATATAACTCTATATAACTCTATATAACTCTATATAACTCTATATAACTCTATATAACTCTATATAACTCTATATAACTCTATATAACTCTATATAACTCTATATAACTCTATATAACTCTATATAACTCTATATAACTCTATATAACTCTATATAACTCTATATAACTCTATATAACTCTATATAACTCTATATAACTCTATATAACTCTATATAACTCTATATAACTCTATATAACTCTATATAACTCTATATAACTCTATATAACTCTATATAACTCTATATAACTCTATATAACTCTATATAACTCTATATAACTCTATATAACTCTATATAACTCTATATAACTCTATATAACTCTATATAACTCTATATAACTCTATATAACTCTATATAACTCTATATAACTCTATATAACTCTATATAACTCTATATAACTCTATATAACTCTATATAACTCTATATAACTCTATATAACTCTATATAACTCTATATAACTCTATATAACTCTATATAACTCTATATAACTCTATATAACTCTATATAACTCTGTATAACTCTATATAACTCTATAAAATCTATATACCTCTATATACTCTATATAACACTTTATATATATATAATAAAAATTATTATAAAAGCAACAGTAATCAGTGCTATATATGTAAGCACGCAGTTCAAATTTTTCGGGGAGAATCAAAATAGTTTGAGACCACACCTTGCTTAACATCCGATTCCGAGCCGAGCCAATATGCATAGATTTAAAAGCGCTTTTATGTTAATATTTTGCTCGCTATATTTATATATTTTTTAAATTCATTATAAAAAACAACAGTAGCCATTACTATATATGTACGCACACAGTTCAAATTTTTCGGGGAGAATTCAAAATAGTTTGCGACCACACCTTGCTTAACATCCGATTCCAAGCCGAGCAAAGCCAAGCTGAGCCAAAATGCATAGATTTATAAGCGCTTTTATGTTAATATTTTACTCGCTATATTTATATATTTTATAAATTCATTATAAAAAACAACAGTAGCCATTACTATATATGTACGCACGCAGTTCAAATTTTTCGGGGAGAATTCAAAATAGTTTGAGACCACACCTTGCTTAACATCCTATTCCAAGCCGAGCCAATATGCATAGATTTATAATCGCTTTTATGTTAAAATTTTGCTCGCTATATTTATATATTTTATAAATTCATTATAAAAACAACAGTAATCATTGCTATATATGTACGCACGCAGTTCAAATTTTTCGGGGAGAATTCAAAATAGTTTAAGACCACACCTTGCTTAACATCCAATTCCACGCCGAGCCAAGCCAAGCTGAGCCCATATGCATAGATTTATAAGCGCTTTTATGTTAAAATTTTGCTCGCTATATTTATATATTTTATAAATTCATTATAAAAACAACAGTAATCATTGCTATATATGTACGCACGCAGTTCAAATTTTTCGGGGAGAATTCAAAATAGTTTAAACCACACCTTGCTTAACATCCAATTCCACGCCGAGCCAAGCCAAGCTGAGCCCATATGCATAGATTTATAAGCGCTTTTATGTTAAAATTTTGCTCGCTATATTTATATATTTTATAAATTCATTATAAAAACAACAGTAATCATTGCTATATATGTACGCACGCAGTTCAAATTTTTCGGGAAGAATTCAAAATAGTTTAAGACCACACCTTGCTTAACATCCGATTCCAAGCCGAGCCAAACCAAGCTGAGCCAATATGCTTAGATTTATAAGCGCTTTTATATTAAAATTTTGCTTGCTTTTTAAACGAATATCTCAATATAACAAATTCTCCATCCTATTTTAACTTTCTTTGATGCTTTTTAATCAGTCAGGTTACAAAAATCATTATCGATATCAAAATAAAATCAATTTGAAATTTTTTTTTAATTATTGATAAAATTTTTAAATTGTTGATAAAAATAACTAGTATTTAGTGTAGTAAAACGTTTAAAATTTTCTGAGAGAATTCACAATAATTTGAGACTACACCATAACACAATTGTACAATTTGAATGTGTAAATACAACATTATAAATGTATTATAACTACGTGTATATATCTATCTATTTCTTTATTTAGTTCTGCCTGTGTATGATATTTTGTCAAATTTATTTGATAGGAATTGAATATAACCTTCATACCGGCTGATTAACTACCATGCAGTAAAATAACTACCGTTGACACCATTTCCTCCAACGATTTCGCAACGAATTGCCCATACCATATAATTAGAATAAACTCTTTCAATCAATGTTTAAATTTTTATATTGTCATTTATTCTTTCGTTTTTGTTTCTGTACTAATTTTCGTGTCAGATACAATAATTTAGTTTTTAAGTAAATTTTCATTTTCGTAGCTTCGTAGTAAATTGGCATAATCAAGTTTTTATATGAAATACACATCAAGTATTTAATGTAACAAATAAATTAACAGAAAAATTTCTGGAAAAGTTTAAAAAAATTAGAACATATGACTCTGATCAAAAATCATTCGCGTTGACACTGCATTTGTATGGGCATAAGGCATATGATTATCTTTGGACAAATAGCTTACATCTTCCTCACAATAAGACATTAAGAAAGTAATCTTGTCATACCTGTTCAATAATTTTAATAAGATTGTTTTAAATAACTATTCTCAATGTCATTTTATTAACACTACATTAAAAGGTGGCTACAAAACATTGATGGTATGCCTGGAGTGATTTCTACAAACCTTATTGACTAATGGTGATGGGGATCCTCTGGAACTGTAGGATCATGACATTCAATCTAGTCATGGATTGAGAAATCAATCCTTGATTTATTTGATAACAAACATTTATTATAATATAAGAATGAAAAAAAGATGTAGGTGTAAGGCAAAATCTTACTGGAACTATTATTTTTAGCAATTTATGATTTATTTTTTTATTTATGACTTTATCCATTTTCAATGATACCGATATTTTTAATTATTATTATCCAAATTATACTCATGCCTATATAAATTAATTTGATTGTGGCTATTTCTATGCTTAATTATTTTATTTACTTGCCATAGGTATGCACAGCATTTAATTAAATAAATTAATGATAATAATTAATAACACAACATTCTAAGTGCATAAAATATAATAAATTAAAAGTATAATTTTTACAAACCTCATTGGTTATGGTGATGGGGATTCTTTAAAACTGAATGATCATGATCTAACAAGTCATGGATTGATGAATCACTGGAATCACACATTATATTTAATAAATTTAAAAATGAGGAATATTTTGTAAAACATTAAATGAAAAAAAATTTAGTTAGAATCACTCATAATTAATAAATTTTAATTAAATTGCAAGTTAGCTTGGGGAGTTTGAAGCTTGAATTGAACAAATAATAAAATTGTTTATTTTATAAAATTGATTGATAAGTTGTTTAATATATTTATTTAATTTAGTATATTTTTTATTCCCAGACCTAAGCATTGTAAATACAAATTTTAAAACCAATCAAGCAATAGAATTTAGGATCTTAGGAAGAGTTAGTCGTTAATTAACTGTAGTGGTTGGTAGTTTCTAGTAGTCTAATCTGTTAATGTTCGTTAGTGTTATCTGTTATTTATTTCAATTAGTAATTAGAATCAGTAGAGTTTAGTTTTAGCTTAATTATTAGGGTTTAGTAATTTAATTACTAATTAGTCGTCGTTTAGTGTTGTTACAGTTAATGAGTTAATTTTTTAAGTGTTGTTTGTTGGTGGTTCACAAAAAATTTTTTTAATTTAAAATACAAAAAGATACTTAACCGTCATACAGCAATATCTATCCTAAAACAGCATCTAGTACCTTTTAAAACATTTTGAAATTTTAAATAAAAGCAATATTCCGAAATTAGTAAATATACGATCGTAACTTTTGACTTGGGCGATGAAAAATCACCCTCCAATTTCCCTCCGGAAGTAGCTCCTTGTTTGACCGTCAAAAATGAGCGAAGGCCGTTATATTTATTCTAATTATGTTTTAGCTCTTCATCTAAACTTATTTTAAAACGTTCGCCATCTATTTTTAATGTTCATTTTGTGTAATTTATAAAACATTCTACGCCATCAGATTCAAGTTTTTGTTATAGTAATGAGCTAAACTTAAAATCCTCTAGACAATTTAACGTACCAACATCATACAAACTTTTCAGGTTATCTTAACTCACATATAAAGAAACTTTTATAAATATTATATTTAATCTAACCACCAAAATAGCAATCACAGAATCCCACATTTGACAAACAAACGAATAAATATATAATATACAATGAACAGTGAATGTTAAATTGTCTAATTAATTTTCTTTTTCTTCTTAGACTTTTGGCTAGGAGTTGTTGGTTTGTCTTCTTGTTCTATCTCACATTCAACTGGATTCACTGGTTGCCACTTTAAAGGATTGCGACGATACATCGGCCATGGTGGTAATGTCAACTAAAAAATCAAAAAATAAATTGAATGTTATATCTCAACAAAGCACTTATAAATATCACATGATGCCACAAGATGACATACTAAGTTAGCACAATCAAGCTAGAAAGGAGATTATAACTAAACCTTACCAAGCAAGAGAGAACAAATCCTGCCATGACAATGTAGAAGGTTTGAGAGAACTGCTGACATATGTATCCCCAGATAAATCCAACAATCTGTAACAGGAATAAACAATTTGTTCTTTACTTACAGAAAACCAATTGGTTGTAAAATGTAACAGGCCCTTAAAAAAAAATAAAACTATACTATAATATAAAGATAGTATAGTAACTATTATAGGAGAAACTCACACTAAAAAGCACAATGATGATTTGAAAAAACCACTCAGCTTTCTTTTGGCCTTCAAAATCCTGAAATTAAATTTACAAAATATGGCTTGAAACATTAAGACAGGACAAAAATAAAATTTTTAAAATATGTTTTTTTCATGCTCACGAAAATAAAAAAAAAACAACAGATGTTTGAAATGTTCAGTGAAGGGTGGAGTAAAAAAGCAAGGAGGGCAGACTAAATTTCACATTCTCTACAAATCGATGAATGACGAACGAATAAAATCAATTAACAAAACTGACAAACAATTAAAAAACTGACCATATACCAGGGAAGATCTTTCACATATTGCGGCACTAACTTCCAAGCGTAATGCCTGACGGTATCCATGTTTGTCAACCCGAGCTGAATTAATTCCGAATTCACTTTTTATCAAAATTCAGTGATGAGGCAAAGAAAAAAAAATGGTATGACTCGTCATCAAAATGAAATGAAATGAATGCAATTGAAAGTAGTTTTTTTCACACAGTTTTAAAAATTTTCACTATTAAAAAATTATAAATAAAATACTTCAATTTTTATTAATATTTAATAAGCTTTATCACGTATTTTAAAAAAATTTTAAGCGAAACTGGTTGCTAAGAAGAACAGAAAGTGGCGTCAATGACAACACGTTGGTTGGTCACGTCTTGAGGGAATATCGTGAAATAAAATGAACAAATATTTAAAAATAAGATTAATTGGGGAGGGTTCGTTTGGATCGGCTTACTTAGCAAAAAATAAACTAACGAATAAGTATGTAGTTTTGAAAGAAATTACCACAAATAAGGTTATTTATTTCTGATTGATTTTTTTTAATTAAAAAAAATTTAATGTTTAATCAATGTTATTGTTAATCAATGGTCTCTTGTAGTCTTTATTTATTTATTTATTATTTTTTGCTTATTTTCGTTTTTTTACTTTGTCTATGTTACATTATTATATGATTTTTAATAAAGTAAACCTTTTATAATGTAATGGTAATCAAATAATTTTCTTTATAACTATTCCAATGATTAAATTAAATTTTTAAAAAGATGTCAAAAAAAGAGAAAGATGATGCCAAAAAAGAAGTATGAATTTATGCACTTAAATTTAATTTAATAAATTGTAAGATTAATTAATTAATTAATTGAATTACTTTTTTTTAACAGAAGTTTTAGTTTGGTTAAAGATAACTTGTTTAAATTTATTTAAAATAAAACAGATAACAGTACTTTCCCAACTCAAGCATTCAAACATCGTTTCTTATTTGGATTCGTATGAAAGTATGCTTAAAACCAATCATTTGCACATTGTTTAGTATTTTAATAAACTTTTATATCTATTTCCAAAAACAATAAAAACGCATTTATTTTTTTGTACCAATTGATTAATTTAAATATCAAATTTATTTAAAGATTATGGAGTGCTGACAATGGTTATGGAATATTGTGCTGGAGGTTCAACATTTAATTTACACATTTTTGCAGTTTAATTGCAATTTCCATTTTCAAAATTTGTATTTAATAAATATTAAATTTAATTGTGTTAAATTTTATGTGATTTATAAATATTATAATAAGTTTATGGCAATGTTTATTCTCGTTTGGTTTTGTTTTGAAATTTAAAAAAGTTAATTTCTATAATATTATTAATTTTTTTTCTTAAGGAGATCTTGGGAAGAAAATTGAAAGTCAGAAAAATATTTTATTTGACGAAGGACAGGTTTAAAAGAAATTTAACTCGAAATTAACGCAATACTAAATTTTTCATAAACTTTTATCACATTTTGATTGCAAATGTTTTTGAAAAACATGTTGTTAATCATTCTCTACTATCATTATTTAACTTATTGATCATTATTATTCTTATTAATTAATTATTATTTCCTTTTCTTATCTTTCAAGATTTTGTGCTGGTTCATACAAATATGTCTGGCTGTCAGTTACATCCATAATAAAAAAATACTACACAGAGATATAAAAACACAAGTTCGTCGTATGAATACTCTTATAAGATTCATACACAGGCATATTTTAATTTTATAAATTTGTTCATTTATTTGATAAATTATGTTATTTATCTATGAAATTATTTTTTTCATTATATTCTCATTCAGAATTTATTCTTGACAAAAAATGGCGTAATTAAGTTGGGAGATTTTGGGATCTCGAAAATACTTGACAGGTTAATAATACCAAGTTTCTATCATTAATCAGCCCATGACGTGATAATTCACTTTGACTGGTCCCTAATAATCTACTGGAATATTTAAAAAAATATCAATCCAACCAATCAATGACCAACAAACCCCTAAAACCCACCTATGCAGTACGGTACAGCTGGTGAAGACGTGCATAGGCACCCCCTACTACCTCTCGCCTGAGATATGTCAGGGACTGCCTTACAACAACAAGAGGTTTCTTCGTTGTCGTATCAAAATGTTTATTTCGTTTTGTTCATTATTATTTAACTACCTTTTATATATTGATTGATTGATTGATCGATTGATTGATTAATTGATTGATTAGTTGATTTGATGATTGATTGATCGATTTTGATTGATTAATTGATTGACTGACTGATTGATTGATTGATTGTGATCGATCGATTGATTGACCGATTGAATATTACTTTAGCGACATCTGGTCCATTGGATGTGTCTTGTACGAGCTGACAACACTGAAACACGCGGTAAGTGATGTCGTCATTGCGGGTATTAGCGTCATAGTACGTCATATGTAATCTATTTATATTGGCGTCACGATGACGTAATGGTTAATGTGTGTCTGGTTTGTAGTTGGCGGAGATATTATAGTGATTGGGTTCTAACGCAAACTGATCCTCGACTATCACACGTAGAGTGTGTATTATTGTTAATTTATTATTATTATTATTATTAATTCATTATTATGATTATTATTATGATTATTATTATTATGATTTTAGTTCGAAGCTGACAATATCAACGATCTTTTGCTAAGGATTTCCAGGTTTTCCACCCATTTAATCATCATCATCAAAACTATTTTTATTATTATTTATTATTATTATTTATTACTATTATTTATTTGGTTTTTCTTTATTATTTTAGTGCCTCATATAGGAAAATTTCGCCCAAGTATAGCCATGGATTGGAGCATTTGATTTCCCGGTTGCTTAATAAAGATCCAATGTATGCTGTTGATGTTTGTTTGTATGTATGTGGTGTGTATATTTTCATCATCATCTCGTCATCATCTCTGTCATCATCATCTTCGTCATCATCTCTGTCATCATCATCTTCATCATCATCTTCCACATCATCTCGTCATCATCTCTGTCATCATCATCTTCATCATCATGTTCCACATCATCTCGTCGTCATCATCTTCTTCTTCCTCATCGTCATCAGATGCAGGCCGGGCTGTGACGAGATCCTCAAAACTCCCTTCCTATACGAAAAGCTACCCCTATTACTCAACGAAACAGTTTAGTGAATGTGTTTTTTTATGTTTGTCTGTGTGTGTGATTGTTTGTGTTTGTGTGTATGTGTATGAGTGTATGTGTGCGTATATGTTTGTGTGTGGTGGTGGTGTGTAGTCTCTCCCTTCCTCTCTCTCTCTCTCTCTCTCTCTCTCTCTCTCTCTCTCTTTTTCCGTGTTTGTGTCTGTGTGTGTAGTTTGTGTATAAAAATATGATTAAGATTTACGTTTCAGAAAAAAATTTTTTTTTCAGAAAAAAAATTTGGAATGCATAAGAACACTAAAGAAACAGCAGCGTAGTAGTAGATCAAACATGGGTAGCCATAAAATTAATATAATAATTATTATGATTAATTATTTTTATTATGATTTTTAAAATAATATTGCTACTATAATATAAGTAATTATTATTTATATCGCATTATTTCGTCATATCTAAATGGTCTTAACTCTTCTTGTAAAATATTGCCAAGTACCTTGCACTCATTAACCACTATTATGTCACAGTTACGTCACTATCGCGTCATAATTTTGTCATGATTACGTCATTTTAAAATGTTGACTAAACGATGAAATAGATCTGCTATCGAGAGAGACGATTAGGATGAA
The DNA here is from genome assembly GCF_000326865.2 of Helobdella robusta. Taxonomy (NCBI): domain Eukaryota; kingdom Metazoa; phylum Annelida; class Clitellata; order Rhynchobdellida; family Glossiphoniidae; genus Helobdella; species Helobdella robusta. Next base: position 3,912,606 of record NW_008705512.1, read on the forward strand.
GAAGTTCTGCCATTCGCCTGTTACGCGTAGTAGCGCCCAGCACCACAAAAATGTTCCTTCGAAGAATTTGACGCCGTCTAAACATATACTCAACTACAACAACCACAACGACTACAACAACCACAACAACATCAACCACAACAACAACATCAACCACAACAACAACATCAACCACAACAACAACATCAACCACAACAACATCAACCTCATCAACAACATTAACCACAACAACGTCAACCACAGCAACGTCAACCACAGCAACATCAACAACCACAATAAAGACAATCTCAACAACATCAACATTTTGAATGGTTACATCAACATTTGCACCTCGAACAGCAGCAACAACAACAACATAAATAACAAACACAATAGCAATAATAACAACATTAACCTCAACAACAGTCATCACAATAACAATCTTAATGGCATCAACAACATTATTAATAGCATGGACGATAACACGTTGAAATTATACATCTCAAAAATATCACCCAAAAAGGTCTCAGTTCCCAGAATTAAAGTTAGTTATTATTTGTTGCAAGTTTCCCTGTGATGTTTTTTTCATTGCCATGATGTTTTCTAGTAGCACCTTATAAAAAATACAAATTTATTGGCATTGCTATTTACTGTTCAATTTGCATTTAAAAAATTGTGCGTGCTCTGTATGTATAAGTTTCTATACTAACCTTTTATGCAATTTCTTATTTAAGCAACAGAGACAACAGCTGCAGATGCATCAGCAGCTGCAAAAACGTCGGCTTCAAAAATCTATTTACGACAACTTCCCACAGCAACAACGTTATTGCTATCAACCTCGATCAATACTTAGTCCTGGCAACAACTTCAACAACAACAACTACAACAATAACCTAAATAACATCAACAACAACAACAATTTAAATAACATCAACAACATCAACAAAAACAACAATCTAATTAACATCAACTACAACAGCAGAATTTTTAGCAATAATAACATTGATAACAATATCAACGACCGGGATTTATATTCCCGGCAAAGCAACAACAACGACTACAATGTTGTCAACAACAACGGCAACAATCTTAGCAACAACGTCACCGACAACAGCAACACAAACAACAACAACAATAACATTAGCAACAACTACACGCCATCTCCAGCCAGGATTGTTGAATGTCAAAAAGAACTAGAACAACAGGTAAGAGATCTACAAATAATAATAATAATAAAAAATAATAATAATAATAAAAATAAAATAATAAGAATAATAATATAATAATGCCCTCGGCACTTTTCTAACATGACATTTTTTCATGAATGTTGAATTGGTTTGAATGACGTGTTTATATTTAAGAGAAATTCTTTCGCTGTGTGTGTGTGTGTGTGTGTGTGTGTGTGCGTGTTGTGTGTGAGTGTGTTTGTGTGTGGTGTATGTGTGTGTGTGTGGTGTTTATAATTCTTGTTCGAAATTTTGTAATGTCAGTTGCATTCTTATTTAATTTCTTCTTCTTCTACTACTACCTCAGATATTGTCAATACATATATGCTTTGTATAGTTTAGCCACCATCATGATGTTTATCATCATCGTTGCCATCATCGCCATAATCATCGTTATCACCATCAAAACCCAAATCACCATCATCACCACCATCATCGTCATCACCAGAGATACATGATACAGTTTAACCTGATAAACGAGCAGAACATGAGAGAGAGATACAACAACCTGCACCTCAAACTCAACCAGCAGAACATCAATCCCGTACGTACGTCTTTGTATTTATTGGTACTACTCCCCCTTCTTTCTATCTCAAATTCAACTCTAATCATTTCATACATTTTTCTATTTGTTCGTTAGTATTTTAAACTTGAACTTTGTCGTAAAGATTTGCTTATATACGTTGAAATAAATTAAACTTGAATCGAGTTGTTTGTTGGTTACAATTATCAGTATCAACATTATCGCGATCAGTATTGCTATCATGTATCATTGATACCATCATGTATCATTGATAGTATCATGTATCATTGATACTATGCCACCAACGTCGTTGTTATCATCGTCGTCATCGTCATCGTCCTTTCCATCATGATGGTTGATTATTTTTCTAACCAACCAGATTACGGGCATTGTGTTACCAAGTTCAATAGCCCCACTACCATCGTCATCATCACCACCACCACCACAACCACCGCCTTCATCATCATCAGTATATCCACATTCCTCCTCATCATCATCATCAATTCTTCAATTGTCATCATCACTATCATGTTCATTAGTAGTGATGTCGAATGCGGATGATGATGATGATGAGGAGAAGGACGACGATGATGAAGGTGTGATGAGAAAGAGTAAGCTGGCATCTATCAAGGTGATGATGATGATGACGTGTGTGAACGGTTATAGATGATAATGATAATAAAGACGATGCTGACGACGATGGACAACAATGATTAAGATGGTGATAGCATTGATGACGATGATAACGATGATGATGATGATTATGATGACGATGATGACGTCACTGAAAGGCCCGAGCAGACGCGAAACTGGCCAAGCTGAAGATGGAGCTGGAGATGAAGAGACGGGAGAGTTACGAGATGGAATCCATGAGGCTGTCTTCCATGAAACACGTAAGTTGCTGCTGCTACTACTGCTGCCGCTACTGCTACTACTGATGTGATGTTGATGGCTGTCTTGCAATGATGATGATGATAGCAACGTGTTGATGGTGGTGTAGTTGTAGGTAATTAGAATGTTGTACGCCAATAACCATTATAATTCACGAGAATGATGACAATGATGACGATGTAAGTAGCTATGTAGTTGTTTCAACAAACGTTCAATTTTTCAGAAGGTCGGTCCAGACGGTGACGTCATGAAACCTCCTTCTCGAGGTCAAAGTTTGGATGACGAAGTGAGGTCGTCGGAAATGGAATCACGTGATGGGAAGTCACGTGATGGAGTATCGAGCGACAGAAACGTGATCAGGAATGATAATCCCATGTGCGTTAAATGTGTGCGGGGTCTTTTTTTAAGCAAGTGTGAGATTACGATTAAACAGTGGTGATGATGATGACGATAGCAATAATAATAATAACAATAATAGTAACAACAAAAATAAATAATAATAAAATAATAATAATAATAGTAATAGCGATTTGGATTTTTCGATACAGGTCCGAACTGAGGAAGAGAAAGCAGAGCATTCTCAACCGACTGAACGCCAAGTTTAATTTCAAATCAAACAAATATAAATACCAACTGACTGATGACAGCAAGGAACACAGCAGTAGCAACAACAACCACGACAACGACAATGTCAACAACAATCGTAACAACAACAACCACAATGTCAACAATACCAACAACAACCATAACAAAAACAACCACAACAACAACAACAACATCATCATCAACAACAACAACCGCAACAATAACCAGAATGGCATCAACAATAACAACATTAATCACGGTGACATCAACGTTCACAAAGCCAACGCAAATAATAATAATAATAAAACTAATAATATTAATAATAACAATAGTACTACCAGTAGTAGTAGTAGTAGTAGAAGTAATAATAAGAACAATACTAACAATAATAATTTGAATTTCCCACTGGGAAATCCCGGCGTTAAAAATAGAAACAAGTGGTTTTTCCAAAACGACACACTTCTTAACAGGCTGGCGTCTTCCACTTTGGAGCTGGAAACTATTGAAGTTGGCGTGATGATGACCTTGGACGATGGCGTTCAACGGCAGAGAACTACAAATAATAATAATAATAATAAAAACAATAATAATAATAACAATAATATTCATAATAATAATTGCGATGATGATGATGATGATATTAGTAATAAAACTAGCGTTGAGAACGAAGTGAACGTTCATGATAATGATGAAATAAAGATCGTAAATAGTTGCAACGATGATGATGATGATGACGATGATGTTCATGGTATCACTGATGGTGATATCAATGATGATGATGGTGATACCAATGATGATGATACCAATGAGGGTGATGATGATGATATCAGTGATGAAAATGACGTCACAAAAAAGTCTACCGATTTGCGCGTACCGGCGGCATCAACTCAAAAACATGGTGATGATGATGATGACGGTGATGAAGACGACGACGACGATGATGATTATAGTGACGATGATAACGATAGAAGTGATGATGATAATGATGAAAATGGAGTTGATGATGATGATAAGAGTGAAAAAGTAAAAAAATGTATTGATGTCTGCAATGAAAATTACCGCGACAACAACAACAACGTCAACGTCATCAACAACAACAGCAGCAGCGACAACAACTACAACACTAACAGGAATTGTGACAATTGTGATAAAGATGATGGTGATGACGATGATAATAACGATGATAATGGTGATGATGGTGATAATAATAATAACAACAATAATACTAACATCTATAATAATAATAATAATAATAATAATAATAATAATAATAATAATATCAACAATAATAATATCAATAATAATAATAATATCAATAATAATCAGGATAATTACGTTGACGTAAACTTTTGCAATCTTTCAATGTCCGGTAAGAGTTTATCGCTATGTGATCTACGCTCTAAACTTCATCACCATCGTTATCAAACCCTTCACCATCATCATCATCATTATCATCCCTGTTACCACTATCATCATCAGCGACAACGAAAAGGAGAACATGCAAACGAAGATCATCATTATCAAGACCTTCGTAACCGCCATCATCATCATCACCACCACCACCATCATCATCATCATCATCACCTGCGGCCATATCACCTCACCCATCATCATCATAAACGTTTTTTTTCCCTCACATCCCTTCATCATTGTGTGGTTAATGATGATAATGATAATAATAATAATAATAATGATGATGATGATGATAATAATAATAATAATAATGATGATGATGATAATAATAATAATAATAATAATAGTGATAACAACAACAATAATTATAATAATGCATATGATGCTAGAAGTAGCGTCTGTTCTGAATTTGAAGCTTTTACATCTATTGAAGAAAAATTGAACTATACAAATAATAATATTAATGATAATAACAATATAAATAACAATAATAATAATAAAAATGATGAGGATGATGAGGATGATGAAGATGTTATAGTTTATGATGATTATATCAGTGAATTTAATGATGATGATGGTGATATTTATAACGATAATAACAATAACGTTAACAATGATAATAATAACAACAACAATAATCATCGTCGTCATGGTAATAATGATGACGATGGTGATGACGATGATGATGAGGATGGCAGTTTAATAAATAGCGATGACGATGATAACGATGTTACCATTTGTAATGATGACGAAAGCAAAAGTTATGGCCTCAGTGATAAGATTGACGATAGCAAAGAAGAAGAAGAAGAAGATGATGATAATGGTGATGATGTTAACGGTGATGAAAATGATGAAGACGACGACGACGATGATGATTTAAGAGTGATATGCCAGAGTATGGTTGGCTTGCTGACTGCACGAAATGATGACGACGACGATGATGATGACATACCTATTAGTTCAAGTAAGGTTATTTTTGTAAAGGAACACAGACTCTCCACGTACATACACACTTACACACACACACTCTCATTCTCTTTCTCTCTCTTTCTTTTACACACACACACACACATAACTATAACCGCAATGATGAACCGCGAATATGAACATACAATGATGATGACGACGACGACGACAAAGATGATTATACAACGATTACGATAATATAATGATGAGGAATATGATCATTCTAACTAGGAAGTTACCAAGCCAAACAGATGAGTGACAAAGCAACTCAGATAACGGACAACTTCCAACAAAACTCTCCAACGACGAAGATGATGACGATGAAGAAGAAGAGGAAGAAGAAAATGAGGATTAGGAGGCTTTTGAAACATGGACGCATTGTTAGGTCTGCATAGTAGGCTATACTCTTCAACGTCATCATCATCATCATCTTCCATGTTATCATCGCCACTTTTCGTCTTCTTATTAATTATTGTTATTTATTAACATAATAAATGCAGTCATCATCATCATTGTCATCATAATCGTCATTTTCATCATCATAAATATATCTAATTAATGATAGTAATAATAATAATAATGATAATAATAATAATGATGGTGATGATGGTTATTTATTATTTTTTTAATTATTATCCCACACCCAGGGTGTACTGTTTCAGAAAATCTCACAGCGATTTGACGCTACTCTCGCGAACAATCAGAAAATCATTAATGAGTGAAAAGTCGAAGGACGATGACGACGACGATGATGAAGACTGCTGTTGCAATTGTTATCATCACGAACACAACGTTGATACGAACAACGATGATGACGATGCGAAAGATCATGATGATAATGAAGCTCTAATGAATCAAAATTACGAGTTTTAAAAAATGATTGACAATTGAAATAATTTTTTTGGATCTTTTCTTACCATTGAACAAGGAATTTTATTCTTTTCATGGTAAACTTGACTCTGGGGCAAGAACAACAGTGACGACATACATTAATTATTCATTAATTAATTAATCATTAATTAACTATTCATTAATTAACTATTAATTAATTAATTAATTATTCATTAATTATTACATTCATTAGTTAGACGTCAATTGACAGACGAATATATTGATTGTAAATTAATTATGTGATGGAATGGCTAAAAACTATAGCTCAATTCTTACGTTAAAACTTCATTCGTTCAACACGCCGTTGTAAATATGTATAGAATTTATGCCCATTTGGTGTGCTAGTACCAGCCTCAATATAGGCATTGAATTTTGGCGCATTGCTAGCAACACTGGGGTAAGAATTATATATAATTTTTGATAACCTAATAGATATTTATCAAAATGAAGTGCTCATATTTTTTACCTTTTGTCGTCTTAATAACACTTGAATCCGGGACTACTAGAATGATATTGCGTTCGAACCGCAATCACCTCAACTCCAGAACAGGCGTCTCTAACCATTAGGCTATCCCTCTGAAAAGAATTAAAAACACCTTACCTTTTATTCATTTAGATTTTATTTAATGAAAAAAGTTCAAAGCCGACGATATCATTATTTTTTGTACAATATTAATTAAGAGTCTAATTGAAAAAAAAACTTAAACGTGATTGTTATTAAATAAAACATCTCTTAATAATGTAATAACTCACTCCTTATATATATATATATATATATATATACATATATATATATATATATATATATATATATATATGTGTGTGTGTGTGTGTATTCATGTATATTTATATATATATATGTATGTAAATATTAACATATATGAAAAGAGTAACAAATGCAACAGAAATACAATGAAAACTATATATATATATATATATATATATGTGTGTATATATATATATATATGTGTGTGTGTGTGTGTGTTTAAATTAATGGTTTCGCGTGCTTTCATATTGAGTAGTAATAGTAGTGTTTAATATGTACAAAGGTGATTGATTTATAAGAGAACATCTGCAAGTAATAAAAGTACAACTACGTGAAACAATAATTAACTAATTAATTAAAGAATTAATTGATTAAGTTAAATTTATTAATTAATCACTCATTTATACACATTTTTAGCAAAGAATTTATTCATAGTGATCAGGAAATCCGAATTAATGGTGAGTAAAATGAAAAATCCATTTCTCTTTGTCAATTTTTCTTTGAATGAAAACTGGAAACAACAAAAAATGATCTTCAAATAACAAAAACATCTCTTGTATATCGTCTAAGACCGTGCCACCATCAATATATATACTGATATATATATATATATATATATATATATATATATATATATATATACAAATGATATATATATCAATATAGATATATATCTAAAAAAAACAACATGATATATATATCATTAAATCAAAGTCAAACTTTTAGTGGAAAAAATATCGAAAAAAAACAAAAAGAAAATTGAAGGAAAGAAGAAAATAAATAAATGAAATATCAGAAAATTGCAACAGAAAAAAAAAACAAAACAGTACAATTAAATACATGATCTATCCTCTTTGTGCGTGCGTGTGTGTGTTTGTATGCGTGTGTTTGTATGTGTGTGTGTGTATGTGTTTGTATGCCTGTGCATTTGCGTGTGTACGTTTGTAAGAACCCAATCTGGTTAAAGACGCAACTTTAGATTGGTTATGACTTACAAGCGAAATCAATTTTAAGGGCGAATTCAAAGGTTGTTTTTATATATAGAAGAGAAAAATAAAGAAAGAGTGTTGTTCTTACGAAAAAACAAAAAAAATCTCTATTTACGAAATAAAAAACAATTAAACATGTTATTATTAATTTTTAATCAATCCTTATCGAATAAAATATAAATGATCCAATAAATAAATAATTTAATTAATTAACTAATTACAAAAAACCAACAAAAATAAAAATACATCGAAAAACTTTAGGATCAAACAAACAAAATAATGAAAAGAATAATAGTAACTATTATTATTATTACTTTCGTTTTTTAATATCCAAGAAAAACAAACAAATCAATCAATTAATAAATCAATCATGAAGGAAAAACACGCCTTGTGTTTGTGTTTTATGTACAGTTTCGTATACAGGCTTTGTGTACAAATAGGTGCACGTGTATGTGTACACATAAATATATATATATATAGTTTTTTGCAAAGCTTATTAGCGTCAAGGAAAAAACAATCAATAAATTAGTGTATATATAGTATGTGTTTGCACGTGCGGTTAATTTACGTGCATTTGTGTATGTATGTAAGTATGTGTGTGTGCGTTTACGTATGTATGAGTATGTATGTCCGTATGTAAGAACTCCGTTGAGCCAAATCCCCGAAAAGTCCTCAGGTCGACAAATGTTTCGGCCCTGAACAACCTCCATACATTCTTGGGGGACCGGGCCACGTTCTTTGATCCCTCGAGCCCTTCTCGAAGACTGTTGATTTTTCAGCGGTGTCTATCTGCTATTTCTACCAAAATTCAGCTTTATATATCCATGCGAAGTCGTATCACTGTGGCCATGCCTTGCTAATTCAGCCTTCACTCCTTTTTATTTCTATTCAGCCACAACCAATACGAAGCTTGCTCTACGCTACTAATAACTTTCTTCAGGCATGCTGTACGCTTCTTGCCTGACAGTCCCAACTCTTTGAAAAGTGCATACATCAACGCTCCCACTGTTCCTCTTGCACCAGCCTCAACAGCGTAAAACCTGGTTTTGTATCCTTCCTTGTTTAAATCTTGAATCATTTGTTCACTAAAGTGTATGTATGTATATATGTATGTTTGTGTATGTATGTGTGTGTATGCGTGTATGTATGTATGTGTGTGTGCGTGTATGTATGTGTGTGTGCGCGTGTTTTTGTTCATTTTGAAAGATTGTACAACTATAAGATAAAAAAGCGAAATTAAGTTAGTAATTAAACTGTTAGTATCCATTACAATGTAACGAATTGTTTCCATTTAATCATCCACATACCCGAAGCGTCTATGATTCGAAGAGGAAAAAAGTTATCGAAAGTTTGAAGTATAATAAATTAAGAAGGGTCGTTAATCGAAAAGGTTAACGTTCATAGTTCAAACGACTAATCCTCCGTACAAGTAATTAATTAATTAATCGTTTAATTAAATAATTAATTAATCGTTTAATTAATTAATCCAACATAGTGCCGATATATAGCACAAAATATACATGAAGAATATATTAAACGTCATCATCTTCTGTAGCTGTGCTGTGATTAATAAATAATAATAAAAATAATAATAATATAATATTAATAATAGTTAATGATCATAATAATGAGAATAATATTAGCAATAAACAGACATAATTAACAGTTGATGATAATTAACAAACAGTTATTAACATTAATGAATGAATAAATTAACATATAATATAAACGCACATATATATTTATACATTATACATACATACAATTATAGATATAAGCATTAGTTTATTATCATAATATATATAAATATATATATATATATATATATATACATATATATATATATATATATATATATATATATCATTGATACCATCTATAATATCATTAACAAGTTTGAATTTCAGATATATACAAAAGATGATACATTGAGAAATGAAATGAAGAATAAATAGATGAATGAATGAATAAATGAGTGAATAAATGAATGAAAGATTGATTTATATTAATAATAATGCCACTAACGTAACTTGGTTAAATAAGATGTTACTACTACTACAATGAATGAATGAATGATGGAATGAATGAATGAATGAGTGAATAAATGAATGTTAATAATAATAACATTAATAATAACAATAATGACAATTGTTTAACATCGGTTCAAACACTTATGTGAAAATTAATCATATAACATACAATGTGCATAGTATTGTCTTAATAGCTTCATTACAGTTTCTATTGAGAAAAAAAATGAATAAATTTAAATAAATTAATAAAGTAGAACATTAATACACTAAAAAATGAATAATAATTTATAATAATAGATTAGATATATAATAATCGAATAAAAAAACTACTATAAGTAGAACATATAAATGTTTGTATATACACACAATATATATATACATATATATATATATATATATATATATATATATATATATATACTATTGCATTATTTTTAAGCCAATGAAACATTAAATAGTGAAACGATAGTAATAAAGAAAAAGAAAGAATGGATGAATAAATGAAAGAATGGATGAATGAATGAAAGAATGAATGAAGAGAGATTGATGACGATCGAGCGAAAGTAAGGTGAATGAATGAATGATTTGATGAATGATTGAATGAACAGTATAACTATTAAAAACTCATAAAGTCTGCCAATTTATTAATAAATTAAATTTTTAATCTGTAACCTACACACACACGCACGCACACACACACACATATATATATATATATATACAACATAATCACTACATACAAAAACAGCAAGATGTTAGCACCATAACGAACCAACAACAAAACATCAACATCGATGACAACGAACGTCGACTTAATGTAATTCATGTAATTCTATTTTAATGTAATCTTATTTTACATCACACACTCACACACATACGCACGCGCACACACACACAAACTGATATAAAATATACAATTATTTACGTGTACGTGTGTATTAAGCTAACTATTGATTTGCTTAATTAGGTGATCAATTAAGTAATTAATTAATATTAATTGATTAATTGAACAATCAATTAAAAATGGACGGATGCAGAACATTAACAAATAATTGAAATCAATCAGTCAATTAACTAATCAATCAATCAAGCAATCAATTAGTTGGCTGATTGATTGATTTATTACCAGTAAAATGTTATTAACATTTTTACAATTCATTATTAAAAAATCATTATTAAATTTATAAAAATACACACACACACACACACACACACACACACACAACACACACACGCATGATGTTATTTATAAAAATACACACACACACACAACACACACACGCATGATGTTCTATACAATTTTTTTTATAAAGATATTATAAACAAACAAACAAAAACAAACAAGCAAACAAAAACAAACCAACAAACAAGTAAAAACGCACCACAAAGCTTTATTGTTGCAGAAAGATTTAATAATATTAACAATCATTAATAATTAATTAATTAATTAATTTAAAAAAATAATGTAAAATAACCAATAAGATTAATTAATTAATAAAAAATAAAAATCGTATAGAATAACTTAGTCCCATTCACCAATGAATAAAACACTAGAAAAAAACACACGTTATATTATCATTTATAAGTCGAGGAAGTTTTCAACCTGTCAGGCATGCCCTCCTCTGCCCTTGTGGTGGCCGTGAGGTTTTTTGGGACAAACCAATTTTTAAAATTTTTCATCAAATAAAAAACTAATTTTTTAATAAAAAACTAATTTTTAATAAAAAAAAACTAATTTTTTCCTATTCAAAACCGTGAAACGTTAACAAAATGGGAAAATAGCGGCGAGAAGAGCCTGCTGAATAAAGGTCCGTCATCTACTTCGAGTCTCCAAGTGGCTAAGGGGCGGCTGGCATGGGGGTCATCTTTTAGAAGGGGTGGCATCTTCTAAGAAGGTTGGGCCGCACTGATATTATTATTATTATTATTACTATTAGATATTATCATCATGATTATTTAGAAAAATAAAAGAAAAAATATAAAAGCAAACAGACAACAAGTAGGAAATACTTTCGTCTAGATACAAACAAATTATTAGATATAAAGGGGGGACAAACCAATTGAAACAATTTACCAAATCGAAATGTATATATATTGTGTGTTTTTGTTTGAGTGCGTGTGTGTATTTACGCAACGTATGTATGTATGTGTGTGTATGTGTGATTAGAAGAATGGGGAAAAATACCTTGAGCAACCAATAAAAACAAAAGAAAAAAATAAAATGAATAATTTCTTTCAAGAAAAATTTCTTCTAGAAAGAACAGAAAAATTAAAAAGATTCACAATTAGTTAATAAACTTGAATTTACACGAAAAAAATTTATTTATACAATTTTTTTAATGAAATAATAAATTAAGATAATAATAGTTATAAATCTTAAAAATATTAATAACAAACTCGCCAAATTAGAATCAAAAAATGGAAAAACTAATGAATGATGAAACACAAATCTTGCTTGCATGAATGATCGAATGACTGATTAAAGGGTTGATTGAATGATTGGCCGATTGAACAATTGAGTGAATGAGAAGTTGATCAATTGTTTGATTGACCTGATGATTAATCAACTGATTGATTAACCGGTTGATAGATTGATAGAGTGACCAACTTATAAGTCGACCGGTTGTCGTCTGATCGACTGGTTGATTGAATGGTTGATCAATTGATTGATAGATTGAAAGGTTCACCAGTTGTCTGATTGATTTGTTGAGGCTGACAGTTAAAATACTGCCACGTACAATCCCTAGAACTAATTATCATTAACGTGGCAATGATCTCTTTTAACTGATGTTAAACAATTGTGATATATGAAAAAAATGATGACGACGATGACAGTAACAACAACAACAATGATGATATTATAGTAGCAATAATAATAATAATAATAATAATAATAATAATAATAATAATAATAATAATAATAATAATAATAGTAATAATAATAATAACGATGATAAAGATAGTATATATATAGGGAGGAGACCATGAAAATGAAAACACACTCAAACAAATTGATCTATAAATCATAAATGATAAAGCCAAAATGCTAGATAACGTTGATGATTAGTAAGATGATGAAGATGACGTCATATTTACGAAGGCCAGCATAACCAGTCAGGAATCCACACGTCCACCTGATTGTGTATCTATTCATCAAGAAGTCTGTAAATTAAAGTTACAATTATTATGTACGTGCTGAATCAGTTATAATTTAACTGAGTACAAGCTGTTTCTAAAAAATTCAAATATTATTACTTACTATTGATATTTTAAATATCATTGCATGCACATTAACTTGAGACTAGGCTAAAAACCAAAATTCCTGTTTTAGTTTGACGCTACTTTTAACGTTTACATTAAAAATAACATACTAAACTTTAAAAGATTCACATCCTCATTCTAAACTTTTAAAAATGCACTTCCTCAAGAAATTTGAAGAAAGAGAAAAATATGGGAAAGAAATAAGACCAACATATAAAACTTGAGCAGTAGATTGTGTTGACAAGACGACAGCATTCGTTCGCGGCATGAAGTATTCGAGTCCCTGGGGTCCGCTGGCATCCGAAGTCCAGTTCGGGGAGGAAATCTGAATCCCTGATGACGACGACGATGAGGATGACGGCGTTTTGCCACTGCAAGCGTCATCATCGGGCAGTGACGGTGATGAAGACAGTGGTGGTGAAGATGATGACTGTTGCAATTGCTTGGCTGGTGAAATTAATGTCGTCGGCGATTTTGTAGTTGTCGTCGTCGTTGCTGTTGTCGTTTTTTGTCGCTTTTGTTGTGAGGTTTTCGTTGCTGGTTTTGTTGATTTGTACGCCTTTGAGTTTTGAAACTTCTTCATCGGGTTGGTAGCATGACTCGGCATAGTTACGTCATCATCGTCATAATCATCAGTCTCATGTTTACTACCGTTGTCCTGCTCGATGAAATCAACGTCATCATCGTCGTTGTTGTCATCGTCACCAGCCGTTCCAATGATGACGTCATCGTCGTCATCGTCATTGCTGCATTCTAACAGCAGAGATGACGTTGATTCAAACTGGGACTGCTGCTGCTGTTTTCGTTTCGAAGTGTGACTTGGAAACGTTGTTGCAGTCATAATAATATCGTCATCGTCATCATTCACATTATCATTGTTATCATCACCATCATCATCGTCATTACGTCTCAAGGACTTGACGTCATCAGTGACGTCACCAACTCGATACTCATCATCATCATCTTCTATTATGTTAACCTTTCTCCTTTTAGGCCTCATAGTGATTGGTGGAGAATCATATTTATTATTATTATTATTATTGTTGTTGTTGTTGTTATATCTGTTATTGCTGTTACAATTAACCGCATGTGTATTTATAGTGTGGTTATTGCTGCTGTTGTTGTTGTTTGAATTTTCATCAAGTCTCATTAGGCTTACTTTTGGGTTAGTCCACGAAGTCCTAGAAACAAAATTCTTGTTGAAATTGTTATTTTTGTTATTGTTGTTGTTGCTGTTGATAATAACACCATCATTGCTAATACAACTGCTGCTGCTGCTGTTGTTGTTGTTGACGCAAGTTTTAATCTTTTCAACTTTCTTTAAACTACTTTTAGGATTGGTTGAAGATGAAGAAGAAGAAGAAAAAGGTACCTCAGATGTTAGCAACAATTTGCTGTTAGTATTACTACTGCTGCCAGAGTTGCTGATGTTGTCATAGCTGCCTTTGTTGATGTTATTATCATTGCTGTAAGCAAAATTAGTGGCAGATTGAAAAACTTTGTTTAAAAACCTATTGGATTTTAATCTAGAACTGTAGACATTGTTATTGATGTTGTTAATGTTACTGCTGCTGCTGTTTCTAACACTAAAAACATTGTTGCTGTCGTTTTTGATGAGAATGACGTCATCATTGATGTCAGGAGATGGGGAGGAGAGTCTTCTTTTTGCTCTTCCTCCTCTTTCGTTGTTGTAATCCGTGTGCATGTTGCTCTGATTTGCTGGATGGCTGAAGGTTCTGTTGTAATTTTTGTTGATGTTATTGTTCTTAACGCTGTTGTTGCTGGCGTTGATACTGTCATTTGAAAAAATTTTAATGGCATCAAATTGTTTTGGAACAGGATGTGATTTTGTCAGCTTGTTGTTGGTTTTATCACTGTTGATGTTGTTGGTGGTGTTGCAACTGCTACTGTTTTGGTGTCCCAATTTTGAAAACTTTCTGCTCCTATTGGATAAATTGGCATTGCTGTTGGTGATTTTGTTGTTAGGAAAGCTGCTGCTGCTGTTGTTATAATTAATGTTGTTGATGTTTGTTCTTGTGTTATTGATTTTAATGTCAGCATTAATGCTGTTAAGGTTATTAGTAGTAGTAGTAGTGTTGCAGGGATTTCTAAGGTTGCCAGAAACATTCTTGTTAATGTTTCTAAGGTCATTATTACTATAAGTATAGATAATTTTGTCATCATTAGTAATTGTTGTTCCAGTTGCTGAAGCTGTAGAGGGCGGTGATGCTATGAAATATGAAAATGACGATGTTGTAGTTCTAGTGTTGATGCTGTTGTTGTTAGCTGAACTATTGCCTCTATATGAAGTGTTGTTGTTGTCGTTGGTATTTTTGTCGTTGGTAGAATTGTTTTCGTTAGTATTAGTGTTTTTGTTGTTGTTGTTGATGTTAGTGTGTTTATTAATCTGATCACTGCTGTCGCTGATGTTGTAGGCATGGTGGTGATTATTCTTAGCACAGTTTGATCTATCATCCTTATTACTAACCAAATTTTTGTCAACAGTGCTGTTATTGCTGTTATCTTTGTTGTTGTTGTTGATGTTATTGATGGCAGTTGAACTTCTTTCATTGTCATTTGAATTGTAGATGAGAACATTGTTGTTGTGATCACTAATGACATTGTTGTTGTTGTCATCAGCCATGACGTCATCATTAATCACATCATCACCAGTGATGTTGTTGTCACAACAATCTGCAAGTTGAGGGCAGAAGTCTTCGGGGAGGTCCACATCAAAGTCCAGAAGGTCGTCAAGGTCATCCAGGCAATCGGAAAGGTCAAGGTCTTCATTGGAATTTATGAACCTTTCTATGCAATCAACATTGTTGTCTAGTGTGGCTGTTGTTGTTGACAATGTTGTTGTTGCTGTTGTTGATGATGACAACAATGATGAATTATCAGTAGATGTCGTTGTTGATGTTGAGAATAAAGATGATGATGAAGTTGATGACGTTTCTAATGCAGTCGAAGTTGAAGATGATAGAGTGTTCATTTCATTGAGCTTAGCTGGCAGTTCAGTGATTGGTAGATCAAGTTGGTAATTGGAAAGGTGTTGTGGTTGTTGATGTAAATGTTGCTGATGCTGTTGCTGCTGATGATGATAATGGTGTTGATGGTGGTCAAGAGATTTGATGATGAACTCTTCCTCTACGACCTCTCTGTGGTTATAAAAACTTTCATTTTTTGCAGCAAAACACATTTGCTGCTCCTGGTGTAGTTGTTGCTGAAATTGTTGTTGGTGTTGCTGTGTTGGAGAGTGCATGTGTGCATGAATGAATGCACCATCCATGGCATAAGGATGGCCAAACCGAGCAGGGTGTTCGAGGTTAGGGGGTTGAAGATGGTGATGGTGTTGACGGAACTGAAGTTGATTTTGGTGGTGGTATGGATGTTCTATGAACTCCTGATTATAGTAAGCTTCCTCGTGCTTCATGCTGTTCCTAAAATGGTTGGGAATAGTGTTGTTGCTGGTGAGCTGGTACGGATACATGTGCTGTCGGACCCCCTGAGACATATACGGACTGCTGTTGTGGTATTGTTGATGTTGAAATGTCTTGTAGGTGTTGCCTGATGATTTAGTGGGAGAGTGCTTGCCTACGTAGGCCTGCTGGTTATTGAAAGTGTTGTTGCTGCTGTTGTTTATCATTCTGTAATGCTGTCGGTGCAATAACTGTTGCTGTGGGGATGGCGATGTAAAATTGTATAAATGTTGTTGCTGCAGTGTGGATTGTTGTAATGTTGCTTGTTGCTGCTGTTGTTGTTTTAGTAGCACGTAATCATTTTGAGATTTTCTTCTTTTGGGTTGTCGAATTTTAGGTGGCATCATCATGTTTTGTTCATTATAGCAGTTCAAATTTTTGCTACTAGCATGAAAGTTATTTGTGTGGTGTGAGATTAAGTTATTGTTGTTGCTGTTGTGAATAAAATTGTTGCTGGCATTGTATTTGACCCTAGACAGATCAGAAGCATGATGAAACTCTGCTCGTTCAGGCATGAACATACCATCTTCCTTGCGAGAAGGACATTGAATGGATAGAACCGATGTTGAAACATCCATGCTATCTTTTTGTTGCTGGAACCCAGGATTGGTGCCAGTGTTTTGGGTGACAATGTTGTTAATGTTGTTGTCAATGGCAGTTGTAGTGGCTGGTTCTATAATGATGTTACTGTTGTTATTACTAACATTTACATTGCCAAGCGATGTGGACTTCTGAAGCATGTTGTGGTGTTCATCCAACTTGGTTTGAATTAAATTTTCTAATGGAGTATTAGCGGAACCATTTGAATCAATCATTTTTGGGCGCTTAACATCATGTAGTACATCACTATCAATATCTGGTGAAGATTTATTCAAGGGCATAAATGACGATAGTAATGATGGTGACGATGTTGTTGAAGAAGAGAGTGGGGTTGAAGCATTAAGTCGATCTTCTGACTTCAACAAATGTCTGTTAGAACATCGACTGGTTCCAAGGCCAAGGTCACCGGCATTCAGAAAAACATTGTCGGCTATTTTGAGAGTCAGGACACCCATGCTTAATAAATGGTCGGTGTTAGTGAATATTCGACTTTTTATTCCATCAATCAAGCATTTTTTAATCGTAAAGAAAACCCGAAACGGCTGTCCGGTGCCATTTTCTCTGCTCATTCTGATGGTTAACGCAACTAATTTGAGAATAAATGTTGATGTTGTTTAGATTTACCATGCAAATATATTGAAAATAAAAAAAAATTGTGAATGATATTCTGATGGGTCTCTCCTAGGTTAACATTATCGCAAATTTCAACAAATAAGTTTTAACTTAAAAAAATTAATTGTCAAAAATTACAGTTATTAAATAATATTAGCTACCTTGCCAATCACATCAACATTATCGATATTTTTAATGAATTATTAAATCTGAAATCAAAACAAACTCCATTTTTTTAAAGATGTGTACAAAAATGGTACAAGTAAAAGCGTTTTATTATTTGATTTATTTAAATTTTTTAAAACGCTTATTAATGATTAAATTTAATATGTTATAGTATGTTTTATTTAATTTTAAATATAATGTTTTATAATTTATTATTGAATTCAAGAAAGTTAAAGTTTAAAAGAAATGCCTGATAGCATGATATAACTAATGTAATTAAATGCGTATTAAAATTTTGTTTATCAAAATGTAATTTCAATTTATATATATATTAAAAATGTCATATTTTAACAATATTTTCACTCGAAATGTTATTAACTAATGGACTTATTAATTATCTGACAAGTTAAGCGTTAGACAACTTTTAAAATTATAAAAGTAAACTCATTCATTATTTGATTTCTATTTTAAATTTAAAGGATTTGTTTCTCCTAACTTTTAATTTAACTCCCGAACTAAATAGTTCCTCTTAACTAACTATAAACTAAACTAAATTGCTTTAATTGAAAAATTGGCGAAGAATGTCCGGTCACAATCATCCTCATGGTCAGCATTGTGGCTGTTCTTGTGAGCACACAGAGGAAGATGAAACCCAGGATAGGGGAAATTTGTACAGCCTCTACTCAAAAATTGACATCTACAAAGTTCAGTGCCTGAACGAGGCCGTCGACGAGTCCGGCAGACTGGTTTTCAAGGCTTGGCACGAGAGGACAGACAGGTCCAAGGTATGTTGTTGTCATTCATTGATTGATAATGAGTCATCAATATTATTATTAATGTATGTATGGTGAAATGAAATGATTAGAATTAATTAAATGAAACTACTGTACATTTTTTAGAGAGCTTGCTCATAACTTTTAAATTCATTTGCATGTTAATTTTATCTCGTTTTGCAGTTTGTTGAAAGTGATGTCGACCAAGAGTTATTATTCAACATACCGTTAGTAGTGAAAAGTGCCTCTTTATCTTTATTCTATCTATACATCTACCTATATGATAGTTGAAACATAATTTGTTCATTTTAGTTAAAATTTGTGTATTTTCATGTATGTATTTGTGTGTGTATATGTCTATGTCTGTTTATTTATGTGTGGGTGTGTATGCCTTATGAGTTCAAATTGGAATCAAATAATTTTGTAACGAATTTCCAAGGTTCACAGGCTGCATCAGACTGAAAGGGATGATTGTCATTGGAGGGGAAGAAGGCCAGCATCCCAAATCAGTTAAGCTGTTAGTATTAAAGGCAGTTTGCTGCTCTGTTGCTGGCTGGCAGTTTGGGCTATTGTCAGTTAATATTTGCTCTTAGTTGTTTATCAATCTTTGCTTTTATCAGGTGTAACAATTAGCTTTATAGATTTAGCTGTTTGTGCTAGTCATCTGCTTAATGTACTGAAATGAATTTTTATAAATCTTATCTATTAAAGAACTTATTTCACTTTAATCAATAATTTGAATGCGACACACAAAGGTTTAAAAATCGTCCAAGTATGACATTTGATGATGGTCTTGGCGAGGCTGACCAGGAGTTCGAACTGGTCAAGGATTACGATGGAAGTGCTGAATACGAAATCAGGTTTTTTTTGATTCCTCTCTTTTTTATAATTAAATTTTACCTAACGTAAAAATTTTCCAATTTTGTTAAATGAAACAATAAATGTTTATGAAGAAACTTTCAAGAAAAGTTTTTATTTAATTTTATCCTCACCATTAAATTTGTTTACCAACTGAAGAGCCACACGTTTCAGTTCAATCAGCCATCTCAGTATTTACTTTCCAACAAATTTTGGAGCGGAAACAACGAAAATTTACTACATTGGTCTCAAGGGCGATTTCACAGAGGTGTCTGGCTGGTTCATGTGTTTCATTTTTAAATTATTTTCTATAACTATGTTCTTTTTGATTTTTGGTTTCTTTTCATGGTTGGTGTTTCAAAGATTCATTTAAGAATATGGTTTAGTTTGTTTGTTTTTTATGTTTTTGGCAAATTTTCAATTTATTTGGTTATGTTTTTTAGGCGAGTAACTATTCTGAGCAGCTTGTTTCTTATTTCAATTTTATGTGATCTGTTTGCAGTGACATACGTCTGCTATAGCCATTGAAATTTAAATGGTTTTAACGCTAAGCAAAGCCAAAGTTGTTTAACAATAATTTAAACAGATTTAACGTTACTAAAACTTCCCATTCAACCACAGTTTCGTCGCCAGGAAATCACCTTAGCAACGTACGAAGCCAGGGCCAACCCAGCCGACCACCACAAGATCAACCACCTTGATGATGTTCCCAAGGCCATCCGATAACAATCTCACACCCTCTCATACCCCGTCATATCCCCCATACCTTCATATTCTTTCCAATACCTTCATTTTTTCATTGTAATGCGATTTTGTTATATCATTAATTTAGGAATATTTGTAATTGTTTAAAAATTGATGATATCTTTCTGAAATTTTCTTATGGCTGTAAATGACAGACTAATTTCTCCTGTTAAAGTTGTTTCGTTTTTAACTTTTTGAAATTTTGCCTTAAAGTGTTGTTTGTAAGTTGAATGCAAGTTTCAAACGTTATTAAAGTTATACCAACCAACCAATCAATGAACAATTAGTTAGTTGTTTATCGTTCAATTGTTCTGATTGGAAAACATGCCCGCCGTATCTTCACGTCATATCGACAATCCCATCGTAACGGGGTAAATTTTTTTTATTTCCGCGCATTTTTTTAAGATGACGACATCTTATTAATTAGACTTCTAACTGCGAGAAGACACCATGGAATGTGTTGGGGACGTTTCTACGTGTTGCGACTTGTTAAAGTTATTTCTATTTCACGAATGTTTATAGATGCTACGAACGAACGATGCGGCTTAAATTCGTTTTTTACTGATCCGCATGTTCTATGATTTAATGTTGATTGCACGCTAATTGTCGATAGTAACTGCGAGCTGTTGGTGATGATTTCTCGTAACGCGCAAATTAATGAAGTTGAGCGTTAACGACGTTAAAACTAGGCTACAGAACAATCCCAACTGTGAAAAATGCGGCTATTGACCGTGCAACATTGCGTGTAGTTTCTTATCGGAGTGAACTCGCCTCATCGACCACCAGTGGCCATCCCATCGCGACTTCACTACGTCAGGTTGATATCTATCTTTCTATTTCTCTTTAATTTTCTGTTACGCTGCTCTCCTCTTCAAATTTATACGATCTGGATTAGATCGACCAGAGAATAAAATTAATTTTGCGTCTCATGTGGAAGACATTTAGAAGATACACTACTCGTTCCTTGCCGGGTTGTTTTGTATGTTTATTGAACAACTCTAAGCTGGTGTATATATGTAAGTCATTTCCATTAAAACGATCGAACCATTAAATAGTTTAGAAAAATTTGGATTACCGCGAAATACTCGAGCGATTATTTTTGAGTGAATGAACGAAAAGAAATATTTTCAGTGGCGCCATTTGCGACTGCGTATGATTTGATAGAATATGTTGGTTATGCTGGAAATTTTGTTTTAAATGTATCTTTCACATAGTTGGCTGTGTATCTTTCACATAATTTGTTGGTGTGAAGGTAAACGTGAAACACCAACTTTTGCACGTGATGAAGGCATACCTAAGTAAGGAAAACCATTTTCCAGAAATAAAAAACAATGTAAGACAATTTAAATTTTATTGCGTTTTGGTCAAAAAAGTGGACAGATATTAATTTTAGCTTAAGCCAAAAAATTAAATTTTCCTTTTTTTCAGTTTTATTTCTTGTAAAGTCGGCTATTGAGTGTTATTCATCACAAAACTGTCAGAGTAATTTTCGAGAAATTGAAATGGACATAACGCAACGATAGTGGAAGAAAGCCTCTTTATTCTTCAATTTTTTTCTTCCACTATTCACGAGATATAAACACAACGCTTAACTAACGACTATCTAAAATAACTTCAAACTTCCAAAACAATAAAATAGAAACAATTAACGATATTAATGTTAATAGCTTAATTAATTAATTATTTTATTTATCAATTAACATTCATGAGTTATTACGTCAAAATTGATTCAGCCAATGTAGGGTCTGCCTCTCTTTGATGATCTGACGTCATCGGAATCAACAGCGCCATCTAGAGTTTCGTACATAGAATCAACGTCAACAGATCTGTGATGGATAAATTAATAAATTATCTTTCTTGCGAGATATAAATTTTTATTTTTTTTAAAAGGTTTTTTTTTCAATATCAGCCAAACAAAATTTGTGGTAGAGGCCTGTTAATCACACTCAAAGAGTATTAATCCAACAAGTTAAAGCGCTTAGGAGTGCGATTATAATAGAATGAAAGAAGATAACAAAATGAAAAATAAATAAATTATCGGAAATCTAATAACAAAAAAGCGAAACAGGATAAATCAAGCCGGCAGAAGAATAATGAAATGTCACCAGATGGTTCTTTCCTACGCAATCAAATCAACATGCTCATCTTCTGGCCATCCTCCTTTCTTACATACGATGATGATACGCACACTCAAATGCACGCAACTTTTTTCCCAAAAATATTTTTCTATTTTTTTTTAATTAATATTTTCACTTTTTATTTTAAAAATTGTTCTTTTTTTAATTATAGTTACAAAAAATAGTTTTTTTTTTACGAATTTATACCTAATTTCTCTGACTACTTCTCCATAACTTATGAAGTTCAGGGCGGATTTCAAGACCCATCTGTTTGCCAAATTCCTTGAGGAGAGCTGTTGAACATCGCGGAAATAGCGCTTTATAAACTAATTGACTGAGTGATTGAATTTTTAGAAAAAAAATGTCCTAAGAATCAAGGAAAGAATAGATCAATATTTTATTTTGTATCTTTTCGGTCCGAACACTCGTACGTTTAAACCAACGGCTGAATCCGGATGTTACAAAATGATACCAGAAAACGTCATAATGGTCAGTGGTCAGTATGCATTACGAAGAAAAATTACCTCTTGAATGGTTTGTCTTCGTAAAAAATGCTGGCCCAACCGTGTCTGTTGTTCGTCGGTTGGTCATTTTGAATCTTCTCCGACTCGGTCACTTCGTACCAACTGGGGTTTGCTTCTCTTTTGCCTGGGTGTGGTTTTAAAAATTTAGTAGTAAGTGTGGGTTTTTTTTGTTGAATTAAATGAAAAAGCTGTCAATTTCTATCTCTTAAAAAAATTTCGTTTTAGATGAATTTTTATTATTTTCTGGGATAAATCTGACTAAAGAAAACAAATGAAAATCAAATAATTGAAATAAAAATATGCCAAAAAAAGGTTACCGATGTACATTCTTCCTCTCTTGACCAGTTCTCTCTTGACCAGTTCCCTTTCTGGATGATCATTATATTCGTCCTCCTCGAAACTTTGAATCGTCAGCGGATCCATGATGTTTCTCTTGCCGATGAATTTGTGACCCCTCTTCTCCAGGTTGTGCTGCTGCTGCTGCTGGCTGGTCGCTTTCAGGCCGTCTGCTGTTTCAAATGGAAGGATGGGTGGACAGTGGATTAATTGGATTTGTTCGTCTTTTTTTTGTCAATTTACTCTTTAGTGTGGTTTTTGAAGAAAGTTTACATGTTTAGAGAGAAAGAGAGAGAGAGAGAGAGAGAGAAAGAGAAAGAGAAAGAGAGAATGTGTATGTGTTTTTAACTGTGTGTGTGTGTGTGTGTACTCGTGAATCATCGTACTCCTTTATTAGTAGGAGATGTCTCTGAGTTCGAATCCGGTGTCAATAGCACAAAGCTACTCGTTGCCCTTTTTAAATTTGATGGATATTGTTTTTAGGACTGTTTAGTTTACGCATTACGTGCTTTTGAGAATGTTACTACTGAATGTTGTCGTAATCGGTGATAGAAGATTAAAATTTAAATATTTCACCTATTTGCATATTTTAAAATTAATTTTCTATACTAGCCTTAATGTTTTTATTCAACTTTTTTTTAGATATTATTAAATTAAAGATACGGTTGTCTCGATGTTGTTAGGGTCTAAACTTGTTGGCTCATGGTTGTTTACAATTTTCAAATTTCTAACCTTTTTGATTTTTTAAATAAACTTATTTTTGCATTTTTTTTGGTTTGATTGTTGTTACAATAGCTTTTTACGTGATGGTATGCAAATATTTTTGTTGTATATTGTATGTTTAGACGTTTTTTGTATACCCTATGTTGTGACGTTTGTATATTACTTTGTATGTTTGAATGTTTTTTGTATATTGCATGTTTTGATGTCGGTATATTGTTTTGCATGTTCTTCTAATTTTGTTGGGCATTGTATGTTCAAATGTTTGTATACATTGTATATCTTAATGTATTTATGTATATAATGTTTGCATTTTATGCAAAATAAAGTTTTGTATTAAGTAAATAGCGCTGATGAGTTTAACACACACATTGAAATGAACATTTGCGGGTAATCCCGCCACACAATTGTATCTTCACCCACACGCTGGGGGAATTTTATTTTTGGTTTTTAACAGGATTCAAATTTTAACTGGGAAAATAAGAAAGAATGAAAAACTTTTCAATCTTCACTTTAATTACCAGTGAAAATATTTCGTCGTAGAAACCAATGTATTGTTAGCATATTTTATGGCTTTGTTTGAGCGCATAAAAATGCAAAAACGGAAGAGCTGCAAACATACACACGCACACACACATACACACACACAGACAGAGAGGCAGACACATACACAGACACACACACGCACGATTTAAAGTAACCATTTATCAATGTATTTTCTAATTAGCAAATCAATCAAATTCGAAATTGAAATAGGGAAGTATGTATTCATGGTCCTTTATTAATTCCGCATCTGTCTCACCAATATACATTTATTTTTTCATTTATCTATTCGTTCATTCAATCCATCGTTCGTCCATCCATTCGTCCCTAAATTCATCCATCCATTCATCCATGCATCCATGCATCTATCCATGCATGCATCCATCCATGCATCCATGCATCCATCCATGCATCCATCCATGCATCCATCCATGCATCCATCCATCCATCTATCGATCCATCCATCCATCCATCCATCCATTCATCCATCCATTCATCCATTCATCAACACCACACAAAAAACCCACCTCCTCTTACAGACATAGCTCCGACAGAGTGAGGACTACTGCAGATCATCATCATCAGCGTCACCGCCATCATCATTATCAAGGTGAGCGTCATCGTCATTGACATTGACATGTTAAAAGGATCTGTGACAATATTACATTACCTATTAATATATATATATATATATATATATATATATATATATATATATATATATACATATATATATGTATATATATATTCTTAACAATTATACATATGTATATATATTATTGCAAGTGGTAGGATTTCCCAGTGCCGAGGTCCCTGGCCAATGACTATGAGGTTGGGCCACTAAATCCTCAATTATTTATAGAAGTCCCTTAGTTATTAGCAAAGGTCCCTTAATTATATCTGCAGACTGGAAGTTGTTTAGCGGAGCAACCAAACTGGTTTAACTTTAGTGCTGACATGTCGATAATTTGCTTGTATGTAGCAAGGGTTGGTGGATATTTTTTGTCGTTTTATTGTCTAATTTTTTTTCCATCCAGTTTTCCATCTATCCAAACCAGTGATTTTTTTACGGGCAATTTTTTATTTAATTAAAGTTACATCAACATTCTTGACGAGGCACTTTTTTAAGAAGGCCTTGGGGCATTATCCCTGCCTACCCTACCTCAAATCTGGCTCTTTCTCTCTCTATATATATATATAAGGTATGTATGTTTTACTTTTATATACAAATATATAAAGTATTAAATCAAAAGAACATTTAAAAAATATGTATTTCTATTAGGTTTAAAAATTGGAAAATTTATTTGGGTGTTTGTGTAAGTTCGTTCCGCATCAGTCTTATCATTATTTTTGTTTTAACACCTTTACATCTTGATGCTTTTAAATTTTGCAATGGCTAACAAAATTTTTGCAAATATATCAAGAACCGTACAAGGGAGGGAGGAACTTGTTATTTTTTGTTGTTAGTATTGTTTAAAGCGTTATTGTAAATATTATCTCTTAATAGTACTGAAATGTATTATTATTATTATGTTTATTATTATTATGTTTATTATTATTATTCTTGTTTATATTTATTTTTTTATTTATTTCGTGACGTAACAAAGACAACAAAAAAAAACTTGAAATATTTATTTAGCGTTAAGTTTAAAAAATTTGGCGCGCCCCGTGCGTGGTGGCATGTGACGAGGAAGTTTGGCCATACATTCTTTCATTCTTTTCTAAATTTTTAATTATATGACAGACAGACACACACACACACACACACACACACACACACACACACACACACACACACACACACACACACACACACACTTAGGCACAGACACAAACACCTATACACACATACATATACTTGAAGATATATATGATTTTGAAAAATTTATGAGTCGCCCTTTAGATATATTACCAACCAATCTCCCACACGCACACCCACACACACACACACGCGGACACACAAACACTTGCAGGCTCACACACGCGCACACTACACACACTTGCATATGTTATTATTTATTTATAATATTTTGCCGAATTTATGAAACACCTCTGAGATATATTAACAACACGTCGAGTCTGTTATTACTGCTCTAAGTTTATAATTTCTGACTTAACATACATCATTCATGTACAGCAATATTTCATTTTGTATTTGTTTTTATTTATTTAGTTTAAATAAACAAATAAAAACACCACACACACACACACACACACACACACACACACACACACACACACACACACACACACATGCAAAAACGAAGAGCAATCCAGCGCAAACCATTTAACTCTTTAAAGGTCAAAGAGTCAAACGATGTTGTGGAATAAATTATCATGTCCATTTGGTGGAGTTAAATTTTGTTTCTGCAGACGCAATTGAAGTTTTCAATTAACTCAAATATGAACACAGTAAAAAACTTATTTTGTGATATCAAGGATACATGTTTAAGTTATCTTGTAAACTTTAGTATGTAACTTTGCATGTAAATATGAGTAAGTTTCACATAAGTAAACACTTAGTAAGATTTTTAACCTAACCATGTACGTATGTACTGGTAGCGCCACAGAGTTTCATTTTATTTTTTGCTGATTGGTAATCAAAGTTTCAAAATAAAAATTTTTTTCTAATATTTTGGCGCGAAGTTTCAAAAGATTCGTAACCTGGAAGCTGATGAATATTTGATCTACCTAAGAAGATGAAGAAACGTTTCGATGATCATCAGAGATTGAAATTTTTTAAAGAATTCAACAAAAAAATAAAACAATTTTCAATCCTTAATAAAATAATTTCAGTAACTCAATAAAAAGGCATAAAAATATATGGTTAGATGGATAAATGGATGAATTTATGGATAAATGGTTGATTAATTGTTGAATGGATATGGAAAAGTGTTTGGACATACGAATGAATGAATTGAGAGATTGAAAAAATTAGGAACACGTGGATGAATAAAAGTGCAATTGATAAAGACAAGTTTATAAACGAAAGATCAGTGGATGGTTGGTGGACGGAGGTGTGTGTAGTGTGTACCAAGCCGCATCAAGTGATACTACATGCTCTCAACGATCGTCTCGATAACTTCATCATGTCCTTTTGCGTCTGATTGTGCGTGTCTGTGCGTGTCTGTACGTGTGTGTTTGGATGCGTTTGTATGTGTATGTACTTTTGTACGTTTGTGTGTTTGTATGCGATTGTATGTGTGTGTATATTGGTATGTGTATGTGTATGTTTGTGTATATTTGTGTATGTGTATGTTTGTGCATGTGCATGTGAATATGTCTGTGTAGTGTGGATATTGTACGTGTTATATGTTTCATTTACATGTATACATACAGTACATATGAAAGTATAACATTTTGTTCAGGTTATTTTTATACTATATGTTATTTAAGATGTGGTTATTTTTGTTTATTAGCTATTGGTATGGTCACATGTGTGTGTGTGTGTGTGTGTGTGACTGCGTGCGTGTGTGTGACTGCGTGCGTGTGTGTGACTGCGTGCGTGTGTGTGTCTGTGTGTGTGAAAGTGTGAATGTGTGTGTGTGTGTGTGAATGTGTGTGTGTGTTAATAATAGATGTGGAGGCATAAGAGTGTTCAGGTGTTTGTGCTTCTGTATAATTGCTTGTTGAACCCGAAACAAATTTATGACATATTGTTAAAGGATACAAAAATAGATGATGATGAATTATGTAACTGTTCAGATGATTAGATAAGGTTTTAAACATCGTAAAAGATGATATTAACCATCTTCAATGTTTATTTTATCAAATTGTTATCAAACGTTCGTTCGTTTGTTTCTTCGTTCGTTCGTTTGATTGTTTGTCTGATTGTTTTTGATCGTTCGTCCGATTGTTTGTTTGTTTGCTTGTGTATTCGTCCGTTAGATTGTTCGTCTTATTGTTATTTGTTTGATTGTATGTTCGTTCGTTCTATTTTTGTTCATCTGATTGTTTGTTCACTTGTTCGTTCGCTCTATTGATTGAAACATAAAAATGAGAAATTGATGCAATGAAATGCATTATTTGATATATTCGGCTTTGTGAGTTAAAGTTCATTGGGTATAAATGTCAATATTTGTCTGCATGTGTCATGTAGTTTTGGTTGTATATGTTTGTCTATATTTTGCTGATCTGTTCATGGTTTACGCAATGTTTAAGCTTATTTCTGTCTTGAAATGGAGTGAAGTTTCTATTGAAAGTTGTTTATAACCTCAGTGATACTGTCTCGTGTTTTTGTTTGTGTCTTGTATCTTCTCACGTATCATGTTTTGTATCTTGTATCATCTCACATAGTTATGAGTGTCTTTATGCTTTCTTTGTGGGTTTGTTTTGTATTTGCACTGTACTGCAAAACACACACACACACAACATTCTTGTTTGTGTGAATACTTAAAAGAGCAGTGTGAACATCGTGCATCCTGCAATTAAGAAGTACATGAAAAATTAAAAGAGAGTGCACCTTCAAAAGATGATGAATCACTTGGCTCCTGACGTATGCCTTCATACACACACCACACCACACGCGTGCACCCACACACCCACAAACACACACACACACAACACACACACAAAACACACACAAACACAACACACACAAACACACACACATATACATATATACACACAATGAGGCGTTTTGTATGTAAAGGGTGTGAATGTATTGGTGTGTGGAGTGTGTATAAGGAGTGTTTTTTTCACATAGGTAACGTATATAAGGATGAAAGAGTTTCGTGTTTGGCTAAATGAAGATGAAAATACAAAGTCTGCAATCATCGAGGTGTGACCGTCAAGAGGAGTGTTTGTTGTTGTTTAATAGGTGGATCGTGTTGTTTATGAGGAGTGTTTTGTTGTTTTGTTTTGTTGTTTGTGCAGGTTTTTTTGTTGGTTTTTTTATTTGATATGTTTATGTGGTTTGTTAGCTTGAGTGGTGGAGTATTTTATGTTGTGGGTTTTTTATGATTTTTTTTGTGTGGTGTTTTTATGTTGTGTAGTTTTAAGGGACAACACAATTTTTGTTTTCTATTTGTTTTTGCTTGTTTGATGTGATGCATTGTTAATGTTACTGATGTCGTTGATGTAATATGATGTAAGTGTGTTTGCCATATGGTTGTATTTTGATGTGTGTGTGCGTATATGTGTATGTGTGTATGTATGTATGTGTAGTGTGTGCGTATGTGTGTGTGTTGTGGATACTGAGACAATGTTTTACGTTATTTGCTAAAATGACAAAATTTAATGCAACTCCTTAATTGAAAGCGATGAAATGATACAAGATGTGTTTGTTTTTGTAATGTAAAATGAACTAACTGGTTGTTGTGTGATGTGCTATGATGTGATAATCAGTATTGTCAGCAGTAACACTAGTAGCAGCAATAATAGCAACAACAACAACGAATAAACAACACAACAACAAAAACAACACCTTCCTCCTACAACAAACCACGACAACCAGCAACGAAATGTTTAAACGTGTTTAACTACCTTTAATGTTCGCCACCTAATATTTATGTCCTCTTTTTGACTATTTGCTTTATAAAAATATCTAGTTGTAAAATTTTACTAGGACATTTATTTGAAGAAAGAGGAATAGAAAAAGAGAGAGAAAGAAATAGAGAGAGGAGAGAGAGGAGAGAGAGAGAAAAAGAGATAAAAAGAGAAAAAAAGAAAGAGTAAAAAGAAAGAGAATAATGGAGAAGAAAGAAATTAGAATGAGATCATATTAACAGACGCCTATTTATGTGAATAAGTTATGTCTGTTTGCTTGTTAGTTTGTTTGCGTGTGTGTGTATGTATGTATGTGTGTTTGTTTGTGTGTGCGTGTGCTTGTATATTTATGTATGTATGTACGTGTTTTTTTTTATTTTTGCATCTTTTACAAAAAAAATTTAAGCCCATGAAGACAAACTTAACTATTAACTCTTAATAAGCAAAAAAAACAAACGAACAAAACAAAACAAACAAAAACAACAAATAATAAACAAAGATACAAACACAAAATATAAAAAAACAAACTCAATTGCAAATGGCACACGATATGCAGACAAATTTCATTCTTTCACGTCCAATCCATCCGTCCATCCATCGATTTATTTTAATAACGCACACACACCGCGCATAAATACTGTTGCCAAATTCGCTAGGATTTTCAACTTAAGCTTAGATAAACTTTCGCCCATTTGTTTATTTAAAAAATTTTTGTTCCACCCATAAACTTTTTGTTTCAATTTTTTTTTGCGAGACAATCATTTATTTTAGAATTGCCATTTTTCTCATTCTTTTTCAACTTTTTAGCCAACGCTACAAAGCCCGTCATATTTTTGTATTGAAAATCAAAGAAGCTGTCAGTCAGTCGGACGCGTTTTGCAATTTTCGACATTTCTTTCGCTGTTCGGCTCGGTGTTATAATTTTTTAAAAACTTATACTGCAAAAGTTTTTAGTCGAGATTTGTTTTTTGGTTGTAAAATTTTGTTGGTTGATTTGTTTTTGTGTAAATTTGTTTTTTGTTGTTGTTGTTGCTGTCATTTTTTAAAATCTGAAACTTGAATGTTGTGTCAGACTGCTTAAAACTTGGGTTCATTTAAAAATCATTATTTTCAATTTTATTTATAGTTCTAAATCTCTGGATGTATAATAATTTTTCGTAATGACATCATATTAACATGTATAAATTAGGTAGTTTATCAATACCGGCTTTAAAATGTATTGCAGATACTAAAACTGGTACCATTTTTTAAAGTATTATTGGCATTACCGTTACCAGTATGAATAAATATTTAGAAAAATGCCATTTTTAGAATTTGAGTTTCATTCTAAACGTCGTCTCAGCCAATGATTTAAACGCTATCTGATGAATGCATGCTGACGTTTGAAGGAAAAAAACATCAAAAAATTTGGCAAGAATTAGGATCTGACGAATGAGTAAGGCTACTCTATTACTACTACTACTTCTTTTACTACTGCTGCTGCTACTACTACTACTACTGCTGTGGTTGCTAATACTACTGCTATTCTTTTACTATTACTACTGTTGCTGCTACTACTACCACTACTATTGCTACTACTACTGCTGTTCCTACTACCACTACTACTGCTACTACTACTACTACTACTACTACTGCTACTACTAATACGACTACTAGAACAAAAACTACTGCTGCGGTTGCTACTACTACTACTATTACTGTTGCGCTACTACTACTACTACTTTTCGCTTCTGAAGTCAACAACAGCTAACAAGAGGCGCTGTAGAAATTATGCTATCCTGCGACACTCCTGCTATTATCACAGCTACTACTACTGTTACCACAACTACTTCTACTAAATTTACTACTACTATTACTACTACTACTACTGCTACTGATACTATTAGTATTTGTTATGTTGCATTTATATTTGTTACTCCATCCTATCTACATTATGATGAAAATGTTGCACTTCAGGTTCATTAGTCGCTGAGCTTTTGATAAACTCTATGTGAATATGTATCTCTATGTTGTGTGTTTGTGTGTGTGTTTGTGTGTGTGTTTGCGTGTGTTTGTATGTGTGTGCGCGTATGTATGTATGTGTGTGTTGTGTGTGTGTGTGTGTGTGTGCGTGTTTGGTGTGTGTGTAGGCAGTTTTTTTATAATCGTTAATTCTCAAAAATGTTCAATTATTTACGAACGGATTTAAACTTGACGCGTGTAGCATCGATTCTTTTCTAAGATTTTTTATCAAACTTTTGTATATAATATAATCATTTTATTAGTATTTTTACTTAAAAATCAGTATTTTTTATTTAATTATACAATTTTTGTTTAACTTTATGACATAATAAAGGTAGGAAATTATTTTTACTCTCCGTTTGGAATCACAGGCCAGCCCAAAACGGCTTAAAAACCGTTTCTCATTTATTTGCAAATCATATTTTCATACCGCAAAGACTTCTACATCCACACCAAACGACACTAACACGCACGCACACGCACATACAGACACACATGCGTACATGCAAACATCAAACACAGATACACGTACAAGGGCCCGTAAATATTTACAAATATACATACATGCACACTACAAATCGCACACATACACACACAGATACACACTAACACGCACGCACACACATACTCATATATAAATATAAACATATACACAAACATACACACACATATATACGCAAAACACACACAAAGCGTATGACAGTCTTTGAAAATATGACATTGGAATCCAGCACAAATGAAATATCGTTTTTTCTGTTTATCAGCTGTCAAGTTTGGTTTTTGTTTTTTGCGTGTCGTAAGCTTGTTTGATTGATATTTTGTTGATGATAGTGGTATTATTGTATTCGCTGATGATCCGGTATCATTTAATTTGTTGATAGTATCATTATCAGCATGATAATGATAGTATGATTATCATGTATCATTGTTTATCTCGATGACGTTGTTTTTCTAGCGAAAAAATTTGTTTAGTTCTAATATACATGTCTACCAGGAAAGACAAATGAACCTTATCAAAATTTTGACCAGTATTTTCTATGATTGCATGTTTAAAGTTTTTTTTCATATATTGAATGTATATTTTTTTTGTATAAAACAATTTTTATGCGAAAAATTCTGTCTATAAATTTTTCCAAAAGTTTTTTATATACATTTAATTATTTTTCTATCGTTGCGGCTCTTATCTGTGTTGCATAAATGCATGTATTGTAATATACAAGTACATATGTTTGTATGTTTGTTTATTTGTTTGTTTGTTTGTATGTATGTATGTACGTATGTATGTATGTATGTATGTATGTATGTATGTATGTATGTATGTATGTATGTATGTATGTATGTATGTATGTATGTATGTATGTATGTATGTATGTATGTATGTATGTATTTTTATCAAATTTTTGTTTTGCAGTGTGCCGTATGTTTGTTAATTGGCTCAACTTACTCCGACTCGTACATAACTTCATTGAAATTTATTGTATGTAATTAGCTGAATACGATGTTCATTTGTATACAGGGCCATACAATTTATTTATTTTTCTGTATATATGTTTGTGTATTATTTCGCATGTTTTTGTATGTGTTTGGCCATGTGTGTTTTTATCTGGTTGTTTACGATTGAATATCTTGTATGCCTTTGAAAATGTTTGTGTATTATTGTGTTTGTATATAATTCAAATAGTTGTATAAAAAAAATCGTATATCAGCTTAGTTTTAAAATTATTTTATAATACGAGTGTAAACTTACATAGGTAACCAAAAACACACAAACAGGTCTTCATGTAAACACACACACACACACACACGCGCGCGCGCACGCACACACACACATACACAAACAACATATCACAGAAAATTATCGTCACAAGTATAGACAATAACATTAATAAAAACATTAACAACGGCAAAAACATCAACAAAAAAAGAAACAAAATAACTACTGACAACATTAAAATACGGAAACAACAACATAAACAACTACACAAATATTAATAACACCACCACCACCAACAACAACAACAACTTTAACGTAAACAACAGCATAAACAACAACACAAACAAAAACATCAAAACAAACAACACCAACACAAAGAAAAACAAGACAGCTTACTTAGTCCGATAAACTCTGATAGAAGAGAGCAGAACAGTTTGTTTCAGTGCTTTTCAATCGCCCCTACTTCAGCCAGACGACAAATTATACAAATTGGTGGCAAATTTGAAAAAAATACAATACGGAAAAAATACAATACCTCAGGTATTAATACAATAAAATACCACCTGCTTTGTATGATTAGTTTTGTATTTTAGTTGTTAAGCAAAACCAAAATTATGGAATAACTTTTTTTTATATTTTATCTGCCGAGAAGAAATGTTACTTTTCTGACACATGTTGTTTGTTTTTATACAATTCTTTCATACGTGCATACATACATACATACATACATACATACATACATACATACATACATACATACATACATACATACATACATACATACATACATACATACATACATTCATACATACACATACATACATACATACATCTTCGAGTCTTCTATCTTTATAATATCTATAACATCAACACAACAACATATTTGTATTTATGTATTCATGAATTTGTATCTTTTGCAGGCAAAAAACAAAACGACGTGATGTGTGGGAGGTTGCTTGTTAGTGCGTTCATTAACACTTGTATGTTTATGCGTGTGTATGTGTGTTTATATGTGTATTGTATATATTATATATGTGTGTGTCTATATATGTGTTCTATGCATGTGTGTGTGTATGTGTATGGTGTGTGTGTGTGTGCATGCATGACATATTGCGTATGCATGCGTTTGATGTATATATGTATAGCTACTTTTTTTATGCGTTCAATTCAAAAATTGTCAAAATGCCAGGAAACTCAGAGGAACTGGCTTTCGTACGAATATTAATAATCATATATTCTCATATGATATATGTTTTTGATGACCTTGTTCATGACGTAAGTGACGATGTGGTTTTTTTTCTAATGTTAATTACATTGGATAATTAACGCACTTCCATTGTCAACTTTTAAATTTGTATAAATCCTTCATGATTAGCAACATCCTCACCATCATCATCGTCATGATAATCATAATTGCCATAGTCGTCGTCATCATCGTCCTCACTGTTATTCACTGTTATTGGTTGGGTTAATATTGGGGCTAAGATTAAGTATTCTTTTTCATCATCGTTGTCATCATCGTCTTTCTCTGTTTCCCTCTCCCTCTCTTTCCTCTCTCTCTCTTCCTCTCTCTCGCTCTCTCTCTCTCTCTCTCTGCGTGTGTGTGTGTGTATCTTCATTAGTTTCCAAGGTGTCTTCAATCAGTACGGCGTCCCAAATTAAATAAAATGGATTTCACCAAAAAAACCTGATTGCTAGCTTCCTGATAACATCTGCATTCTTCTGCTGACAGTAATTTTACAAATTAAAAAAAACGTGTGTGTTGGTTGGAGAAAAAATTTGATTTTTTTTGCATGAAAATAGGTTTTAAGTCTTCTCGAACAAATAAAAACTCAAGAAAAATGTTTCTGAAAAAAAGTTGGTTCTTAATATGCATTCCACTGAAACATATGAAACAAAAAAGTGTTGACGAAAAAGAAAGAATGAAAGCTATTTTGAATCCTCTCTAATCCACCTAATTAAATGGATATCTCAGACCATGAATGAACAACTTGATGCCGAAGAGTCTTTTTTTAAATTGGTTACCAAGGAAAAATATAATTGCAATGATCGTAAATATTCAAGCGAGATTAGAAAAATTGAGTATAAAATCATGGAATAAGTAACTACATTTAATTTTAAATGAATTTGAAAAGTATATATAGGTATTGCAGTACGATTTTAAAATAAATTTTCAATGAATAGACATCAATTTCAGTGTTTACAACGTCTCTTTCGTGTGCGAGAATTTCTAAAAAGAATCAAGACTCTGGAAGTTTTAGCGTCCTAGTGTAATAATCACCTAAAATGGAAACAACATTCCCTTACCCGCAATTGAAATGAAGACTCTCTCTTATTCAAATGTCAGACACCATTTGAAAAGTAGCAGGAACACAGCCAAATGTTGTCGTTCGTTTCAAAGATGGCGGTAGAAGTAAATAATTGTCATGAAATTAAAATAAATAGTGCACATGAAGTTTTTGCTGGATATGATTTTTTGTACTTTTAATGATCAGGAAGTATGATGTTGTTGGCCACTAAAATGAAACTATGGTACATCAAAATTTAATTTATTCATTAATTCATCGATGTTTAAAATATCTTTCAAAAAAGTCATCCCATGTTATTTCATCATCAGAAATTGCCAAACAAACTTGCCCAACAGTTTTTTTCTATTTCATTTGCACACGCAGTCAAACTTCAATCCTATCGTTCAACATTCCCTCAAACTATTATTAAAAAACAAAAAACACACCAATTAAAATTAGCCTTCCATAAAGCATAAAAATCTTAATTTAAATACCAGAAAGCGACACATAAATTTAATCTGTCACCATAACAGATAACAAGTTAATGAATTTTCTCACTAAGAACACGGTCTAGTAAAAAAAGAAGATTCTCTCCCAACTCATGAGTCATACGGATAGGTAGATATAGATATCTGTATGGCATCATCACAGACCCCATTTGGGGCTGTCCGTGGTCTCCTCATTCAACCTGACAATTTTATTTCTACATAATCAGATTCTAAAATGTTTTAGAAAAAAAGTTTGTCATCTAGTTTATTCTCTTTGACTAAATCCACCCAACCAACGCAAAGAAAATGTTTTAGTAAATATAATTACAATTCGAATTTTAGTTACGATTCGAATTTTAATTACGATACAATTTGAATTTTAATTAGCCAAATGTTTTAATTAATAATAATATTAATAATAGCCAATTTTTTGTGCAAAATAATTGGAGGCCATACATTTGATCGTTGTCTGCCAATAAATAAAAATTATCTCAACGCAAGGTCTTCCTCTATGCATATTTCATGCATTGTTATATGCATGCCCAGACACACACACACACACACACACACACACATGCACACACAAACGTACACATACATGCACACACAAACACATAAACACATATATACTCTTTCATCATACATAAACTTTCATACATACACATATATCATACATACACATGTTTTCAAATAGGCTAACACACATTACATATGTATGGTCTGGCTCGGGACAGATAACTTCAGTATTCTTGGAACAGATGGTTTTCATGTTGGAGTTTAATACAATGTCGGCGGTTCATGCTGTACTTACTTTAAAATTCACATTGAGAAAGGGATAGTAAAATTTTGGCGAACAATTCTTTTAATGGTGATAATTCTCTTAGATTTTACAATTTGTTGATGATCTAATTGCAAGGACAATTGAAACAGCAATGCACATGCACATCCTGATGTTAGGCTTCATGCTGCACTTCAGTTATAGCATATATATATACTTGTAGCATATATACAGACACACACACATACATGCACACACACACACACACACACACACACACACATATATATATATATATATATATATACATATATATATATAATAGCAGGTCATCGCTATTTTAAATAATGGAATAACGCATGCAAGCTTCACTTACGTTTACCGGAACTAGCAACCAACTAACAATGCGTTGCTTGTACGTGTGTTTGTTTGTGTGTGTGTGTGCGTGTGTTTGTGCGTGTGTACGTGTGTTCGAGACATTGCATAAGAAATTTGAATGATTCAAAGGATGACTGATCTACTCTGTTGTATTTTTAAAAATATTATAGAAATAATAAATAATTGTGATTAACTGTAATAATATTAATAATTAGTGCTATTTTAATATTAATAACTGTTGTTATTTTATTTATTTGTTTTATTTTTAAAAATGGTAGAATCTAAGAAGTGCAATATATCATGTTTGACTCTGCGGTAAGATTTTTTCAAGACAGCGCTATAAAAATGATGAAATGCAAACAGAAAAGAACAGTTGATTTAAACTTCCAATTAACAAACTAATCAATTAATCAGTTATTTGATTAATTAAATAAGTTATAATATTAAAAATCATTAATAATGATGATAGATATTACTAAATATCAATTAAGTATACCAGTAAGTTATCATTAATTATTATCGTCGTTATAGTCAATTAAAAATTAATTTAAAATCAAATAAAACAAATTAATTGATTAATATTTTAAAAGGTTAGTTCTATTATTTAATTAATATTATCAATTATGAATATTATTATTATTATTACTACTACTACTACAACTACTACTACGACTACTACTGCTACTAATTATTACTACTACTACTACTACTACTACTACTACTATTGCTACTACTACTACTACTACTACTAACACTACTACTCTACTACTACTACTGCTACTACTACTACTACTACAACTACTACTACTACTACTACTACTACTACTACTATTGCTACTACTACTACAACTACTACTACTACTACTACTACTACTATTGCTATTACTACTACTACGCCACGGGTACTACTACTATACCACAAAAACAACAAAAGACCACAACGAAGCATAAACATAAGAGACAATTTTACATGAGTTATAAGCTTGAGAAAACGCGCGAGGAACAGAACTGAGCAAAACGCATATTTCAAAAACAACCAATCAACCCATGTACTCACGCACGCACGTACATGCACGTACACACACACACCAACACGTGAGCACACAAACACTTACAAATACACCTACCGACAAACCCATGTAAAAAAACCGGACTATAATTCACCTAAAATATTCCATGCCTGAGTGACGTAACACTCCCACGCAAACACCCACACACACGCCTACACGCACGCACGCCTACACGCACGCACACTTTTGCAAAAAATTCACACCCACGCAAGTTATGTTTGTGCCTTGTCATCGCAACTCAAACAACACAACACGAACGACACATTACACACATACAAAACAATACATACAAATACAAATGATACAATACAATACAAACAACAGAACATATGTACATCAAAAATATGGATATTCCACAGACAAATGTTTAGACGCAATGCGTCTGGCAGCAGGTACAAAAATATGATCCATATACGTTCGCACTAAAAGAATGATATTTCATGTAAACAAACAGACATTTGCCAAACATTTGTGGTGACATAAACCTCCAGATAAACCCACAAAAGATTGCGCACGCGGATTAGCAATCTTCACTCATGTCTACCCACCACATGAATATTTATATTTTAATTGAGAATGTGTTTCTTAATAACTGTATGTATGACAGTCTCGGTCCTAATTTTATTTTTATCTTTATAAACTAACATATCTGCAGATGGACGAACAAAAATCATTGATAGACAAATCAGTTGAGTTAAGTAAAAAGGCGTATATACCACATTTGTTTAGTGATCAGGTATGTTAAACGCTTGTTGATACTTATACATACATGTTCAAACGTATACACATACAAACATACAGAAAAACATACAAAAAAAGACGAACATACAAACAAATAGACACGCTGGCAACTGAACAATTAAATTTAACCTACTCAAATATGCACGAGTGCAGTAAGTGATGGAGAGAAGGAGCTAATTTGAGAAAAGGAATTGTCATGTGGGGATTATGTGGGAAGTTATTAAAATATATAAGTGCGAATGCAAACCACTCACACGCACGCACACACACACGCACGCACACATACATACACACACGCACGCACGCACACACACATACCAAATGATGATACAAAACAAAACAGAAAAGCCTGTGTGTCAAAAAAACCATGCAAACCCAACAGAATGAGGGGCAAGCGTACGATCAACAAATGACTCGTAAATAAAATATGCGGCACAATAAACCGCTCTAGCTTGTATGTTGCATGTGCATACCAACAAACTGCATTGAAAAAAAACAATTTTCTATGATGTTTTAATGTTACTACTCGTTTCGTCTCGTTTCGGTAACATTATTCCGAGTCAAAAAAATGTTAAAACTCAGGGATGGTGTGTGACTCTCACTGCATAAAAGTTTAATGATCCTCTTCCATACATTCTCCCGCATTCATTTTTATTCTCTCTTTCTTTCTCTCTTTCTTTCTCTCATTGTTTAATCTTACCTTTTTCTTTCTTCTCTTCTTTGTACATTCCTTCAATTCTCTTCTTTCATTCTGTCTGGTTCAATCTTTCGCTCTTAATCATTTGTCTTTTCGATTTTTTTGGCTTAAATCTTTTTTTCTTCTAAACATTTTACTTTAGAACGCGGCATAACTTAATTTACAAAATTCAAAATTAACGACACATCACATCATGAAATGTCAAACGTCAATGAAGATAATGAAGATGAAGATGAAGATGATGAAGATGAAAAAGAGGATGAAGATGAAGATGATGAAGATGAAAAAGAGGATGACGACGACGAGGAAGAGGATGAGGAAAAAGATGATGATGACGTTTCGTTCAAGTCAGCAGTCATTAATCAAAACAACATCTACCACCACTGAAATATTTAAAATACGAATATGCAAAAATTCAAAAGCCGCATACGCACACACATACAAAAACACGCACACTAGACCACACACGCACGTAAGCTCATACACACGTGTACACACACACACACACACACACACACACAGATATCTAGCAGTAGATAGCAACCATCCATTCCAGATAGATTGGAGCAAATTTTATTTTCTATTTATTGGCACGGTTTAGTATGGAGACCCCTTAATGTTTTTATCACACACACACTCACACACACTCACACACGCACACAGAATGTATGTGAGTATATATTATATATATATATATGATAATTAGTCAATATAATGCATGGCTCGGAATGACTCATACATTTTGTCATTGATTTCTTCTACACGGCATAAAACTGCATGCAATCCATGATACATGTATGTTGTTGTTGTTGCTGCTGCTGTTGTTGTTGCTGCTGTTGTTGTTGTTGGCTGTTTTAATTGGTTTCAATTAGTTTTGTTGCATTTTTTATTTAACAATTATTATTTTTATTTAAGTTAATATATATGGTTTGTTTAGCACTTTCTATTTTGATACGTTTGCTTATAATTATTAAGTAAGTTGTTTGGAATCTGGTATATAAATGTGGCTGGATATATAGATCAATTCCAACAAACTAAAACGCGCATATATATGTACGTACGTACGCAAACATACACACACACACACACACACATACACACGTACATGCCTGCATACAAAAATTAGAGAAATGAACTTGATGTAACATGTAACAGAGGAAGAGCTTGCAATAACAACATTATTGATTTTCTCTTTCCTTTTTTTCCTTCTCTCTCTCTCTCTCTCTCTCTCTCTTCAATGTTTTTATCGATCTATCTTACCATCCATCATTCCATCTATACATCTGTCTTTCAAATAGCATATGAGAATGCGGTCACATTGTTATCATATTATATGTACGTATGTATGTTTGTGTGTGAGTGTGGGTGTGCGTGTGTGTGTTTCTATGCATGTGTGCGTGTGAGTGTGTGTGTACTTTATTATTCAAATTAGCCAAGAAACTAATGTTTCATTCATATCAAATTATTGATTGACGTTTTTTATAACTTCGATATTTTTATCAAATGGTCGAAATATATAAAAAGAAGTTAAAAAAAAAAAATTTCATTTTGTACCATGGATGGATCTTGATGGATCACATATTTATCTTTTTACTAAACTTGAAAAAAATATTCAAGGAACATTAGCTGCAAGATGGCGTAATTGATAAAGATGTCTGAGTCCAAGCTGAAGTGTCTGGGTTCGACCCCGACCTATTATTATTTCTTGCAATGTAGGTTACATTTATACTACGTGTACGTGTATTCACGGGAAAAATAATTTCCACCAGTTTTACTTTTTTAAAAAAAATATTTTTGTAGCATAAATATTGATTGACGTAAATTGAATTCTATGGCGTTATCCAAGATATATCTAAGGTTTGATTCATTGTCTTATTTACATATATACATTATTCATGATAATAAAATACACTCTCACTCTCTCTCTCTCTCTCTCTCTCACACACACACGCACATACGCACACACACACGCACAGACACACACACACGCATA
Source organism: Helobdella robusta (assembly GCF_000326865.2). Taxonomy (NCBI): domain Eukaryota; kingdom Metazoa; phylum Annelida; class Clitellata; order Rhynchobdellida; family Glossiphoniidae; genus Helobdella; species Helobdella robusta. Next base: position 3,955,232 of record NW_008705512.1, read on the forward strand.
CACACACAACAACAACACGTAACAGTACAAAGCACAATTAATTCGCAGAAATTAAAAAATATATAGTGATCAAGATGATAATGATGAAAATAAATAAATATTTTTTTATAAATGAAATTTCATAAATAAAATTGGCGGGAATCAATCAGATTAGAAGCAAAGATATGAAAATGAAATATGAATCCTGTTTTGTCTTTGCTCTATTTGGGTCAAATGAAACATAAAAAATGTAATCTAAGGGAGAGCATGACAGAGATTGGAGAAAGAGAAAAGGAAATGTAAAATAGAGGGTAAGTGAGAGATCGAAGAAGAAAGTAAATGAATGAGTAGTGCTAAGATAAAAGAATAGAGAGAAAGAGAAAGAAAAAAGGAGAAAATAGAGAAAAAAATGAAATGAAAAAAAATAAAAAGAAAATAAAAACCAAAAGTTGAGTACCATATCAAAATTGGAAATGTATTGAGAGATAGAAGATAAAAGATAGGGGAGGAACCTGACATTAAAAATATAAAGAATGAATAAAAAAGAAATAAAAAACAAAAGAAAGAAAGATAAAAGAAGAGATAGTGAAGAAAAGAGAGAGAAAAAGAGCAAGAAGAGATAGTGAGTAAGTTTCGCGTAATATTTTACGCAAGGATTTAATGCTTATTACTTTTCTCCGCGTCCGTGTGAGGCGCGCAAATTTTTTTTTTGACGAAGTTCGCAATCATCATTAGCGTTCATTATTTCTATACTCACCATCACTTTTATCATCATTCTATTATCAGTATTATCATCATCATTTTATTATTGTTATTGTTGTTGTTATTATTATTATTAATGTTATTATTATTATTATTGTTATTCTATAACTATGTAAGGTAGTACTACATAATTTGTGCGATAGAATATGTACGTTTTCAAATAATGCATGATGATGACGACGATGATGATGATGATGACGACGATGATGATGATGATGATGATGATGACGATGATGATGATGATGACGACGACGACGACGATGATGATGATGATGATGATGATGAGGATGACGATGATGATGACGACGACGATGATGATGATGATGACGACGATGATGATGATGACGACGATGATGATGATGATGATGAGGGTGATAGTTATGATAAGATGTTATATATTGATATATCACCTCATATATCACATAATTTCATTAATTTCATATCTTTTTGGATCATTTTATATAACTTCGTATCATTCTATATCATATGAATTCACATAACTTTTACATAATTTCATATAATTACTCATAAATTTTATATATTTACATAAAATTCTCATATCATTTTACATTATTCTTTATCACAGTGTGGTATCGCTTTTTAAACAGGCATACATACTTACACACATACATACATACCATACATACATACATACAACATACAAGCATACATAAATAAATACATACATACATACATACATACATACACACACATACATACATACATACATACATACATACATACATACATACATACATACATACATACATACATACATACATACATACATACATACATACATACATACATACATACATACATACACACACATACATACATACATACATACATACATAAATACATACATACAAACATAACGATATAGAAAGATTGCCCACAAGATCTTCGTTTATATGCACGCTGGTATCATTATTACCCCTGCCGTCGTTGTCGTTACCATCCACAACCACACTATCATCATCATCGTTGTAATTGTTGTTGTTATCATTACTACAATCATCATTGTCGTTGTAGCTGCTCTATAACCATCATCATCGTCGTCGTCGTCGTTATCATCACCAAATAAGCCAACAATAACAGAAATGGTGTTGTTAAGCGCGACAACATCAAGACATTTGCGACAAAAATTTTTGCGGCAGCGACTGTAGCAGCAACAGTAGCAGCAAAACCACCTCGACAACAACAACAACATGTACAACAGCACTTCTATCAATTCGTACAGCAGGATAAGAAACAACAACATCTTAGTTGTCCTCTTTCCATAACGCACAATTGCCATAGATCACGTCATCCTACAACTTACACGTAAACGCTCACACACGCACATTAAAACGCACATACACACACACACACATCCATTTTCACTCTCTCTCTCATTTTCTCTCTCTCTCACACAAAGATACACGTACATACACATGCACGTACACACAAGCACACACCTATGAATACTCATACGATTACAAAAACGCACATAATACACACATATACAGTTTTTTTTTATATAAACAGATTCACGTGCAAATATAAATGGCACACACACATACGCTTAAATACATGTACACACCAATATGCACGAACATTGGATGGCAAGTCTGACCTTTTAATATTCTACTTAAAAAAATTGATTACTTTTACTTCTCTCAGAAAAATTTTGAAGCGAAATTTTGAAATAAAAAATTTGTTTCAAATAAAAGAAATTTGGTTCGTTGTAGCAATGACATAGTTAGAAAATTTTGTTATCAGTAATGATTACGACACCTGCATTTAGATAAAATACATACACGTACACACACATATCTACACGCACACACTTATCCACACGTACAAACAAGTATTATAGTCATATTAAAAACAATGAAGAGACGACGATAGGAAACTGTTAATGGCTATATATAGTAATGATAAAGATGACGATGATGATGAAGATGATGACGATGATGATGAAGATGATGACGATGATGATGAAGATGATGACGATGATGATGAAGATGATGATGATGAGGACTTAAAAAAACAATCACGAAAACTCAGATGAAAAGAGTGACAACAAGCCAACCAATAAAATGTGTGATTAACTGCTTTTGACGTCAATTACGCCAGTGACGTAACGCTGGTCGTGGGTTTATTGGAAAAGTTGGACACACACACACTCACTCACACACACACTCACTCACACACACACACTCACTCACACACTCACTCACACACAACACACATACACTCACACACACACCACACACTACACACACACACACATTCACACACACACGCAATTTTTTTTAATTCGTTATGTTTTTCATTTCATAATAATGTTTAAGTTAGAATAACGAATAATTTTTAAAAAGAAAAGCATAATTGCAAAAATAACAAAGTCGATATGAAGAAAAAAATTTGAAATAAATTTTGATAAAATAATTTTATAATAAAATAATAGTAAATAATAAAAATACTAAAAATAAGCGAGAAACCGGAAGAAGTGATGTCCAATCTTCGCACCAACATCACATCCGGTGTGAATTATTTGAAGCGGAGATTCAGTTCGGATGATTTATACAACGAAACAACAACACCACCACCAACAACAACAACAGCAACAACTCACCAGAACAGCATCATCAACAACAACAACGGTTTCAACATCGTCAACATCAACAGCATCAACAACAGCCCAATTTCATTTTCGTCCATTCGGTCAAAATTTTCACTTCCGTCATCTTCCAACTTTCCCTCGCTAACGAGCGTCCAAGAGAGGACGAAGGAAATTTGGTCGCAGGCCACTAATGTAGTTAGCGGTGGTAGTAACGTCGGTGGTGGTAGTAGAGGCGGTAGTAGAAGTAGCAGCGGCGTTTGCATCGACGATTCTTATTACGATAAAGACAACTATAAGTGCGTTCTTGTTATAGACGACCGCCACACAGACTGGTTTGTTGTTTGTTTGTTGTTAGTTTGTTTTGTTTGTTGTTGTTGTTGTTATATGTTTTCATCTAACCATCAAGAGATAAGTAGCGTTTCTAGGAAATTTAATGCAAAAAGTTTATCGATTTTTGAAAAAATTCTTTTGCCGGTTGATCGTCTTCTCGTTTTCAAAAAATAAAAAAAATTTTGATGGAATTTTTCTTGTAGGATGTGTAGGATATTTTTTTTATTTTCTTCATTTTAAATAAAAATAATTTTCACATTTTCAAAACTTGAAACCAAATATATAACAATTTTTGTAGCACGAAAAAACACTGAAACTTGCCACATATAAGCTAAATTATGAAAAACAAACCTCAATGACAACCAACCGTAACAGGCGAAAGTACTTCAGAAAACTGAAAGTATTTGGCAGGATGGACATCAGAGTTGAACAAGTAGGTGTTGATCTATATAAGTCTGTATTTGATCTAGTTTTTTTTTAATAAAAAATACCCTAATTATTTATCTCAAAAGCCTAAGAGCTTTCGTTACTATTTACCAAAAATGAGAAACAATATTGTACTTCACTATTATATTGTTCTGTTTTTTATTATTGTGTATAGTATTGTTGTTTTGTATTGTATGTATGACCGGTCGGCTTCTAAGGTTTTTTGGCACGTGGGTCTCTCTCTCTACCCTTCAAGTAGTTGAAAAATTTAATTAAAAAATACATTAAAGCTATGAAAAAAATCAGTTACAAATTTTAAAATGTGACCATAATGAGTTAACATTCGTTACCGCAAAGATGATTAAATCACCTCACCAAACACAAGCATCCAGCCATCGGAGTACAAAAATATATCCTCGTGCAATCTTCTCTTTTTGCCATCATAACAATTGGCCCCCGTTCATTGGGAGTATTTTCAGCTGCGTCAACAACAAAATTATTTTCTTCATTTTGGAGGAAAGTTTCAACTCTGTACTCACCTGTTATATAATTAATTGGTTTGTGATGACAGTTTCCTAATTATTTTAATTATTTACATAAAAAATTTTATTCTGAAGCAGGTTCAAACGCCATGTGACACTCATCTCATGATAAGAAGAGTCGGCAAAATGGCAGTTTTTGTATTTAAAATTGTGTGCGTTATATAAATGACGGAATACTGATATTATTGCTAAAAAGAAATAAACAGCCTGCAAACATCAACAAAGCCAAAACTTCAACAAAGACAGATGATCCAAGCAACATTTTTTTTGTTGAATACTTCTTTATCTGAGCTTCACTTTCTTTTCGAATGTTAAACTGCCGTGTGTTGTCTGTACTATTTTGTAAAATTTTTTAATTACGCGCGCGCGCACACACACGCACGCACACACATACATAAATACACACGCACACACACATACATACATACATACATGTATCGGTTGCATGCAAACAATCATCGACAAATTATGATCGGTTAAATTAGCTGTCATCGAGACATTAATTTATATTCGAAAGAAAAAGGAGACTTTCAACCCATTTTTCAAATTCAAAATTTAAACAATTTAAACACAAACATACACACATGTACACAAACATACATACATACATACATACATACATACGCATACAAACAAACACATAGGCAAGCAAACATACATACAAACACATACAAGCAAACAAACGATACGAACGATTATATTATTAGTATTTGAATCGAAAAAATATTCCCAATGCTTTGTAGAATAATTATTAATTTTATTATTATTATTATAATCCTTATTATTTATAAAAAAAATAATATTTTATCATTCAATTTTCTCTCATTTCATGACTCATGCAACGACTCGGCTCTAGGCAGAATTCAGGGAACTGAACCTGACGTCATTCGCTGGCGAAGGGATGGTCGTGGAAATCAAAGAAAATCAACACACACCTCCCAAACAACAACATCAGCAGCAGCAACAACAACAACAACATCAACAACAACAACAACAAAGTAACAAAGGACCAACTATTCCGTGAGTAAGCACCCGTACGTTTCTCGTTAATTTAAATGAATCACCTCCCGACTGATTTTAGGTTCACTACCGAACGATTCATTCATCATTCATGTTTATTATTATTATTATTATTATTATTATATATGTGTTTTAAGTTCTTCGACAATTCATTTGTTTGCCAACCTTATCTTTCTTCTAAATTAAATTTGAATTCCAAATCGTTACACTAATTCAATTTATTGATTGAGCGTTCATTAAATTGATTGGCGTTTGTGAGCACGGAACACATCTTAATAATAAAATTTATGCTATTTTATATTTCCAGCTTCAACATGTATAAGGCTTTTATATACGTGCTCACACAGATACACACGCATATACACACACACAAACACACATACACACATACACATACACACACACACACATATGTGCACAAAATACGAGTGATGTACACACAGATCCTAATTTATAGACTCCGAGAGTACACAATAGATCTCAAAATTGGCATTGTTTGCCTTTATTGAAACTAATCATCTACTCCATTAGTAAGGTCAAATCCCTAGTGATTATCACATTTGTCATCACTCTCGTGAGTGAGTGAGTGAGTGAGGAGTGAGTGAGTGAGTGAGTGAGTGAGTGAGTGAGGAGTGAGTGAGGAGTGAGTGAGTGAGTGAGTGAGTGAGTGAGTGAGTGAGTGAGTGAGTGAGTGAGTGAGTGAGTGAGTGAGTGAGTGAGTGAGTGAGTGAGTGAGTGAGTGAGTGAGTGAGTGAGTGAGTGAGTGAGTGAGTGAGTGAGTGAGTGAGTGAGTGAGTGAGTGAGTGAGTGAGTGAGTGAGTGAGTGAGTGAGTGAGTGAGTGAGTGAGTGAGTGAGTGAGTGAGTGAGTGAGTGAGTGAGTGAGTGAGTGAGTGAGTGAGTGAGTGAGTGAGTGAGTGAGTGAGTGAGTGAGTGAGTGAGTGAGTGAGTGAGTGAGTGAGTGAATAGTGTGGTAATACTTGTGTTGCAAGTTTGGGTAATGTCATTAATGCCATCCTCTACATCGCAATCATCTTTTTCATCTTCATCATTCTTAATCATTCACTCATCATCTCCTCAACTTCATCATCAGATCCAGACTGTTCCAACCGGATATAATCCTGGTGAGACAGCATGCACGGAACGCCACGGAGAACTGGAGTCAACTGTTGATAGGATTGATGCATGGAGGCGTGCCATCTGTCAATCAATTGCACTCTCTCTATAATTTCATGGATAAACCATGGGTGGTCTGTAATTTTTTTCTATTTTGTGTATTTTTTTGGTATTTTTTTAATTTAGTTTGTATTTTTTATAGGTATAATCAACAAAAAAGGCACATAGCGTTATATAAAAACACACGAGCCAACGCATCAACTGCATGTGAGAGATAGGTTGGAGTCTTCTTGCGTTCGAATCCGGTTACTGTAACAGCTGTTCCAGATGGGTTACAGTACATATGGTGTTTATGGGTATTAGCTTTTGTCAATTTTATCAGTTTTGAGATGTTTTCAACGTTTCTTACATCGTTATGTATTTTTAAGGTGAATAAAAAATAGTTTTTTGAGATATTATAGTTTATAAAACTAACATTGAAAGAAATTAATTATAGAAGCAAATAATTTTTATTGAAGTAATTAAACAAAATATAAAAAATAATTGAAATCTAATAAGTTTATTTTTTTTTAATTCTGGCTCCGTTAGTTCTCAAACCTGGTACGTCTGCGTAACAAACTTGGGCGCGATAAGTTTCCGCTCATCGAGCAAACATTTTATCCAAACCATAAGGAGATGATGAGCAACTTGTGGGTGAGTTTTTGAATAGATGGATGGATAGGTGGATGGCTTGATAGATAGATGGATGGATGAATAGATGGATGAATATTAGTTGGTTGGATGTATGGATGAATGAAACATAGGTTAATGAATCAATGAATGAATGTATAGATGAAAATATAAATGTATCAGTTAATGAATGCATCATTGTGTTAGCCGGCTTTCTAACCAAAATTGCACTAATCCTTACTGAACAACCAATGGTGCAAAAACTTATAGCGAAAGACAAATTGATGACTGATGACTGAGAGCACCGAAAAAAAATTAATCAAACGACAAATGAAACTTCATAATTTTTAGATGAAAATTATTTTGGATCAAATGTTCATGAAGATATTCAATCATTTGTGTATCTATTTATCTACTCATTTATTCACCCATTCAACCATCCATTCATCTATCCACCCATTCATCTCATCTTATCCAACAATAATAATATTTACGATTATATTACAAAAATTATTTGTAATATTATGATGAAATGGAAGTTGAATAAAATTTTCTAATAAACAAATGAATGGAAAGCATAGTACTCTGGCAAAAACATTGATTCGGGAATGCTTGTAAATAATAAATTAAATTTCAGTGCAGAGAGAGAGAAAGGGAGAGCGATAAAAAGAAAAAAAAGAAAGAAAGAGAAGGAAGAGGAAGAAAAAATTAAAATAAACTGAGACCAAAACATTAGATTGAAAAGTATTGTCATGATGTTTACCATTAAGCTGCTCTTGTGCACGTTTGCGAGTTTATGTGTGAGTGTGTGTGTCTGTTTTTGTGTGTATGTGTGTGTGTGCGTTTGTGCGTGTGCGTACGTGCGTTTATGTATGCCTGTACGTGATGGTACTCTTAATTTGCACGAAAAATAGCTTCTCCCTTTGTGCTTACTTTGAAAAGATGAACGACGTACATAAAATTCTTTCAAGGAATCATGCAAATGCATGCATCTATTCCAGTCATTCTCATTTTTGGCCCATGTTTACATTTTAAAATGCTAACAACTATATTCAATAATAAATAAATGTTAAATAGATAACTGGATAAATAAATAAATAAGTGAATAAATAAAAAATAAATAATTATATCATCTTATATCAAATAGTTAAAATCTCTTTTTCAGCAATTCAATTAACACAGCTATGAAAGACGTATCCATTTAAATTCGTCCAAAATGATTTTAGCACCTCTCGGGTTAGATTAATTAACATAAAATATTCAGGCAGTTCATCATAATCTTGCATTATGTTGCGCACGCACACACGTACACACACACTCGTAAACACACACACACGTACATAGATTCATACATATACTCAGTCGCGCAATAAATCACACAAGCATATATACACACGTAGAAATACACATACACATTCATACACACGTATGCCTGTATATACATACATATGTATATACAGGCATACACAAACATACACACACACACATGCATACAAAATATTCATATCAGGGTGCAATCATATTAATAGAGATATAAGTAGTTGCTAGGCAAATAAACCAACCAACTAGCAAACACTCATCCGTTTAGACACATCCTCAAGTGAGTAAGAGAGTGAGTGAATATGAGAGTGAGTGAGAAAGCGAATGAGTGGATATATATTAAAATAGAAGGATGGATACATACCCAGAAGTCTATGATAATATGCCGATGTTTACCGTTATGTCATTATAACATGTATGTGTGTGTGTATCTATTTGTTGATATGTCTGTGTGTGTGTGTGCGTGCATGCGTGTGTGTGCGTGTGTGTGTAAGGATAGTTGCGTATGTAACTGCAAAATATTGTTTAATTCTTTTATTTGTTCATCCTTTCATTCATTGGTTTCATAGTTGTTTGTCTATTTTTGCTTCGTTTTACGGTTCGTTCAAACAATCATTTTTTTGGCATTCCTTCGTTATTCCCACAGTGAAACGATGCTTTGAACACACGCTTCCATCTATAAATGTTTGCCTGTACATGTGCGTGCGTGTGCGTGTGTGTGTTTACGTGTACGTCCGTGTGTGTGGAGGTGTGGGGGTGTGTGCGTGCGTGTATGCATGTAATTATAATTTGCCTTGGAAAAATTGCAGTGTTAGAAGCGCTATCGATTTGGTACTTGTACGGCCGAAATTAAAAGGAATGGAAAGAGAAGCTGTTTGATGGATGTGGATGCTTGAGTGAATGAGTGAGTGAATGAATGAATGAATGAATGAATGAATGAACGAACGAACGAACGAATGAATGAATGAATGAATGAAGTGAATGAATAAATATCAAAAAACATAAAAATCAATAAATAACATTTGTCTAAATTAAAATTAATTACAGTTAAAAATAACAGAAAAACCTTAATAGCAGTAAAGATGATTTATATGATGCGAAACCATAGTAACGAACGTTTTGACCTTTTGAACTTTCAACATGCTCTGACGTCACTACGGACAGATTGATACCTGCGTATTTTTAATGAACGAAATCCACAAAAAATACCTCACAAAGTCATACCGCACGTGCAAATGCAGACTGTTTTGTACGTATTTCATCATCAACAATGAACATTTTTAATAGTCTGTCTTTTTATTTTGTCATATAACCAAAATACTTAACATGATCAGGCATCATCACACATCTGCAATTGTGATACTGAAGGCTAACTTTGCAGTTGAAGCCGGTTGTCCTTAGCTGCCAGTTTGAACGGCACTTCTACAATTTGAGCTCGTACGTTATTATAGTACATTATATTGAGAGACACACGTTGAAAAACATTTGTGCAGCTAAATTGTAATAAAAAGTTCATTAATAAATTTTTTTAACGAATAAAAATGAATTCTTAATTAAAATCGTAAACTTTAAATTCCTTAAATAAAATTAAAAACAATTTCAATAAATTGTTGAAACATTCTCTTGTTTTTAAATAAACATCCTGTAAGCTTTCATTTGAAAAAGGCCATCATCATCATCGTCGTCACCGTTGTAGTCATAATCACAATCATAATCGTACTCACCATCATCTGTGCTGACGTCATCATCATCATCATCATCATTATCACCTCCAGTAACATCATGATTGTAATGTATTGTACTGTATTGTATTGTCTAACTTTACAGTGTTGTATTGTATCTTTCTGTATTATATCACATAGAGTGTTATTGTGTTGTATTGTATCTTAATGCGATTTTATTGCATAGAGTTGTATTGTAGTATGTATGTGCGCGTGTGTGTGCGTGTGTGTGTGTGTGGTGGGATATGAATAATTTGATAGCGGCCTCTTATGAGAATACTTTTCTTGGAGGGCTTCTTGAATTGCGATGGATTGACAAAGATTCTCAGTAATGTAGGTGCATTTTTTGTATCCATGCAATGCACGTTCTTGGGTGCATTCTAGTTTTTTTCTGGGATGAATTGGGATGAATTAAGGATAAATTTTGGATGAATTTGACATGAGTTTTGGTGAAATTGGAGTGCTTTTGGTATGATTTTGGATGTAAATAAACTGAATTTGAATATAAAAAAAATCATTTTAAAGAAACTCATAAACCTTACGACATGTACTTGAAATCATCTTGGAAAGAAAAAATATTAAAATGCTCATGTTCATCATTCTTCTGATTTTTGATGTTTTTGTGTTTTTTTTTCTACAATTTCGAAAAAATTGTTCAGCCAAACTTGAAAATTCTTCCATGCGTCGTTTCGAATAAAAAAAATTTCATTTTAAAACGATGGTGCGTAACATCGAGGCGTTCAAGCTTATGAAATTAAATAATATAATTACATTTCATAATAAATATAAATAATTATGAAAACGTAAAATAAATTATTAAATAAATTATATATTTTTATAAATTATAAATAATATGATAAAATGTGGTGATTCGATAGATGTAACGTAAAAATAAAGGATTGTTCGCATAATTTATCGGTTCATGTGCGTGTATGTGTGCGTGTATGTATCTGTACATGAATGTACCCGTGTATCTATGTCTGAGTGTGTGTAATGTAAATGGGTGTGTTTCCAGGTGTGTATATATGAATGTGTGTGTGTTTGTGTGTGTGTGTGGCAACCGTGTGTGTGTGTGTGTGGCAACCGTGTGTGTGTGTGTTTATGTGTGTGTGTGTGGCAACTGTGAGTGTGCGTATGTGTGGCAATCAGCAACCATCGACACAACATACTCGAGAAATATTTTAAGATATATTGACCATATGCAGAGAAATCGCAATAATATTCTTTTCAATTTCCGGATTCTTTCATTGGTTTCTGTCTTTCGTTATTTATACACACACACAAAATACACACACACACAATACACATAAACACACACAAACACATATAAGCACACACACACACACATACACAATACACATAAACACACACGCACACACACATACATAAATACATACAAACAAACATATTGCTTGCTATCATTAAGTGTTTAAGAGTTTCTATTTAATTTTTTGACCCAAAAAAACTTGGTATTTCTTGGTATTTCCGCATTTCTGCTGTGTATTTTTGCTGACACTTTAATGTTAGCAATTGTATTTTTTTAAATACTTTCTTTTCTATTTGCCTCCATTCGTTTGTTTAATTGTCATGATGATGAGGATGTGTAGAAAATGAGATGTTGATGTCATGATGTTAGGATATCATGACGTCGTGATGTCATAATGTTATGATATCGTGACGTCATAATGTTGGGATATCATGATATCGTAATGTCATAATGTTAGGATACCGTGATGTCGTGATGTGATATCATAATGTCTTGATGTCACGACGCCATGATATGATAATGTGACAAGGTCGTGAGGTGATGATGTCATAATGTGATGTGATGATGTCATAATTTCATGACGTCATAATGTCACGGAGTGCTGGAAGTATGTACTGCCTTTTTTTTCTCATGCACTTAAAATTTCTTCCGCTGCACATTAATCTACTACTGCTGACTCTCAATTAGTTTTCAGTTCTAAAGTTAGTAGAATAATAACAACATGTATGTGTTTGTTTGTTCGTTTGTGTGTGTGTGTGTGTGTGTGTGTGGTGTGTGTGTGTGTGTGTGGCGTGTGTGAATGAACAAACGAACCGAACGAACGAACGAACGAATGAACAAATGAATGAACGTTTGAATGGATAAAAAATAATTCAATAACACCTTCTCCATTAAAAATCCCAACAACGTTCAGC